>NC_081290.1:13176212-13479242 GCF_030435805.1 Mustela lutreola
ATAGCTATTGCTGTGTCCCAAGTACATATTACATAAACCTTTTAACATTGTTTTCATAGTAGCTAACATGCGTTATATATTAGCATCTGAAGGTATTGGCTTATTTTTAGTCTATTTAACTGATGGTATTAAAATGTGTGAGACGGGTAAATTAAAACTACATTTAGAAATCAATTTCTTATTTTTTATCTTAGGCATTGTCCATATAGCCAAAGATTAATTATTAACATAATTTAATAGTAGTCTAAAGTCTTAAAGTTAAGTAAAGGTTTTGAAAACACAATTTAAGCTGATACATTGAATTCTTATAATTTATGGCTCTGTAAGAATTAATTTTAGGGCGCCTGGGTGGCTCAGTTGGTTGACCCTCTGACTTGTGATTGGGACTTAACGTCATGATCTAGGGGTTGTGGGGTCCAACTCTGCATTGGGCTCTGTGCTCACTGGGGAGTCTGGTTGAGATTCTCTCTCTCCCTCTGCCCCTCTCCCTACTCATGGGCATTCCCTCTCTCTCAATAAACAAAATCTTAAAAAAAAAAAAAAGAAAAAGAATTACTTTTTAAAAAAAGATTATTACTGGGGAGCCTGTGTGGCTCAGTTGGTTGAATATCCCGCTAGTGATTTCAGCTCGGGTCATGATCTCATGGAATGTGAAATTGAGCCCCATATGATGAGCTCCCCCTTAGAGGGGAGTCTGCTCTAGATTCTCTCCCTCTTCCCCTCCCTCTGTTTGTGCTCTCTCTCTAAAACAAGTAAATAAATCTTGAAAAAAGACCCTAACTATATTACCTACTACCATTATTATTTTTTAAATTAGTTGGGCACATAATTTTATATTTTATAGTGTTCAAAGGTATTATTGTCACCATATTAAAACCAGTAGAATAGAGGACTTTGAGGAATTAAAACTATACTTTTTTTTGAGAAAATAAATTTAAACCTTTCAATTCTAGAATATTCTGTGACACACATGCACGTACACATGTACAAACACACAAACACATGCACACATTGAAATCAGGGATGAGATGGATAATAGTATTTAAGCCAAAATTGAATTAATTGGTCTAAGGAGTCTTCCTTTTTTTAAATTTTTTATTTTTAAGGCGTCTTCCTGATTAGAAATGTTACTTGAGTTATTTTTCCTCTCTGCATGTATTTAACAGATAATGAAACTTTTAACTTGTTTAAAAGTGATATTTTTTGCTTTTTTATGACCATGAGCATTAATTAAACTACAAGCTAACTTCCTTTTTCCCTGTTAAAACCTTTGGGAACAAAATAAACCAAACTTTAAGAGCTAGAGCACTTACAGTGTAAGCAATTTCCACTGAGGTTCTTTCATTCAAATTTATGTAATCACTTAATTTCTATATTATTTCTGTAAGCCTAATAGAACAGAAGCTAATTACAGTAGATTTCTTTTTAAACAGGTTTATGAAGGGTACTTCACATACCATACAATTTACTAATGAAAGGTGTACAATTCAGTGGTTTTATAGTATATTCACAGATATGTGCAAACCATCAATATAATCATTTATTAGTTTTGATAGCTTTTTAGCATATTTCATAGGATTTTCTGAGTATAAAAGTCATGTCATTTGTGAATAGAAATAGTTCTACCCTTCCTTTCCATTCTATTTTTTATTTGTCTTCTGTTGCCTAATTGCCCTTGCTAAAATCTTTAGTACAGTGTTCAATAGAAGTGGCAACAGCAGACTTCTTGTCTGGTTCCTAAATTTTAGGATGAAAACATCTAGTCTTTCACCATTTAGCATATTGCTAGGTGTAGGTTTTTCATATATACCCTTATCAGGCTGAGGCAGTTCCCTTCTAATCCTACTTTGTTGAGCATTTTTATCATAAAAAGGTGTTGGATTTTGTTAAATGCTCTTTTGTTTGTTATTGATCTGATGTATTATTTAATTGGTTTTTGGGTTGTAGACCAAACTGCATCTCTGGTATAAATCCCATTTGGTCATGATGTATGTATGATTCTATTTATACATTGTTAGATTTCTTTTGCTAATATGTTGTTGAGTTTTTTGGTGTGTAGTTTTCTTGTGATGTCTTTGTCCAGTTTTGGTATCAGGAGATTCCTGGCTTTATAAAGTAAGTTGAGAAGTTCTCCTGTTTTTTGAAAGAGTCTGTGAAGAATTTGTATTCTTTGAATGCTAGGTAGATTTTAGCAGGGAAACCATTTGGGCCTGGGCTTTTCTTTCTGGGTAGTTTTTTGATTACTGATTTATTCTCTTGTTAAAGGTCTTTGAGATTATTCCTTCTTGAATCAGTTTTGGTAATTTGTGTGTCTTTAGGAATTTATCCATTTCATCTAGGTTATCTAATTTTTTGACATAATTGTTCATAGTAATCTCTTATAATCCCTTTTATTTCTTCAGATTATGATTATAGCACCGAAATCTGCATGTTTTTTAGTAATGTTGTATGCAAATTATTTTCTCACATATGATAAGAGTAGGTTGATAGACTGAGTCAAGAAACAAATTAAAATATAGGACTTAGAAGAGGAATGTGAGAGAAGAAAAAAATCATACAGTCTGGGAATAGTATATCCTATTTGCATGTATTGGAGATAAACTGATTAGCTGTTAAAGAGATGAGCCTGATTCCCTCTGAGCACCTTACTGTACCTCAGTAGGCTAACTAGGGGTGTCAAAGAAAGCAATTTCAGTTTCTTGTGGATTTTCAAAAAAAAAAAAAGATTGATTAAATGTGTAATATACATCATATGCTGCCTGTAGGTGATGTCTCCTTGTGTCCCCTTGTCATCACCTCTATCTTAGGCCAGGTCTGTACCGTTTCAGAATTTTTCTTTTCTTTTTTTTTTTTTTTTCTTTAAGATTTATTTATTTATTTATTTGAAAGGCAGAGATCACAAGTAGAGGCAACCAGAGAGAGAGAAGGGGGGAAACAGGCCCCCTGCGGAGCAGAGAGCCTGATGTGGGGCTCAATCCCAGGACCCCGGGATCATGACCTGAGCTGAAGGCAGAGGCTTTAACCCAGTGGGCCACCCAGGTGCCCCTCAAAATTTTTCTTAGTAGTCCTAGAATCAAATTTTTTTCCTAGGTTAGTTGTATGTCCTAGGACCTAAACAGGGTTATCTAATATTTGTTACAGCCAGTATGATATTGTTTACTCATTGTGTATTATCCCTGAAAGAAATATTTTATGGAGAAATGAAAACAACTTTACACTTTACATTTTCACAGAGGTACAAGAAGTACAAAGGATCAAGATAATATGAGTGAACGGAATGTTCATCAGGAGTCTCAGATCAAGGGATTTACACACAATACACCAGCAGAATCTAACTTCGATTCTAGAGAGCAGAAGATTTCAGTTTTGGAAGGAAGGTATGTATGTGTTCTAAGGATAATTGGGTTTACCTTATACTAGTTACTCATTGCTGTGTAACAAATTACCCCAAACTTTAACAGTGACTTGGAAACATCTGTGGTTTCATAGTTTCTGTGGCCAAGAAGTCTGGGTTAGCTTGCTAGTTCTTACTCAGTGGTTCTAATGAGGTGTAGCATTCAAGATACCTACCTGGTCTGTAGTCCTTTGATGGCTTGACTGTGACTGGAGGATCTACTTATAAGGTAGTTTGCTTCCATGGCTGTTAGCTTTATGTGTCTTTGTTATGTGGCCCTCTCCATAAGGGTATTCAACATGACAGCTGGCTTTTTACAAAACAAGTAATCCAAGAGAAAGTGTGACTATGATGGAGGTTAAAATTGTCTCCCTGAAGTTGTGCACTATCACTTCTACTCCATTCTGTTTGTTGGAAACAAGTCATTAAGTCCAGACCACATTTAAGGAATGGGGGATTAGGCTCTCTCTCTCGAAAAGAGGAGTATTTAAAAATTTGTGGGTATGTGTTTAAAACAGGTACACTCAGTGAACAAACCAAGTTAACCTACTCTTACAATATCTGAAATCATATACCCCTTTTTAAAATGAAGGAATGGTAAATTATAACAGATTATCAGGACTTTTAAGTGATGGCTAAGATTTCTTTACTATTTGGTAGGTTATGACTACTAGGCCTATCCTGGGTTCATAATGGAAGAAGGAATCTAGAACTGGGATAAGCTGAATTATCTCTGAGCAATTTCTGGACTATATTTTAAATTCTACTTGTTTCTGACTGTATTTTTTAATTAAGAAAAGCTGATTTATTTCTAAAATTTTTTATAATTTGATTTATCAAGGGATGTTACTTGAGTTGAAATTAAAATTTAGAATTAATTCATGGAGTTTAAAAGGTTATATAAAATTCAGTATTTGTCCTGTTTGACAGTTATAGGATTAAATTTTAGATTCTTTGTTTTATTTGGCATGTAAATATACTTTTGGTGATCTATAACGTCACTCTTAGTTTTATAAGAAGGAAACCTTTTTGGGGAGAAAAATGACCATTAGGGTAGAAAATTAGATATATGTATTATAAAAGCACAAATTTGATGATTTACTTTTTTATCTTAAAGTGGACCTTGCAGGCTCAAGAATTATTTAACACCTGTAAAGAATAATTCTGATGTGGATGACAAGGAAGTTCAGGAAACTTCAAGTAGGTTATTACTTATTGTTTGTTGTCTTGATATTTATGGCATTATGCATGCAGAGTAGGGTGTGCTATGTTTTATATAAATTGTTGCCAGTGGCAAGTGTGTATTGAGTACTTACTCTTAAGAGCCTTAGTATTTTTAAGATACTTACAAATTTGTAAGATTTGTAAGATCTTATACCTGTGTGATAGAGGCAGGAAGAGAGAGAGAATGACAGAGTGACAGTCCTTTCTTTGAGGTAGAACATAAAGAAGTAATTAACACTTAAAATATCTACTTGAGTATTGAAAAATGTTAAGAGGTGTCTGGGTGGCACTGTTGTTTGGGTACCCAGTTCTTGATTTCAGCTCAGGTCATGATCTTAGTGTTGTAAGATAGGGCCCAGTGTTGGGCTCATGCTCATGTAGAGTCTACTTGTGACTTTCTCTCCCTCTCTTTTTGCCCACCTTGCAGTTTCTCTCTCTCTTTCTCTCTCTCTGAAATAAATAAATCTTTTTTTAAAAATAAGTATGTTAAGCTGTTAAGGGTATAAATGAAGAAAGATTAGCCATGTATACTGTAGCTGTATGATGGGTATATCAGTTTCATTATATTGTTTTTTCTATTTTAAATATATTTGAAATTTCACATAGTACAGTTTTTAAAATGCCTCTTAATAATTTTGTAATTTTTATGCTGCTAAAGAATGTGCTTGGAATTTAATCTGTTATACTGTTTTTTGTTTCCTAAGTCACTAATTCATTTTCCTTTTATTTTTTTATTTTTTAAAATTGGAATCTCTCTCTCTCTCTCTCTCTTTTTTTTTTTTTTTTTTTTTTTTTTGAGAGAAAGCACACACAGGTGCGCCCATGAGCAGGCCTGGCCATGGTGGGGTGGGGTGGCCAGAGGGAAAGGGAGGGAATCTTAAGCAGACTCCTTGCTGAGCTCAGAGCTCATCTCACAACCCTGAGATCATGATCTGAGCCAAAATCAAGAGTTGGACACTCAGCTAACTGAGCCGTCCAGCACCCCTCTTTTTCCTTTTGATTTGCATCTCTTGAAATACTAGGAATGTGGAATTTGTTTTTTTAAAGATTCTGGTTTTAAGGGATCTCTATGCTTAGAGATAAGCATCCCCATCTCTTGGGGCTTGAAACTGCAATGCTGATAACAAGAGTTGCAGGCTCTATCAACCAAGCCAGCCATGTGCCCCCTTTTAAATTGTTTTTTTTCTCTCTGTGTTGAGAATTATTATTTTTCTCCTCTAAGTTGAATGCTTTCTTATTATTTTTCTATAATAAAAATTTTTTTATTTGAAAAAACAATAAATTTTCCTGACTACAGCTTTAGCTTAATTTTACAGCTTTTTATTTATTTATTTTTAAAATCTTTGAAAAGATTTTATTTGTTTATTTATTTGTAGTGTGAGCAGGGTTGGGGCAGAGCAAGAGGGAGAGAGAGAATCTGAACCAGATTCTGTGCTGAGTGTGGAGCCCCACCTGGGGCTTGATCTCATGACCCTGAGATCAGGACCTGAGCCAAAATCAAGACTCTCAACCGACTGAACTACCCACGTGCCCCAGTTTTACAGCTTTTTAAATATTGTGTTCTTTTTTCCTTTTTAAAGATTTATTCTTTTATTTTAGAAAGAAAAAGAAGAGCACAAGCCGGGGAAGGTTAGGAGGAGGGGCATAGGGAGAGAGAATCTCCAGCACTCCCTGTGAGTGCAGAGCCTGACATAGGACTCGGTCCCACAACCCTGAGTTCATGGCCTAAGCTGAAATCAAGAGTTAGATACTAGACCAACTGAGCCACCCAGATCACTCTTAATGTTGTATTCTTACTGTAGTATACCCTAAATTACAGTGATTTTTCTTTGACCCAGGAGTCTTTTAAGGATATATTAGTCCAACAGCTTGGCCCCCAGAGTCTCTTGGTAGAGTCGAACTCTACCACTTATTTACTATGTTATTTTGAGTAAAAAATTTCATTGCTCTTACCTTCAGCATACTTATCTGTAAAATTGGAATATCATTTCTAATCCCTTAGCTTTCTTATTTAGTTTAATATCTGGTTTATGTTAAAACATTATTATGTTGACTGTTATTCTGAAGTGTTTTGTTCTTTGTTAACAATTTCTAATTTCATTTCATTGTTCTAGGGAATTTTGGCTTGTATTATTTATTTTTTGAATTTATTAAGGTTTTCTTTATGATCTGTAGTATGCTTAGAACATAAAAAATTCATGGGTTCTCCTATGGGTGCTTGAAAAGAACACTGTTCTTTTGTGTACATGTATGGATATAGAAATATATATCCACTTATTTTATTGATATAAGTGTATATATATTTTTGAATATTTTGACTATTTATGGAACTCAAATATTTTTAATTTTTAAAGATTTTTATTTACTTGAGAGAAGGTGAGTGGGCATTTGAGAGGAAGAGGGATAAACAGATTCCCTGTTGAGCAGGGAGCCCGACACAGGACTTGATCCCAGAACTCTGACATCATGACCTGAGCTGAAGGCAAATGTTTACACCCAGGTGCCCCCGAACTCTTTAATATTTATAGAATATTATGGAATATTTACTATGTATCCTTCTAGAGGCTGCAGATGTGGTAGTGAACAAAAGTGACAAAAACTTCTGTCCCCCTGGAGCCTACTTTCTGGGGGAACCAGCATAGAAGACAATAAAAAATGAGAGCAAAATTTAGGATTTGCTGGATTGAGAGTAGAGTAATAAAGCAGGGATTTTGTGGTGGGAAATGGTGGTTACATGCTTAGGTAGATGGGCAGAAAAGGCATTACTGAGGACGTGATCATCTGAGGAAAAAATGAGGAAGCAAATCCTGTAGCTGTATCAGGAAATACCTCAAGTCAGGGAAGAACAAGGCCAGTTTTGATATGATAATGAGTCTGATGGCAGGAAACACTCAGGAGACTGGGCGGAGCAAAGAGAGAGGTATTAGGAGATGATGTCACAGAGATAACGAGAATGAAAGATCACATAGGATGTTAAAGGCTATTTTAAGGATTTTTTGCAAAAGCTTTTCCTAAGAGAGTTGATAAGACATTGGAGGGTTTTGAACAGAGGAGAGACATGATGGACCTATAAACAGAATGACTGGCTGCTGTGTTAGGGAAGGTTGGTGAGTTTTAGGGGGCTGGCATTAAAGTTGGAGGCAGGGAGACTGGTTGGTGAGACATTAGTAATCCCCCTGAGAGTTTGCTTAGACTAGGGTGGTAGCAGTGGAAGGTGGACAACAGTAGTAGGATTTTGAATAGATTTGAAGATAAAATCAATAGCATTTCCTGATGGATGGGATGTGGGATGTAAGAAAGAGATATCAGGGATAACTTGAAGGCTGTAGGCTTGAGCACCTAAAAGAATTATGTTGTCATTACTTGATTTGAAAACTGTTAGGGAAGGAGCAGATTTGGGGGAAAAGAACAGGATATTAGAATTGAACATATTACATTAGATATTAATTTGATCCTTTATATCCTTGCTTGTGATTTGTGAAACCTGCTGAAGACTGCCAGAGTTGAAGTAAAGTGTTTCCACTACAATAGTCTGCTTTTTTCTCCTTATATTTTCTGCAGTGTTTGCTCTGTACATTTCAGTGCTGTTAGTAAGCATGTAAACCTTTATATGGAATGTACCTGCTTTGGTCAAATTCATCTTCTTTTTTTTTTTTTTTTTTTAAAGATGTTATTTATTTATTTCACAGAGAAAGAGAGGGATCACAAGTAGGAAGGAGGCAGGTAGAGAGAGAGGGAAGCAAGCTCCCTGCTTGAGCAGAGAGCTGGATTTGGGGCTTCATCCCAGGACCCCAGGATCATAACCCGAGCTGAAGGCAGAGGCTTAACCCGCTGAGCCACCCAGGTGCCCCCAAATTTATCTTCTTGATCTTTTTACAGTGCTTTTACCTTGTAGTCTGTTTTGTCTAATATTAATATTATGACCCTAGTTTCTTTTGGCTCATTGTTCCTTTTTATATTTTTATTTATCTTTTTACTTAACCTTTCTTACAGACCTAAAACAAAGTGGTTTAGAAACAGTACATGAGGGGCACCTGGGTGGCTCAGTGGGTTAAGCCTCTGCCTTCGGCTCAGGTCATGATCTCGGGGTCCTGGGATCAAGCCCTGCATCGGGCTCTCTGCTCAGCGGGGAGCCTGCTTTCCCCTCTTTCTCTGCCTGCCTCTCTGCCTACTTGTGATCTCTCTCTCTCTCTCAAATAAATAAATAAAATCTTAAAAAAAAAAAAAGCAGTACATGATTGAATTTTTATTTTTAACTTTCTGTCAGTATTTTTTCCTTTAATAAATGTTTAACACATTTATGCTTATTGTCAGAACAGATAGCCTTGTTACTTCCTTGTAAGTTGGTAGACATTCTCACATATAACAGCAAGAACTCAGGAAATTTTTTTTTTTTTTGTACAACTAGTTGAATAGTAAAAATAATCTTTGAGTCATAATCCTTTTTCCTTTAAACTAGCTGGCTATTGACCTTTTGTCTCGAAATAGCTAATGCTTAGGAGTAGAAATTTAAAGGCAGACCTATTTCTTGTTTTCTTTGTAGGGAACCTGTTTTCTTCTATCTCCATGCTTACTAGAATTCTTTAATGTTTGAAATGCAGGAGTTATCTCTTCATTGCTGTTTTTTTAAAATAATTTTTTGGAAATTACTAAATTTATTAAAATACTAACTTTTAGAAATTATTAATTTTAAACATTCTGAATTCCCATATCTGCTTCACCCAGATTCCACAGTTGTCAGTATTTTACAACATTTGTTCCATCTCTCTCTGTGCCTCCACTACATATATGTTCATACACATTTCTTGTCATTAGCCTTTAAAAAAATTTTTTTTTTATGTAGGCTCCACACCCAACATGGAGCCCAAAATGGGGCCTGAACTCAACACCCCAAGGTCAAGACCTGAGCTGAGATCAAAAGACAGACAACTCAACTGACTGAGCCACCTACGTGCCCCTTAAAAAATGTGTTTTTTATTGAAGTATGATTAACATACAGTGTTACATTAGTTTTAGGTATAAAGTATAATGATTTAGCGTTTTTATACTTTATTTAGTGTTCATTATAAGTATAGTCTTAAACTCCTTTATCTCTGTCACTCATCCCTCACCCACCTTTCCTCTGGCAACTGCCAGTATGTGCTCTGTATTTAAGAGTCTGTTTTTTTGTTTGTTTGTTTATTGTTTTCTTTGTTCATTTGTTTTGTTTCTTAAATTCCACATTTGAGTGGGGTGTCTGGGTGGCTCAGTTGGTAAAGTGTCTGCCTTCGGCTCAAGGTCATGATCCCAGAGTCCTGGCATCGAGTCCCACCTCGGGCTCTCTGCTCAGTGGGGAGCCTGCTTCTCCCTCTCCCTCTGCCTCTCCCCGCTGCTTGTGCTCTTTCTCTCTCTCGTGGTCTCCCTCTTTCTCTTAAATCAATAAATACAGTCTTAAAAAAAAAAATAACTTATGAGTGAGATCATACAGTATTTGTCTTTCTGTGACTGACTTGTTTCACTTAGCATTATATTCTCTATCCGTGTAGTTGCAAATGGCAAGATGTCAGTTTTTATGCCTAAGTATTATTCCACTGTGTATGTGTGGTGTGTATACATACCACATCATTTTTATCCATTCATCTATGGATGGACACTTGAGTTGTTTCTATATCTTGACTATTACAAATAGTGCTGCAGTAAATACAAGGGTGCAATATACCTTTTTAAATTAGTGGTTTTTTTTGTTTTCTTTGGGTAAACATTGAGTAGTAGAATTACTGGATCAGGGGCGCCTAGGTGGCTCAGTGGGTTAAGCTGCTGCCTTTGGCTCAGGTCATGATCTCAGGGTCCTGGGATCGAGTCCCACATCGGGCTCTCTGCTCGGCAGGGAGCCTGCTTCCCTCTCTCTCTCTCTGCCTGACTCTCCATCTACTTGTGATTTCTCTCTGTCAAATAAATAAATAAAATCTTTGAAAAAAAAATGTGCTACTCCCTGTTTAAAAAAAAAAAAAGAATTACTGGATCATATGATAATTCTATTTTTAATTTTTTGAGTAACTTCCATGCTGTTTTCCACAGCATACCAACATGCATGAAGTTTCATTTTTCTTCACATCATCGCCAGCATGTTTCTTACCTTTTTGATTCTAGCCATTCTGCCAGATATGAGGTGGTAGATCATTGTGGTTTTGATTTGCATTTCCCTGATGATGAGTGATGTTGAGCTTCACCCATCTGGATGTCATTTCTGGGAAAAATGTCTATTCAGGTCCTCTGCTCATTGTTAAATCAGATTATTTGATTTTTTGGTGTTGCGTTGAGTTTTTTACGTATTTTGAATATTAACCCATTATTGAATATATCATTTGTGGGTGCCTGGGTGACTCAGTGGGTTAAGCCTCTGCCTTTGGCTCAGGTCATGATCCTGGGGTCCTGGGATCGAGCCCCGCATCGGGCTCTCTGCTCAGCAGGGAACCTGCTTCCCCTCTCTCTCTGCCTGCCTCTCTGCCTACTTGAGATCTCTCTCTCTGTCAAATAAATAAATAAAATCTTAAAAAAAAAATATATATATATATATATATACACATATATATATATATATATAATTTGAAAATAATTTTCTCCCATTCAGTAGGTTGCCTTTTCATTTTGTTTTTGGTTTTCTTTGCTATGCAAAAGTTTTTTATTTTGATGTAGTCCTAATAGTTTATTTTTGCTTTTGTTTCCCTTGCCTGAGGAGACATATCTAGAAAAACGTTGCTATAGACAATGTCAGTGAGATTACTGCCTCTCTTTTCTCCTAGGAGTTTTATGGTTTCAGGTCTTACTTTCAGTTAGGTAATCCATTTTGAGTTTATTTTTGTGTAAAGTGTAAGAAAGTGTGGTCCTGTTACATTTTTTTTTTTTTACATGTAGCTCTCCATTTTTTCCAACATCATTGGTTGAATATGCTGTCTTTTTCCTGTTGTATATTCTTGCCTCCTTTGTCATAGATTAATTGATTATATAAGCATGAATTTATAGCTGGGTTCTCACTTTTATTCTGTTGATCTATGTGTCTCTTTTTGTGTTGGTATCATACTGTTTTGATATACTACAGCTTTGTAGTATATCTTGGTCTGGTATTGTGATATCTCCAGTTTTGTTCTTTCTCAAGATTGCTTTGGCATTATTATTAGCCTTTTCTGTACTATTTGAAAAGAAGTTGCAGACATAGTACTGTGTATAAATGTATGCAGATACGATGTAAGACAAGAACATAATCACATTATAACCATCCACGTCAGGAAATCAACATTAATATTAACACTAGTATTCCTTCATTGATTCCTGCAGATTTCACCAGCAGTTCCATTAGTGTTCTGGTTCAGGATCCAATTCAGGATCATAGATTGCATTTAGCTCTCATGTCCGTTAAGTTTCCTTCAGCAAGGAACAGTTCAACAGGCACTTTCTAACTTTCCTGAGCTTTACATTTTTTGAGAGAGTGCAACTTTTTATTCTTTAGAATGACGTTCTACCTGAGTCTTTTTGATGTTTCCTCATGATCAGATGCCAGCCATGCACAGGTGACAGAAGTAGTACAGAAATGATGCTATGTTCTTTGTGCATCACATTAGGAGACACAGTGTTTGTCCATCTCCTGCTGGTGATGTTAATCTTGATCACCTGTTCAAGTTATTATCTCTACTCTAAAGATATGGTTGTTCTCTTTTATAATTGGTAAGTATTTTGCAGTGTGATATTCTGATGCTATTATCTAACATGTTTCTTTTCAAACCTTCACACCAATCTTAGCATCTATCCAAGACCCCCACTCAAATCATCAGCCACTAAGGATGATTCCAAATTGTGCTGTTCTATTTTCCCAATTCCTGTCTTTTAATTAGTGGCATTCTGTAAGAAATAGTTTTTCTTACCACTTCTCTTGATTTGTTTATCTATGTAATTATGGGCTGCTATTGGATTCCTATTTTATTTGATGGTTGTAATCTCTTTCATTTATTCTGATACTCAAATTGTGTCCGATTTGGTCGGTAGGCATCCTTTCAAACTGGTCCTTTTGTCCTTTGATTATGTTTCTGTCATTTTTCAAATACTCTTCTTCTTCTTTTTTTTTTTTTTTTTTTGGCTTAAGATGTTCTGGCCTACTTCCCTTGTCTCAGCTCTGGAATCGCTTATTTCTCCTTGGGAAACTGGTTCTTTTTAGTGGAGAATGACATTTAGAAACTCAGATCTAGGTACTTGGTATGCTCGCTGTTACTGGAATATCATTACTTTCAGGCTCTGTCAGTGGACGTCCTCAGTATATTTACTTATTTGCTTCATTCCTTCTTTGATCCCATCACCTGCTTCCCTCAGCTCACTGCTATTTTAAGAATTTTCAGTGACTAGCTTCTATTTTTTCCAGTGGGGATTGCTGAAAATTAGATTTTTTTTTTTTTGTAACAGCTTTATTAAGATGTATATTGAGATAGTCAACATACCATAAAATTTACCCATTTATGGGATATAATTCAATGGAATGTAACCATCACCACAGTAAATTTTAGAACATTTTATCATCCCCAGAAGAAACCCCGTATTCTCTATCTCTAGCAGGCACCTTTCATTCCCTCACCTCTCCCTACCTTTTAAGCCTGTGGCATCCACTAATCTACTTTTATTTTCTATAGATCTCTATAGATTTGCCAGTGCTGGACAGGGAAATTAGATTTTATGATCACTAGATCATTAGATTTTTATGATTTTAGCCCGCAAGTTTATAAGGTAACTAATTCAGTCATTTAATTTTAACTTTTTTTTTTTTTAGAGTGAGTGTACATGCATGTGTGAGTGGGAAGGGGAAGGGCAAAGGGAGAGGGAGAGAGAAAATCTAAAGCTGGTTCCATGCTCAGCATGGTACCCAACTTGGCGTTCGATTTCATAACCCAGAGATCATGATCTGAGCTAAAATCAAGAGTCAGATGCTTAAATGATTGCCGCCACCCAGGTGCCCCAGTTCAGTCATTTTAAACAGTCTTTTTGTATCGTGGACTCATTTGAGAATATAATGAAAGCTTAGACTTATTTTTCAGGAAATGCATATTACATATAAAATTGTATCAAAAGTTTTAGGTCATTCATAGACATTAAGTGTCCTAGTTACATGTTGCTCCATAACAAACACACACAACTTAGTAGCTTAGTACAACAATTGATTTTTATCTCTCAGTGTTCTTGGGTTGACTTGGCTTAGTTGGGCAGTTCTTGAACTTGGGCTTTCTCATGAATTCATGCTTAAAATGCAAGCTGCTGGGCCTGGAGTCCTTTGAAAGCTCAACTGGGTTGGAAGTCCAGGGTGACTTTTTTCACTTAGATATTTAGCACTTAGGGGCGCCTGGGTGGCTCAGTGGGTTGAGGCCTCTGCCTTTGGCTCGGGTCATGATCCCAGGGTCCTGGGATCATGCCTTGCATTGGGCTCTCTGCTCTGTGGGGAGCCTGCTTCCTCCTCTCTCTCTGCCTGCTTCTCTGCCTGCTTGTGATCTCCATCTGTCAAATAAATAAATAAAATCTTCAAAAAAAAAAGTCTTTAACAACAACAACAAAAATACTTAGCACTTAACTGGTGTGGCTGGAACAGTTGAGGGCTGGCCACATGTATCTTTTTTCTCCGCATGTTCTTTCCATGTGCTTAGCTTGGGTTTCCTCACAGTATGGCAGTGTTGGGGTGGTCAGACTTCACATAAGGTGTCTTTCTCCAAAGTGAAGTTCTAAGAGACCCAGGTGGAACTTGAATATCTTCTTAGGACTTACCTTTGAGGTCCCAGAATATCATTTCTGCTGTGTTCTGTTGGTCAAACAGGTCGTTAAGATCAGCAGAGATTCAGGGAATTAGGGAATTCAGAGAAAAGGGAATTAGACTGCTTCTTGATAAGGAATGACATTTGTGCATAGGAAGAGAAAGAATTAATGGCAGCTATGTTTAGATGCTATTTCAATACTAAAGTTGAAAATTCTGGCCTAATTGGCACACTGCTAAATTTAGTATACTTGTACTATTTTAGAGCTTGAAAGATCATATATTACATTATTAGCATTTGATCGTTCTTTATTACACCCTACATTTTAATGTACTAAGTTGCTTATTTTACCTCAAGTCTAGAAAACTTATTTTTTGTTATGTTTAATTATTAGGCTCTTTAGATATACATTATAGCAAAATCTAAAGAAATGTCACACTGTTTTTCATTAGTCTTTATTCCTCAGCAGTAAAAAGTAAAAGAAGTAATACCATGATTGTCAAGTTAAATTTAATGAAAATACTTATATTGAAATTTACAACTAACACAGTTGAATTCAACATGGAATTAGCAGCCTTTGCTCACGAGATTATCATTTGCATTTTGCAGGTGACTCAAGAGTAAAAATATCTACAGTGATACCACAGGATAAAATACATCACAAGTTAGGTAAGATTATTTCTGTCTTTTAATATCTTCATATTATAAAACCTCTGTTACTAAATGGGTCTTAATTCTTCTCACACAGAGAAAGGAAGTATTTGGATTAACTGGCAGATAAATTGAAACTATTTGTTTAGTTTTTATGAATTTCACAATAAGTCATCATAGGCCAATGATGATCTTTATTAAATCTTGTGTCCCTCTCACTCTTTGCCCCATATTAAGGAACATGATTTTGCCTAGGCTAAGAAGTTAGGGTGGAGAATTCTGTAAATAATAACTGCTAGGTAGATGACATTTGACAACTCCCATTTTTATCCACCTCATTTGCAAACAAAGCAGTAGCTGGCATAGGTAGGCAAAGGTGGGAGCTGGGGAACTCATGGAGAGGCCATGGAGGATTAAAATTCTTCAGTTCCCAATAGTATATTTGCCAGTGAGGACTCATGAGACCTCTTGCACTTGTATCTAAGGAAACCACTAGAACTGAAGCTTCTTCAAATTGCTTCAACCAAAAACTCACATTTTGTCAATATTTTGTGGGCCCATGTGAAGACTGTTTTACCTCTTAGTGTTTAATACTTTCTTGAAAATTGGAATGATAACTAGTCAGGAGTAGGTAAACAGAGATAAAAATGTTTCTGAGCAAGGGCTTTAGCAACTAGAGAGAGGAAAATCTAGTATCATGCATAAGAAAGTAGACAACTGCTGGTGAGCTAGAATTTTTGTTAGTAGATGCATAACAGTTTCAACAATAAAAGAAATAATGAGGATTTTCAGAGATTCCATTATAGCATAGAAAACTTTCTGGGACTGAAAAACTCAATTTTTTTAAATTTAAAAAGTCATTAGATGGGGGCGCCTGGGTGGCTCAGTGGGTTAAAGCCTCTGCTTTCGGCTCACGTCATGGTCCCGGGGTCCTGGGATCGAGCCTCACATCGGGCTCTCTGCTCAGCGGGGATCCTGCTTCCCTCTCTCTCTGCCTGCCTCTCTGCCTACTTGTGATCTCTGTCTGTTAAATAAATAAAATCTTTAAAAAAAAAAGTCAGTAGATGAAGTGAAACTAAAGGGTAGTCACTGTTGCTGAGAACTGAATTAGTAACTGGTGTTGACATGGAAGAAATTTATCAGAGACAAAATACGAAAAGATGGAAAACATGAGGAAAAAAGGTGGAAATAATATGGAGATAGTTGAGAAAACTTGTAAACAATAGGATTTCCAGAAAAGAGAAACAGGTGGAGGAAGGAAAAAAGTTAAAAGAAGTATGTTAAAGAAAACTTACCTAAATTAAAGATGGCTTAAATCTGCAATTTGAATGAGTTTGCCAAATGCCAGTCAAAATTATTGAAATAGATACACTTCTAGACATCAATGAATAAAATTTCTAAATTTCAAGACTATAGGAAGCTTCTAGACAGAAAAATATATATATAAGGGAGAAAAAATGATGAGTACTGTTGATCTGTATAACATTGGAAGAATAAAATAACATCTATAGCCTATTTTAAGAAATATATTACAAGAATAAAATAACATCTATAGCCCATTTTAAGAAATATATTACAATCTAGTAATCTTACACCTAGCCAAGATATTTTCCTTTCTGATAAGTGAATTTACTTTGCAGATAATACAAAGATTGAGTTGACTCTAAATCCTCTGATAAAATACTCGTGTATTTTAACTAAGTATATAAATCAAAACTGACTCCAAAGAAAGGAAATAGTGGTGAGGAGTAATTCTTGTAATATATGTGCTTAAATTTAAGTAATGTGTATTTGTTTTCTGTTGCTATGTACTAAATTACCACAATTTAGCGGCTTAGACAACACACATTTATTATCTGTATTTTCTTTTGGTCAGAAGCCCAGATGCATATTAGCTGGGTCCTCTGTTTAGGAGTCAGGTTGCAGTCAAAAGTGTCAGCCTGGGTTGTGGTCTCATCTGAGGTTTGAGATCCTGTTCCAAGCTCATGTGGCTGTTAGATTTCAGTTCATCTGAGGTTTGAGGTCCTGTTCAAGCTCATGTGGCTTTTAGATTTCAGTTCCTTGAAACTGGGGCTGAGGTTACCTGTTTTTTTTTTGCAGGCTGTCAGCCATGGGCCATTACTTTCAACTTCTAAAGGCTGCCTGCAGTTCTTGCCACTTGACCTTTTCCATAGGCCCCTTCATAGTATGGCCCCTTGGATCTTCAGAGTCAGCAAGGCAGAATTTTTGCTTCTGCTCAATGGTGTCTTATATGTATGATATCATATATTTGTCACATATATAATCATAACAAATCAGAGTGATTCCCTGTCACTATTGCCATATTCTGCAGATGAGAAGAAAGTCACAGTTCCCACATACATCTTAGGGGAGGGGATTATTACACAAGGATGTTGAATCATTCATTGCTGGTACCTTAGGGTGTGACTACTACCTAATGTTAATGTGAATGGGGATTTATTAGTGTTAAATAATGACATTTATAATAATACTTTGAAATCCATACTATCTTTAATTAAAACTTAATGTGGGGGGGCACCTGGGTGGCTCAGTGGTTGAAGCCTCTGCTTTCGGCTCAAGTCATGGTCCCGGGGTCCTGGGATCGAGCCCCACATCGGGCTCTCTGCTGAGTGGGGTGCCTGCTTCCCCCTCTCTCTCTGCCTGCCTCTCAGCCTACTTGTGACCTCTCTCTGTGAAATAAATAAATAAAATCTTAAAAAAAAAACAAAAATAAAACTTAATGTGGTAAGGAAGAGAATAGGAGCAGAACAGCAGTAGTAAAAGTAGTCAAAATGTTTTATTTTACTGAATGAGAAAAAGAGAAGATCGTGTATGTTGGTAAGGGTTATAGTTTTTAATCATGGAGAAATGAGAATTTGATTTTTGAGTGCCAAGAATGGGAAAGTGATCAATATTAGAGGGAAAAAAGCACAGTAAAACTTTAAAATGACTAAGGGAGGGGAGTAAAAAGATATGGTCATTTGCTCAAATCAATAAAAATGAGAAAGAAGCATCAATGCAAAATAACTAGTTAAATATAAATAGTAACATGGAAGGAATAAAAAGAAACATGGTACTTGTTAACACTAAATAATGGATTGAATTCTTCTAAAAAGGTAGGGACTCTCAGATTTGAAAAACAGAATAAAGAAGGACAGATAATGATACAAAATTAATGAAGAAGGTAGAAAAATCAAATGCTTACGCACCAAACAACTTATCAAATAAAATATATAAAGAAAAAAGTTTTTAAAAAACTCAAATTTTTACTTAAACATTATAGTTAGACTGGGAGATTCTAATAAACTTCTTTCAATTCATTGGAAACTTCTAGCAAGCAAAGTAGGTAAAAGCATAGGAATTTGATTATATACCCAACAAAGTCAGCTTAGTTGCATTGTTCAGATAAAATTAGTGGATTTATGTGTATACACACAAACACATGCATATATAATTCTCCTGATTTATAAGTTTTCTGTTGTGGAGCATTTAGATGGTGTTCAGTTTGGTTTTTGTTTTCTAAATATAAATAGTACTACCATGAATGTTCTTACAAATACAGCTTTACCCATTTTTTAAAAAAACGGTAATAGCAGAATGCCTGGCTAGTTCAGTCAGAAGAACATGTGACTCTTGCTTTTGGGGTCATGAGTTTGAGCCCCATGTTGGGTGTAGAGACTACTTAAATAAGTAAGTAAGTAAATAAAGTTAAAAAAAACAGTAATAGCTAATGTTCAATGAATTGCTATATGTCAGGCATTTTATACCATTAAACAAATGGTATAAAACTCCATCTCACAAAACTCCATAAGGTAGGTTCTGTTATTTATCTGTTATTTATATTATTAGGCAGATGGAGGAAGCTACAGTTTACATAAGAGAGGTTGAGTGGCTGTAACATCTGGGATGTTTCAAAATTAGTTCATAATAAAGTTAGTATGTAAGTTTGACTCCAAAATACTTCCAACAGAAAATTGGCTAGATGGTTAAGGTAAATTTTAACAGCCAAAGTTGTAATGATTATGAGAATTTCAGTTTATTAATACTGCCTTTTTTTTTTCCTGCTGTTGCTTTTTAAAAAAAATGTTTGTTTTTCTTTATTTTTAAAATTTAATTGTATCAATATATAGTGTTTTATTAGTTTCAGAGGTAGAGTTCAGTGATTCATTAGTCTTTTTAAAATATTTTTTTATTTAAATTCACTTAACATATAATGTATTATTGGTTTCAAAGGTAGAGGTCAGTGATTCCTCAGTTTTGTATAATACCCAGTGTTTATTCCATCACCGTCCTTAATGCCCATCACCCGTTTCCCTATCGCCCACTACCCCAGCAACCCTCGTTTGTTTCCTGTGATTAAGAGTCTCCTATGGTTTATCTGTCTCTCTGATTTTGTCTTGTTTTATTTTCCCCTCCTTTCTCCTATGAATCCTGTTTTGTTTCTTAAATTCCACACATGAGTAAAATCATATAGTTGTCTTTTTCTGATTAACTTATTTTGCTTAGTGTAATGTCCTTTAGTTCCATCTACGTTGTTGCAAGAGGCAAGATTTCGGGTTTTTTGCTGGCTGAGTAATATTCCATTGTATATACCTACCACATTTTCTTTATCCATTCCTCTGTTCATGGACATTTAGGCTCTTTCCATAGTTTGGCTATTACGGACATTGCTTCTATAAACATTGGTGTGCCTGTGCCCTTCAGATCACTATGTTTGTGTCCTTTGGGTGAATACCTAATAGTATAATTGCTGGGTTGTAAAGTAGCTCTTAGTTTTAACTTTTTGAGGAGCCTCTATCCTGTTTTCCAGAGTGGCTGCAGCATCTTACATTCCCAGCAGTGTAAGAGAGTTCCCTTTTCCCCACATCCTTGCCAACATGTCATTTCCTGACTTACTAATTTTAGCCATTCTGACTGGTGTGAGGTGGTATTTCATTGTAGTTTTGATTTGTATTTCCCTGATGCTGAGTGATGTTGAGCATTTTTTCATGTGTCTGTTGGCTGTATGGATGCCTTCTTTGGAGAAGTGTCTGTTCATGTCTTCTGCCCATTTCTTGACTGGATTATTTGTTCTTTAGGTATTGAGTTTGGTAAGTTCTTTATAGATTTTAGATATTAGCCCTTTATCTGATATGTCATTTGCAAATATCTTCTCCCAATCTGTTGGTTGTCTTTTGGTTTTGTTAACTGTTCCTTTGCTGTGCAAAAGCTTTTTATCTTGATGAAGGCCCAGTAGTTTGTTTTTACCTTTGGTTCCCTTGCCTTCAGAGATGTGTCTAGCAAGAAGTTGATGTAGCTGAGGTCAAAGAGGTTGCTGTTGGCTATGTTCTCCTCTAGGATTTTATTGGATTCCTATCTCACATGTTGGTCTTTCATCCATTTTGAAAAGCTTGTTTTTGTGTATGGTATAAGAGAATAGTCCAGTTTTAGACTTCTGCCTGTGGCTGTCCAATTTTCTCAACACCATTTGTTGAAGAGACTGTCTTTTTTTCCATTAGATATTCTTTACTGCTTTGTCGAAGATTAGTTGATTGTTGAGTTGAGGGTTCATTTCCAAGTTCTTTCTTCTTTTCTATTGATCTATGTCTTTTTTGTGCCCGTACCATGCTGTCTTGATGATTCTGAAGCCAGCTTGAAGTCTGAAATTGTGTTGCTGCTAGCTTTGGTTTTCTTTTTCAAGATTCCATTGGCTGTTTGGGGTCTTTTGTAGTTCCATACAAATTTGAGAATTATTTGTTCCAGTTCTGTGATAAAAGTTGATGGTATATTAATAGGGATTGCATTGAATGTGTAGATTGCTCTAGGTAGCATAGACATTTTCACAATATTTGTTGTTCATTGCTCTAGATAGCATAGACATTTTCACAATATTTGTTGTTCCGATCCATGAGTATGGAATGTTTTTCCATTACTTTATGTCTTCCTCGATTTGTTTCATGAGTGTTCTATAGTTTTCGGAGTACAGATCCTTTGCTGCTTTGGTTAGATTTATTCCTAGGTGTCTAATGGTTTTTGGTGCAATTGTAAATAGGATCAACTCTTTAATTTCTCCTTCTTCCGTCTCATTGTTAGTGTATAGAAATGCAACTGATTTCTGTGCATTGATATTATATCATACCACTTTCCTGAATTCCTATATGAATTCTGGCAATTTTGTGGTGGAATCTTTTGCATTTTCCACATAGAGTATCATGTCATCTGTGAAGACAATTCTTTTTTTTTTTTTTAAGATTTCTTTATATTAGAGAGCACACACACAGGTAGGGGAAGGGGCAGAGGGAAAGGGAGAAGCAGACTCCTCACTGAGTAGGGAGCCTGACATGGGGTTTGATCCAAGGACTCTGTGATCATGATCTAAGCCAAAGACAGATGCTTAACTCAGTGAGCCAGCCAGGCACCCCTGAAGTCTACTGCTGTTGTACTACTGTCAGTTTATCCCTTTGTGTCTGTTAGTATTTACTTTATATATTTAAGTGTTCCTGTGTTCATATATACTTACAACTGTTAAATCCTCTTGTTGGATTGATCCTGCATAATTATGTAATTCCCTTTTGTCTCTTGTAGTCTTTATTTATTTCTAAGATTTTATTTATTTATTTGACAGATCATAAGTAGACAGAGAAGCAGGCAGAGGGGGGTGGGGGAAGCAGGCTCCCTTCTGAGCAGAGAGCCCCATGCGGGGCTAGATCCCAGAATCCTGAGATTATGACCTGAGCAGCAGGCAGAGGCTTAACCCACTGAGCCACCCAGGAGCCCCAAATCAGTTGATATCTTTATGGGTTTTCCCTTGTACATAACTGTCTGCTTTTCTCTTGCTGCTTTTTAAAAAGATTTCTGCTTTATCTTAACTTTTGATATTTTAATTATCATGTGTGTTGGTGTGGACCTCATTGGAACCTCCTTGCTCTCTGTTCTTCCTGAACTTGGATGTCTCTTTCCTTTCCCAAATTAAGGAAGTTTTCAGTTATTACTTCTTCAGTTAATTTTTCTGCCCTTCTGTCTCTGTTTTCTTCTTCTTCTTCTTCTTCAACCCCTGTTGGTACTACTGTTATTACACTTGATGTTGTCCCGGGGTTCCCTTGACCTATCCTCATTAAAAAGGTTTTTTTTTTTTCTTTTTGCTTTTCAACATAGGTGCTTTTTTACTACCCATCTCACTGATCCATTCTTCTATATCCTCTACTTTGCTGTCAGTTCCTATAGTCTGTTTTTCCTTTCACTTTTGTATTGTTTAGCTCTGGTTCTTTTTTATATTTTTTTATCTCTTTATTGAAGTTCTCACTGAGTTCATCCATTCTTCTCTCAAGTTTGGTGAGCATTTTTATGATCATTACTTTGAACTCTAAGGTGGATTGTTTACTTGTGTTTTGTTTAGGGTTTTTTGTTGTTGTTGTTGAGTTTTATCTTAGTCTTTCATTTGGAACATGAGCATGAATATGTCTCCTTATTTTGTGTAATGTTCTATTTGTATCTAAGAATAAATTGGACAGTTACTGTTCTTGGTCTTGAAGAAATGGACTTGTGTAAGAATATCCCCTATGTAGACTCTGTGTATTGGTGGTTTTGGGTGGCCAGCTAGACCTGGAGTGTGTTTGGGCTGTTGTCACCCTGGTGTGATGAGGCAAGGCAGATGGGGTGCTACCCTACAGGGGTGGTTGGAGCTTGGGTCCTGGGTCTGGCTATGGTAGCCCTAGCAGGCCAGCTGGAGCACCTGAATTTTGATTCCATCTGCGTTATCACGGTTAAGGAATGTAAACAGTGGTGCTTGCCAGCACCTGTTGACCTGGAGAGAGTTCCAGTAGCTGTGCCTCTTTTTGACAGATGCTCTAAGGTTAGAAAATGGCTTTTCTTCACTTACTGTCTAGTTACCTTTTAAACCACTGGTATTTTGTTTGTTTGTTTGTTTGTTTTGTGCCTCAGGGCAGGTGAGTCTGTGTACCTCTCAGAGACATCCTTCTGCAGGTCATCAGAGGGAGTGGAGTTTCAGATACTACTTTGTATTTTCCTCTCTTCCCTTTCTCTCCGTGGTCCCTCTGTCCTTTGTTGAGCAGAAGTTCTTAAGTCAGTTTTCAGTTCTTCAGAAGAAATTGGTCTATATTTAGGTGAGGTTCAGTATGTCCATGGAAGTTGTGAGCTCACGGTCTTCCCTATGTTACTGTCTTAGACCACCTCTAGCGATCCCTCTTTTTGTGAGTATTTTTGCAGATTAATTTTATGTAAGTTAAATTCTAAATCAAGTTATGGCTAAGTTGCTTTCAATTCAGTTTACATTTCTACTTACAGTATGTTTGAGTTTCTCTAACATCATTCACCCTGGGTGTTATCAAGTTTTTTAATCTTTGACAATCTAGCAACTTATTTTTTCATTGATATTTTTTTAACTATTAACACAAATATATTGTGAAATTTTTTTTGTTTTGTCTAGAAACATGAGTGTTCTACAGGGTAATATCAGTCTTTCTGCTACAAAGACCATCCAATTAAACATTTATGTTCATACCTTTTTTGTGTGATACCTTTTACAGTATTGCCTTCCAACACACCAAATGTTCGCAGGACCAAGAGAACACGATTGAAACCTTTGGAGTATTGGCGGGGAGAGCGAATAGATTATCATGGAAGGCCATCAGGTAGATTCCAGTTTACATTTTAATATCTGGCAAATAATAATTAGAATATAACAGTTTATTATGTGCAAAGCACTATTTTACATATGTACATGAATTACCTCATTTTATCATTATCCTTCAAAAATGAGGTCAGAATAGATTCAAGTACAGATCTATCAGATTACTATGGAAATGCTTATCTTTTTCTCTCTTTGGTAGCAATTTGAGGTGAGTTTGTGGCTTGAGAGTATTTTTATTCTATAGTATTGCACAAGGTTTTTAATTGCAAGAAATAAGTCATTAGATCAGAACATGAGAAAATAGTAAGTGGCAAAGATTAGTATTCCCTTTTACTATTCTCATCCCATTTGCTCGTCATATTTCTCTATAGAAATATAGATAGTGGGCCAGAAAATTATTTCCTTTCTGTGATGGATATATCTAAGTCAAAGAACTAAACTCACATGTGCATTATTATAAATATTTCATTGCTGGCTTTTGTGTTGTTTTTCAAACTGACTTGATTTCAAGCAACAGAGATCATTCTATCATGTTTCATCAGTGCATCTGGATTTAGGGTGGTAGAAACATAAGTGAAATTGGTATTTGTGTTGTTTGAGTTACTAACTGTAAAGTATAATAGTAATACATTCTTTGATAGTCTGAAAGAAAATATGCTATAGTAATTTAAATTTTGGTTCAATATTTTTACTTTCTCTTGTATGATATTTACGTTTTTTGTCATTAACTTTCAGGAGGATTTGTGATTGGTGGAATACTGTCCCCAGACACAGTATCATCTAAAAGGAAGTCAAAAGGAAACATTGGAAAAGTCAATAAAATGGTTGCTAGGAAAAGGATCTGTCTTGATAATGAGGAAAGAAGTATGAGCTTATTCCTGAAAGTAACCTTTAGATTTTATTTTAAATAATAGTGCTCTGAGAAGTAGCTCTTTACAAATTCTGTAATTTATTTGTAAAAATGTTAGACGTGATAGTTTAGGGTGAATTCACCTTTTTTTCTTTATTTTCTTATTAAGTTTTTAAATTTTAATTCCAGTGTAGTTAACGTACAGTGTTCTATTAGTTTCAGGTGTACAGTATAGTAATTTAACAATTCTGAACATCATTACTCAGTACTCATCATGATAAGTATACTCTTATCCCCTTCACCTACTTCACCCTTCCACACACCTCCCTTCTGATATGCTTTATTTTAAATAAGTACCCTCAGTGAGAGTTACTTTTTTTTCAACAAGAACATTTTTAACTCAAAACATACTTCAGAATACATGGTTCCAAAAATACATATAACACATTCCACCCAAGAAAAGTAGAATACACATTTCTTCAAATACACACAGAAGAATCAATCATCTGGTTAAACCACATAAAAAGAGACATAACAAATACTGCAAATTTAAGAAGACTGAAATCATACCAAAACATTTTCTAACCACAGTGGTACAAAACTAAAGATAAACAATAAAACAAAGCTGGAAAATCTATAGTGTAAACTATTAAATATTTAGTATGTAAATATTAAACAATACACTACTGCACAGACAAGCATTGGGCCAAATAAGAAATCAAATGGTAAAACTGCTCATTACTTTCAATGTTATGTTAGTGTTTCTTCTGGTCTCTATTTTATTTATTTCTGATTTTTCTTTGTTACTTCCTTCCTCTACTAAATTTCAGCTAAGTCTTTTTCTAGTTCTTGTGTAATGTTGTTTCTTTGAACTTTATTTCTTAATAACAGATTTCACTCTTAACACCTGCTTTTGCTGCATCCTATTGGTTTTGGAGTATCGTGTTTTCTTTATTATTGTTTTGAATTCACTTTTTAAAAAAATTTATTTATTTTTTAATTTTTTAAATTTTTAAAAAGATTTTATTTATTTATTTGACAGTCAGAGATCACAAGCAGGCAGAGAGGCAGGCAGAGAGAGAGGTGGAAGCCAGCTCCCTGCTGAGCAGAGAGCCCAACTCAGGGCTCGATCCCAGGACTTTGGGATCATGACCTGAGCCGAATGCAGAGGCTTTAACCCACTGAGCCACCTAGATGCCCCCCTTGAATTCACATTTCCCCCAAATTCTGAAAATAAACAGATTTTTACTTAAAAAAAAAAATCATTAATAGCATAATATAAAAAAACACTTCCTCGTGAGTAAATTACCCTGTCATTGAAGCTAACTTTTCCCATGTCAAATTATGATTAAAGTTGACATTTTTAATGAATTTTTTTCTGAAATGTATTTTATACTTCTCGCTCTCTGAGAGAATATTCTAAATTTTCTTGATGATGCAAGAGTATCCATAACAGGTTTGCAGAAAATAGTTTAGTATGTTTGCTTCTGTATTAAATCATTGTGGTTTTTGAATTTTTGTTTGTCAAAGTGGTCATTTATAAATAGGAAAATAGGAAGAGATTGTTATGCCTGTGGCAGTCTTTTTTTTTTTTTCCAACTTATTCATAGCTGTATTTAATATCAGACTTCTTTTTAATTGGGAAGAATTTTAAGTAGCTTTATTACAGTGGTATTTCTTTTGCAGAGAATAAATTCATGATAAATCTGAGTATACCTCTGGGAGATCCATTGAAGCCAACAAGGGTAAAGGACCCAGAAACAAGAGAGATTATTCCCATGGGTAAGATTAGGGATAATGAAAATGCTTAATTTAATAATTAGTAAGGACAGATTGCTGGCTTGGTGACTATCTATCTATCTATAGGTGACTACCTATCTACTTTCTCTTTTACTTCCTAGCTCTTTTAGAGCCCAGATCCATAGAGTATCTAATTCCAGTAAGCAGCCTTTGAGGATTACTCTGGAGGAGCTCTGATAGCAAACAATGTCTAGGGACACATAGCACAAGGCATTTATCCTCTAGGGTTCAGGTGCTATCATCAGGAGTGTTGCCTCCTGCAGTAGGGCCCAGGGGGAGGCAACCAAGATGACACATGGGAACAGGGGTTTTTTATGGGTAGTTGTTGCAATTTAGCTGGTAGATCCTAGAATAAACCCTTACTGTGAGTCCAGACAGGGATTGTGGACAGGATTTGGACAGCTTTCTGCACCATGGGATGCCAGTAATAGTACCTGGGAGATCAGACCTTTAGAGTGATGACGAGCAGGGACATTGATCGGCATACCATAAATGCCATGGTTAACCTAAGGCCAGCAGAGGGGTTCTAGAGGCCTACCGTCGTGTCTAATAGGCCTTAAAAGTACCTTGTCTGTGAAACCATGACTGGTTCCAAAAGATGAACTATAGTGTGGTGAGGGCAAATAGGGAACACTTAGCTATCTACCAACAGGCGGAATTTACATATAGGAAATAGTTAAATGTTTTAGCTGTTTTGACTATACCAGTGAGTACTCAGGACTAATTTCTCCTAATCAGAGGACAAATAGGTGCAACCAGAGAGGCAGTAATCGCATTCCCAATGAAAATTTTGGCTGTGAAATAGGTTCCATTTGACATCTTAAGTAGTATTAAGTATTTTTATAATTGGATTATTTATTTAGCAACAGAGGTAGAAGTACAGAAAATTTTGCTTAGTGTAACGTTCTTAACCAAAAACATTGCTATATTGTATCAGGTTAGAGAGTTGTCAGGAGTTCATAACTTTTTGTCTGTTTCTTGAGTCTGTATATTTTCTATCTACAATCTGTGAGATTACTAACATTCCTAAATACCCAAGGAAACAGAAGTTGATTGCAGAAGAATATATTAACTATATATTTGGAAAGGTTTATAAGTAAAAGGGGACTTCAGAATTAAGATAGTGATTTGTGAGCAATAGTAAGTACTCTGGCTTTACTTGATAAAAATCTTGCTGTTTAATAATCAGTCAAGCAAGCACAAAATAATCTATTACAATGATACATTTGTTAATTGTGGGCCATGTTAAACTTTATAAAGATGTGGAAATCTTGTTTCTTAGCTAATTATGTTCTCTGAGCTATAATAGAAATAATAATAATTTTACCATTTTTTTATTAATAGCTAAGACTTACCTAATGCTTATTAATTGTGCCAGACAGTATTTTAAATACTTTATACACATTTATTCATTTTTTTTTTAAAGATTTTATTTATTTATTTGACAGAGAGAGATCACAAACAGGCAGAGAGGCAGGCAGAGAGAGAGGAGGAAGCAGGCTCCCTGCTGAGCAGAGAGCCCGATGCGGGGCTCGATCCCAGGACCCTGGGATCATGACCTGAGCCGAAGGCAGTGGCTTAACCCACTGAGCCACCCAGGCGCCCCCATTTATTCATTTGATATTCACAATTCTAACATAGATGAACTATTATTGTCGCATTTTAGAGAAAAGAAAACAGAGGCATAGAGAAGTAACTTGCCTGGTCACACAACTTGTGAGATAGACAAAATTTGACCTCTACCATTCTAGCTCAAGTAAATGACCTTAATCACTTCTGTCATTGTAAGCCAGGTTTATATCTAGGAATAATGCTATTATATATGTGTGTATATATGTTATATCATTGAGCATTATTATTGCTATTGCTCTATATTTATATTAGTGTTTTTCCCTTAGATCTTTTAAGGCCACGAGATACATATCAATTTTGTGTTGAGCATCATGAGTTGAAAGTGTATAAAACACTGGATACACCTATTTTTTCTACTGGAAAATTGATATTGGGACCACATCAAGAAAAGGGAAAGCAGCATGTTGGCTCAGATATATTGGTGAGTGTATTTCTCCATATCTTTATGTTTCTCTATTGGTATAACTCTGATTTATTGGACTTGATGAGGCATTAAAAATGCTATTTTCTCAGAAATGATATTATTGTGGTGCATAGAGAATTTTTCTGTTAAATCTGTTTAGAGTCAATCAGGCAATGGTTCTTTAATAAGTACCTGTTCTCTGCATAGCCATGTAACCTTGAAATTTAAAAGTTTAAGGAATGTTCTTTACTTTGAGGAATGGTAGAATATAGATTTGCAAACAAATCATTAGAGCTGGTGAAAATTAAGTCTAAATTTCATTTCACTGATCATGTAGTTTAGGAATAATGAGGTTTTAAAAGTCTTTCTCAGAATCATGTAATTAGCAGTAGACTAAGGAGTAGGAGCTAGTTACTTCAAAAATACTAAATAATGTATTACTGTATGTGGCAGCATTACTGGCTGAAATTATAATGAGTTTCAAGGTGAGTCCATCTTTGTTCTCTCATTGGAGACACACACCTTTGCACCATTAATGTGAAGTATATATATGTTATATTTGTACATTTTGAATTTGAAAATTGCAGAATTTGAATATCACCAAATTTTAATAATATTTACTGTTTTAGGGATGCCTGGGTGGCTCAGTTGGTTGAGCATGTCTTTGGTTCAGGTCATGATCCTAGGGTCCTGGGATTAAAGTCCCACATCCAGCTCCTTACTGGGCAGGGAGCCTGCTTCTCCCTCTGCCTGCTGTTCCTCTGCTTTTGCTCTCTCTTTCTGACAAATAAATCAATCAAATCTTTAAGAAATATATATATTTACTGTTTTACTGCCATTTAAAAATACTTAGTCTAAGGCACATTTTTCAGTATGTAACATTTCAAGAACCTGTGGTATCATGGGTTACTGGAGTATTGCATTCAAAACAATTAATTTTACTCAAGAAAGAAAAAGAGAAGGAACACTAGGACCCTTGGGTTTATATTATCAAAGAAGGGCAAATTGAGGCAAGAAAAAAAGGCACACATGAAAGAGTAACTCATTAATACCTTAGTATGACTAGAATTAGAAAATACTTTAATCCAATCTTAAAATGATAAATATCTCCAGGTGCTATTAAAACAGTAAAAAACACATTTAACTAACTAAAGTAATGATGATTTCTGCATAATAATTAAGGAACAGTTAATAAGACAAGCATTATGAAATATCATCATTGAAATAATACCAGTTACCCATTAAACTGTGATGCCTTTATTAGACAAAAGAAAATTTAAATAGTAAATTTAAATAGAAGATGTTTGAGGGGCGCCTGGGTGGCTCAGTGGGTTAAGCCGCTGCCTTCGGCTCAGGTCATGATCTCAGGGTCCTGGGATCGAGTCCCGCATCGGGCTCTCTGCTCAGCAGGGAGCCTGCTTCCCTCTCTCTCTCTCTCTCTCTGCCTGCCTCTCCATCTACTTGTGATTTCTCCCTGTCAAATAAATAAATAAAATCTTAAAAAAAAAAAAAAGAAGATGTTTGAAAGTATTTAATCTGACTACTATTCTAAGGAATGTACATTAAAAAACATTAAAAACAAGAATATTTTATATTTACTGAGCTAGTAGAAATTATTGGGAAAATATCTGTACCCTTTGATTTATGACTCTTATTTCAGTATATTTTCCTCAGAAAATAATTTAAAGGGTAGGGAAACTGAACATATATAGGTATTTTTTGTAACATTGATAGTAATTGCAAAAATTAGAAACTATTGAAAAGTTGCAGAAAGAAATGGTTATATTTTATATTTTGACTTTATAATAAGATGTCATTATATGATAATAAGCAGTTATATAGCACTTAGATGTTCCAGATACTGTAATAAGTATTTTTATATCAGTTTAAGCATATAGTTTTGAAGAATAGCCATATAAGAAGAACTTTAGGATAAATATTTAAGCAAACGTATGGAAAATAGAAAACTGTTTTATTCTGACCAAAATTTAAAAATGAAAATTGAAGGAACTATAGAAAAATAACGTTATCAGGTGATCATAGTTTATTTTTATTTCTTCTAAATATTGCCTTTAACTTTTTAGAATGAAAATCAGAGTTATTCTTTTTTTTAATATGAGAGTATTTTAAAATTTTTTAAAACATGAAGGACACTTTTAAATATATGCTTTTGAAAAACAAAAGGGACCAGAGAGAGAACTAGCATAGACTGTTAACTCTTTCCTTCAAACTCAATGTTAAAAAGTCTGTATGAGAGGGAGATAGTAGCAGTAGTAGATTTGTTAAAATCAAACCACAAAAGAATTAACAGATTACTATGGGATTTGGTTGTGGAGCTCTCCCAAAAGATGAGATTTAGAAATGGAAATATAAAATATATATTTTATTATATTATATAAATATAAAATCTATAATATAAATATAAAAAAATATGTAATATAAAATAAAAAAGTGAAGTGATGTGAAAAACAGGAAAAGAAAACAGAAGAGAGGAAATAAAACCAAATGAGTGAAGGGATGGAAATATTTGAAAAATTAGACAATAAATGTTCCAGAACTAAAAAACAAAAAGTTAGAGCAACATACTTTAAAGAACCAGAGCTCCTTAGAGAAATGTCTGAATGGAGGCCTGGAGCTGAGCTTGAAATATGTATTTTTAAAGATTTATTTATTTATTTTAGAAAGAGAATGTGGGGAGGATTGGGAGAGGTTAAGTGAGAGGATCTCAAGCAGACTCTGCGCTGAGCGTGGCGTGTGACACAGGGCTCAATCCCACAATCCTGAGACCATGACCTGAGCTGAAACCAAGAGTTGGAGGCCTAGTGGACTGTATCACCCAGGTACCCCTGATCTTGAAGTGTTTTGAGTAAATAAGAATAACTTAAGTGGATTGATACATATCTACTATATATAAATTCATGAATTTGAAAGACTGATACTAAAAGAAAACCTAATTCACCACTCTTGGAGAATACTTATATTGACAACAAAGGATAAATAAAGGGAAATAATCGAATATTTTTTCTGCCCTTTTCTTATAAAGTGTACTATTACGTAACCAAATAAAAATGAGGTGAAGTTTGTTTTTGTTAGAAATATTTCATTTAGGGGTGCCTGGGTGGCTCAATTGGTTAAGCATCTGTCTTTGATTCAGGTCATGATCCCATGTTCCTGGGATCGAGCCCCTCATCAGACTCCCTGCTCAGTGGGGAGCTTGCTTCTCCCTCTCCCTCTGATGTACCCCCTGCTTGTACTCTCACTCTCTCAAATAAATAAATAAAATCTTTAAAAAGAAATTCCAATTAATAAATAAAAAAGAAATAGTAGAGTAAAATATTGTCATTTTGTAATCCTTGATAAACTGTTGGATCTGTCTAGGCATTGAGTATCAATGTCTGCTAATATCTAAAAAAGAAGACAACCCTGAAAGTTGAAAATAGAGCTACCGTATGACCTAGTGATTGCACTACTAGGGATTTACCCCAAAGATACAAATGTAGTGATCTGAAGGGACACTTGCACCCCAGTGTTAATAGCAGCAATGTCCACAATAGCCAAACTATGGAAAGAGCCCAGATGTACACTGACAGATGAATGGATAAAGAAGATGTGTGTGTGTGTGTGTGTGTGTACATACACAATATTCCATGTACACGTAATGGAATATTACTCAGCCATCAAAAAATGGAATCTTGTCTTTTGCAATGATGTGGATGGAACTAGAGGGTATTATACTAAATGAAGTCAGTCAGTCAGAGAAAGAATTACCAAATGGGCTCACTCATGTGGAATTTAAGAAACAAAACAGGAAAAAAAAAGAACAGGATCACAGGGGAAGAGAGGAAAAAATAAGACAAAACAAAATCAGGGAGACAAACCTTAGAGACGCTTATTTATAGGAAACAAACTGAGGGTTGGTGGAGGGAAGGAGAGTGGGAGGAGGGGTAAAAATAATTAATTATAAAAGTAAATTAGGGGCGCCTGGGTGGCTCAGTGGGTTAAAGCCTCTGCCTTCAGCTCAGGTCGTGATCCCAGGGTCCTGGGATTGAGCCCCACTTCGGGTTCTCTGCTCAGTGGGGAGCCTGCTTCCTCCTCTCTCTGCCTGCCTTTCTGCCTACTCGTGATCTCTGTCAGATAAAGAAATAAAATCTTAAAAAAAAAAAAAGTAAATTTAAAAAATAGGAGAAAAAAAATAAAAAGAAGATAACCAGACATTATGTGCCTCCTGATGGAAGAGTACAACATTGTATGAAATAGTCTTGCCTCTTCCATCTCCTTTAAAAACAATCAAACAGACAAAACCTATTAAGCAAACAACAAAAATACCCAAATTTGATCAAACTCTAATATCTAACCACCAATTTATAGGAAATAAAGAATAGATGACCTTTCATATGATACTCAGGTGTTGGTAATCAGCAAAATTCAGCTATGCAAAGATTTTTACAGCAAACTTTGCTGCTTGATTTCTTTAATAAATAAGTTGCAAGCAATAAAAACCAAGTAGAACCTATCTACTGTTTCTCAACCATGGCACTATTGACATTTTAGTTCAGATAATGCTTTGTTGTAGAGGGGCTTCCTATGCATTGTGGGATGTTTGGTAGCATCCCTGGCCTCTGCCAAGTAGATTCTAGCTGTACTCCTCTAGTTGTAAGAATCAGAAATGTCCCCAGACATTGCCTGTTGTCTCCTGAAATTGAGAAAGCACCCCCAAATTGAGAACCACTATAGATTGAGCAATTTAAGAGGATGAACAACTTCTTAAACAATACATTTAAGAGGGGCGCCTGAGTGGCTCAGTGGGTTAAAGCCTCTGCTTTCAGCTCAGGTCATGATCCCAGAGTCCTGGGATCGAGCCCCGCATTGGGCTCTCTGCTCAGTGGGGAGCCTGCTTCCCTTCCTCTCTCTCTGCTTGCCTCTGCCTACTTGTGATCTCTCTCTGTCAAATAAATAAAATCTTAAAAAAAAAAATACATTTAAGAAAAAATTGGAAATTTAATACTGACTGGGTATTTGATATTAAATATTCATTTATGTTTAGTTGTGATAAAACTTATAGTTGTGTTTTTAAAAAGCACCTTGAGGTGTGCCTGGCTGGTTCTATTGGTAGAACATGTGACTCTTTATTTTGGGATCCTGAGTTCAAGCCACATGCTGAGTATGGAGATAACTAATAATAATAATAATAATAAACCAAACTTTAAAAAATAAAAAATTAAAAACACCTTGACTTTTTTAGTACACACTGAAATATTTGCAGATGATTTATGATGCTGGGGTATTTATTGCAAGATAACATGGAATGGGGGAAGTAACGAGATGGAACGGGGGAAAGCTGTTGGTGTTGGGTATTCATGGGAGTTCGTCCTTCTGTATCTGTGTACTTCAGAAGCCTTCCAGTTTTAGTATGTGCTGCCGAAGCAAGCACTTTCAAAAACCTTCCTACCAAGATGTTTGCAGAAGTGGAAAGAGGTGTACATAGCTAAGCTGAATAGATAAAGCAAAAAAAAAAAAAAAAACCACCTAGAAATATATGCTTGACCTTCTGGGTAGTATGTTTGTTACCTTTTTGTCTTTTCAATTAATGCAAAATTATTTTAAGATATAATAAAAATTTTTAAAAGTAAATTATAAGGTACCGTACTTTGGAACCATTTGAAGAGTTTTTTCCCTATTTAGGGAGGCAGCATTTCATAGTGGTTAAGAGCATGAATTCTGGAATCAAAGTGCCTGAGTTCAAATCTCGTTTCTGCCTTTTACATTGTGAACTTGGAAAATTACCCCAGTCTGTTGCCTTATTTTCTTCATTTGTATAAAACTATTAAAATAGTACCTGTCTCACTGCCACTTACATACATAAAATGAATGTAAATTAGGTGCTCAGAATAATGACTGGCAAGGAGTAAGTGCTATATAAGTGCTAGCTGCTATCGTTTTTCTGGTATTTAAGGCTCATTTTACAAAGTTAAAAAAAAATAAGAGAAGGGGGTGGAAGAGGAGGAGTAATTCTCTGAGGCAAAATATTTTTGATGGCTGAATCTCAAAATTTGAATCTGAATGTTGGAAGGCTTTCGGTTTTTCTAGTTGTCCCAAAACCAAATCATCACTTGGGTGCTACCTATGTATAAAATGTAAAATTTGCCGTGACTATGAATATGGAAGTCTTTATGATTGAGAATTAGATTTATTCTCTTTTACTTTCTTGTTGATATTTGCTTAAATGTACCATTTATTTGTTTTACTTTTTGTCCTCTCTTTGGTCGGGTGATTGAATTACTTGTCCCAACCATGTAACCTTTGAAGAGGTGTATATAAGACCAAGCTATTTTGTAGTATAGCTAAGTGATATTATTTACAGTGGTTCTGAATTTTCATAAGCTGTTAAATAATAAGAACAAAAGAAATTTCTTCCAGTGTTTGTTTTCTGTTGCTGTTTTAACAAATTACTATAAATTCATTGACTTAAAACAAGACCTATTTATTATCTCACAGTTATATTGATTAGAATCCTGGTAAGCTTGGCCGAGTCTTCTGTTTAGAGTACCAAAGGGCTGGAATCAAGATGTTGGGAGCTCTGTATCCCTCTCTGGAGACTCTTAGGATGAATCTGCTTTCAGGTTTATTCAGGTTGTTGGCAGAATTCAGTTCCATATTGTAGGGCTGAGGCTCCCATTTCCTTGCTGGCTGTTGGCCAGAGTTCATTCTCAGCTTCTAGAAATAGCCTGTATTTCTTGACCCATGGCCCTATTATCTTCAGTGCTAGCAACAGTCTGTCCTTTTCATGTTTTGAATTTCTCTGGTTTTCCTCTGCTTCATCTCTCTTCTGCTTCCAGGAGAAACTCTCCACTTTTAACGGTTTGCGTGATTAGAATAGGCCCAACTATATAATCCAGACTTAACCTATCTCCCAGTCTCTAGGTCCCTTTTGTCATGTAACAAAATAAATTCTGGAGATTAGAGTGTGGACATCTTTGGAGGGTTGTGATTCTGCTTACTGCATTCCTTTAAGTTTTTTTGTACCATGTTGTGGTGGTGGTTCGATTTGAAATGAGATTTTAATTTTTAATTTTACAGGTTTTTTATGTTAACTTTGGTGACCTTTTATGTACCTTACATGAAACACCTTATATAATAACAACTGGGGATTCGTTCTATGTTCCTTCAGGTAAGGAAAATAAAGACAATCTTCTTTCATATAGTTAAAATATTTATATAGTTGCTCGTGAGTACCATGCAAATGGAAGCCACACGGGTCAAAATAAAATGTCATGTGATTCATGACAATGCATATTTTGATTTTGTCTTTAGGTAAGTATGTTAGTATATGGGTATGTGAAAATTGGATAAGAATTGCTTATTGCAAAGTGTATAAAGATTTAGTTGTGTCTAGGGTAGGAGGAAAATTATTTCTGCTATATTATCTATAAGACATTATGTAGTCAAGCAATTTTTAGTAGATTATTTTAAACATACAGAATAGTGTTTTTCATCAGCTATTAAAGAGCACAAGCCTCTGGAAAGAGAACTTTTAATTTGTTCATTTATTTATTCATCATTCGACAGAGAATCTGTTAAGCACTGCTCTCAGAGTATAGGATACATAAGTGAGCAAAATAGAGGAAAACTCCCTGTCCTTACGGAGCTTACATTCCAATGAAAGAAGATAATAATAATAATAATAGCAATGTTTATATAGTCCTTAGCATGTACCAGAACTGTTGTGAACACATTTTATTTATTGTAACTCAGTTAATCTTAGCATGTATTAGTTTGAATATACAGAAATTTTCTCTTCTTCACCCTCGTCTAATTCACCTTTGCATTCATTATCAGAATGATGTGAGATTTTCATTTCTTTCAAACCTTGTCTGGATCACAGGTGATGGTTAACTCTTGGATTTTTTAGTTCATGGAGTTGAATAAAACTTACTTTAGGTCAGATGAACTGATTTAAGAAAAAATTTGGTACTATATACTGTAACTGCCTTAGTGATAGCTAAATATTTAATCAAAAGGAAATGATGTCTATGGAAATAATTTTTTTTTCTTACCACTTTCCTTCTAGGTAATTATTACAACATCAAAAATCTCCTGAATGAGGAAAGTGTGCTTCTTTTTACTCAGATAAAAAGATGAAAGATGAAGCAAAGTTTAAATACTTGTGTGTGTATATATATTGTATGTGTATATATGTGGACACATATATATACACATACACGTAAATATATAAAAGTTTGTGCAGTTGAAACATCTTTATAATTTGTGATACATTTTAAAATAAAAATTTTATTCAGTTTTGTGTGTTCTTTGATAAACATTTCAAACTCCCATGTGTCTTCTGATTTTTCTACAAATGTACACATAGTCTGTAGTGATGCCCATATTCATAGTATTTTAATAACAGGAAAAGAATCAGCTCTCACAGTGAAATATAGGAGATTTCTTTTTTAGGAGAGATTTGATTAATATGTTCATTCATTTAATCTTTTCTAAATGTTTTTAAGTCACTAATGAAATAATGCAATAATAAGAATTGTGATATATATAAATAGTACATTTGTATTACTTTCTTAGGGCTTCGTAACAAAATAGTACAAATTGGTGGCTTAAAAATAAAAATTTATTGTCTCACTGTCCTGAAATCAAAATGTCGGCAGGACCAAGTTCTCTCTGAAACCTTCAGGTTTCACAATGATGCTTCTGCTTAGCACTCATCTTTCTATTAGAGGGAAAGTCAGTGTGAAAGATCATTTAAAAATAACTCTGACTTTCTTCTTAATATGACCAGATGCACTGAAAATATGTAGATTTAGGGGAGAAAAATGGCTAAATGTCACAAATTGCTAGCAGCTATTTTTGAAGTCATTTTAATAGGTATTTTCATATTGAAAATCTTAGTTTCATTTGTCATGTAATTTAACAGTATGTGTTCACTGTTGCTTTTATTAAAAAAAATCGTGCACATTCATTTTTTTTTTTTGAGGCTTGCTAAGACATTGTCTATTAACTTCTCAGTGTCTCTGTAAGAAGTTGCAGAATTTAGTATATGAATAAACTTCTATCACTAGAGAAACTGGTTATATTTGCTTTCCTAAGTCAAGAGTTATAGGACTAGATGTGTCTCCATCTTTACCTGGACTGGCCAGATTTTTGGTCAGTTATCTGCAATGGCTTGATTATTTTTTTAAGTGAAGCATTTATTTTATAGATGTAACTTACAAATGGTCAGATGCATAGTACATCTTAATGGTCAGATGGCAAGTACATCTTAAACTAAGTAACCCACAAAACTTCTGCCACTTCAGGAAGTTCCTGTTCTGTCCAATTCAATTCCTGCTAACCTGACTTGGACCCTGGGCCACTGTTCTTCTTTATCATGGTGGAGAGGTTTTGCTTATTCTAGAACTTGATATAAATGACTCATAAAATATACTTTCATTCAACACAGTGTCTAAGTTTCTTCCACCATAGTATGTATATCAGTTCATTCATGTTTTATTTCTGAGTAGTAGTCTCTGTGAACACTGTTCCTTTTTTAAAAAAAATTTTTTTTTTTAAAGATTTTTTATTTATTTATTTGAGAGAGAGAGACAGTGAGAGCATGAGCGAGGAGAAGGTCAGAGGGAGAAGCAGACTCCCCATGGAGCTGGGAGCCCGATGCGGGACTCGATCCCGGGACTCCGGGATCACGACCCAAGCCGAAGGCAGTCGTCCAACCAACTGAGCCACCCAGGCGTCCCTAAATTTTTTTTAAAGATTGTATTTATTTATTTGAGAGAGAGAGAATGAGAGAGAGCATGAGGGGGGAGGGCTAGAGGGAGAAGCTAAGCAGGGAGTCTGATGTGGGACTCTGTGCTGGGATACCAGGATCAGGACCTGAGCCAAAGGCAGCGGCTTAACCAACTGAGCTACCCAGGCATTCCTGTTTCTTCTTTTTGTAATCCTTGGAAGGGTTTGTAAGAGATTGGTAACATTTCCTTCTTAAGTGTTACAAAGAATTAACAGTAAAACCGTCCAGGTCTGGGGTTTTCTTTGTGGGGAAATTTTTAATTATGGCTTTAACTTTTTAATAAGTACCAGAATATCCAGATTTCTTATCTCTTTAGTTTTGGTAGGTTTATTTTTTAAAGAATTTGCATATCTCTAAAGTTTTACCTTGATTTGTGTGAAATTTTATATTTTCTCTCTCAAAAGCTTTTTTGAGATTTGACATAAAATAATCTTAAAATACTCAAATTAATATAAAAATAGTACAGTATCTGAAGCACAAATTTTGCTGTATAATTACTTTTTTTCCCTTTTTCTTTTTTTGGTCATTTTTTGCTAAGCTTTTACCGGTTGTTCTTTTAAAATAATTAACTTTTGGGGTACCTGGGTGGCTCAGTGGGTTAAAGCCTCTGCCTTTGGCCTAGGTCATGATCTCAGGGTCCTGGGGTCGAGCCCCGGGTCAGACTCTCTACTCAGGGGGAGCCTGCTTCCCCTTCCCCCTCTGCCTGCCTCTCTGCCTACTTGTGATTTCTCTTTCTCTGTTAAATAAATAAATCAAATTTAAAAAAAATTAACTTCGTTTAATTGATTTTTCTCTCTTTGTATTTCTGTTCAATTCATTTTTGATCTGCTCTTTATAATTTAGTGCATTCTGGGGCACTTGGGTGACTTAATAAGTGTAGTGTTGGGAGTCTTGGTTTCAGCTCATGATCTTGGAGTTGTAGATTGAGCGCCTCATTGAGGTGTGCTCCGTGCTCAGCGAGACATCTGCTTCTCTCCTTCTCCCTGTCCATCTTCCTTTCTCGCTCTTATGAAAAAATAAATAAATAAATGGATAAATAAATAAATAAATAAATAAAGAATCTTTATGATTTACTGTATTCTACTTTGGGTTTGATTTGCCCTTTTTTCCCTAGCTGCTTAAGGTGAATGTTTAGATTCTTTAATTTAGAATTTTCTTCCTTCCTGTTTCAACCATTGAAAGCTTCATTTGATATGTCATTGAATTCAAGGTACTTTAAAATTTTTTCTTGTGAGGCCCTCACTTACCAGTGAGTTATTTGGAAGTGTTTCTTGTAAATTGAATATTTGGAAGTTCTCCAGATTTGTTTTTTCTAAACCAACTCAAGTTTTAACTTTTGCAGCCATATGGTTGATACTGCAACAACTCAGTTCTGCCCCTGAAACATGAAAGCATCATAGACAATAAATAAATGAATAGGTATGGTTATGTTGCAATAAAACTTCATATACAAAATGCAGTCAGTGATCTGTATTTAGCCTGTAAGTGGGATTTGTTGGCCTCTGATGTATGCGGAAAACATCATTTGTACACTTTCAGTCTTTTAACATTTATTGATGATATTTTATGGTCAACAATATGGTCTGTCTTTGAGAATTTTCCTTGTGTTAGAAGCTAATGTGTGTTCTGTTGCTGTTGGGTGGGGTATTCTCTGTCTTTTGGTTGATAGTGTCGTGTAAGTCTTCCGTATATTTCCTGATTTTTGTGTAGTTTTTCTTTCTATTACTGATAAAGGAGTATTGATACCTCTGATTCTGCCTATTAAATATGTTTCTTTTATATCTGTCAATTTTTCCTTCATCTATTTTGATCCTTTTGTTAGGTTCATATTCAAAATTTATCATTGTTTTACTGCTGTATTGAACTGTTTATCATTATGAAGTATCTTTTAGTAATTTTTTTTATCTTAAAGTTTATTTTGTTTGATGTTAATATAGCTACTTCAACTGTCTTATGTATACCATTCATCTGATGTATCTTTTTCTGTCCTTTTAACATTAATTTATTATGTCTTAATTTAAGATGTGTCTCTTATGGAAAGCACATAGTTGGATCTTGAGTTTTTAAAATCTAGTGTAAGGGATGCCTGGGTAGCTCAGTTAAGTGGCTGCCTTCAGCTCAGGTCATGATCCTAGAGTCCTGGGATCGAGTTCCACATCAGGCTCCTTGCTCAGCAGGGAGCCTGCTTCTCCCTCTGCCTCTGCTGCCACTCTGCCTGCCTGTGCTTGCTTGCTCGCTCGCTCGCTCGCTCGCTCTGGCAAATAAATAAATAAAATCTTTTAAAAAAATCCAGTGTAATAGGCTCTGCCTTTTGATTGGAATATGTAATCTACTTATTTAATGTAAATATTGGTAAGATTGAATTTATATGTGCTCTTTTGTTTTCTATATGTCTTAAGGAGTTTTGCTTGGGGGAGGGGGGCTGGGAGAAGGGTGGGGTTATGGACATAGGGGAGGAGTTTTTTGTTTTTATTATAAATAACTGTTTCTTCTTGCTTTATTTGGGTTAGCAGTCTTTATACTGTACCATTTTAAATCCACTGAATATATACGTTGAGGTATTATTTTATTGGTTGCTATAGAGATGTCTATATCTTTAAGTTTATCTTGGTCAGATTAAGTTTATCTTAAGTCAGGTTACTACTGACTTCATTTCAGTAAAACTTATCAATTTTGCATTTTCTTAGCTTCATTTCTTTTTTCTTTTAATTTATACTATTTCATTGTTTAATATGCATATATCTGACTATGTGTGTTTATATAGTTCAATAATTTTGTGTCATAATTTTTATTTTGAATTATTTTTTTTTAATTAAGAAAAGAGAAAAAACATAAACAGTCTTTTATATTGACTGTCTTTGGTATTCTTCATTCCTTCCTGTACATCTAACTTACCTGGCATTATTCCTTCCAGCCTGACGAACTTTAGTACCTTTTATAGGGTAAATCTATTAGCAACATATTCTCTTAATTTTTGTGTATCTGGGAATGCTTTTATTTTGACTTCATTTCTGAATGATAGTTTTACTTGTTAGATCATTTTGGGTTTATGGTTTTTGTTGTTGTTCGAGCATATTGACTTTGTTTTTCCATTACCTATGTCCTCCTTCATTTCTAAGAAGTCCATTCTTAATTACATTGTTCTGTGTGATGAGTCCTGTTTTTCTGGCTCCTTTTTTGCCTTTCATCATTTTGACTCTGGTATAGATTCTAGATTCTCTTTGTATTTATTCTCCTAGGAATTTGGTGAGCTGTTTGCATCTGAATGTTAATGTTTTTGATCAAATTTGGGAACTTTTGGGCTATTACTCAGAAGTTTTTTTCTCCTTTTTCTTTCCTCCTCTGACTCACTACACATATGTTGATTTCTGATGTTCTATTCCTTTTTTAAATCTTTTTTCTTTTAATTCTTTGGATACTTTCTATTGATAACGTCTCGAAATCAGTGATTCTCTGCTATCGCATATTTGCTGTTTGAGCTCATGTAATGATTTTTATTTTTAATGTCAGTAATTATGCTTTTTTAACTCTAGAATTTAAATTTGGTTCTTTTTATAGTTTATGTAGATTTCCAATTTTGTTGATTCATTTTTAACATACTTCCCTTTAATTATATAAATGTGTTTAATACCCTATTGTAGTCTTTGTTAATCTAACACCTAGGTTCATACAGACTCAGTTATCATTAGTGACTGCCTTTTTCCCTTTGGTATGTTTCATACTTGTCTGTTTTTTGCATGTCTAATAATTTTTGGTTGAAAATTAGACCTTTTAGGTATTGTAGCAATTCTTGGTTATGTTTTATGTCTGGGGTTTCTTTTTTTTCTTAATTTATGATCTCTCCTGGACTCAAACTATGGAATCTGTTGCCCCTGTGGTATTTCTGCTCAGTTTTTAAAATTCTTTATTTAAGTGTTTAATCCTGGCTCCCTAGGGATAGCCTCTATTTTTATATAGTTTAGTAGTTGGCTGATGATTAAACAGAGGTTGACATATTGACACTTTGAGTCTGTAGACTTTCTACCTTCTGCTAATTGCTCCCTGTGTGGGATGGGGGGGAGGGGAGATACATTCAGTATTATTCTTAAATCTTCCTTGGCTTTTACTTTTTGCCATCCTCTTTCGCATCTCCCCTGTGTTTGCTTCATTTCTGAGTTAGATAGTATGTGTACAGATCTATCTTAGCTCTTATGTGTCTGTCTTGTTTCCAGGATCATCTAAGTAAATCTCTGGCAGCTCTGTTAACTTTCTAAGAACTGGGACTGTAACTTTTAGCTAGTAACTACAGGTCCCATGGCCATTCCTGACTGATTTCCTGCACATTAACTGACAAAGCTATAGATTTACACCACAGCACTGAATCAAGTCCATTCCCTTTTAGGGCAGAGTTGTTGGTTTTTGTAGTCAGCCATAGCCTGTTAAAGATATAATCCTTACTGACCAACTTGGGTAGAATGAAAACCTCACTCAAGAATCCCATAGGCATGGGATTCCTGGGTGGCTCAGTCGGTTAAGCCACTGCCTTTGGCTCAGGTCATGATCCCGGGGTTCTGGGATCGAGTCCTGCATCGGGCTCCTTGCTTGGCAGGGAGCCTGCTTCTCTCTCTACCTCTGACCGCTTGTGCGCTTGTGCTTGCTCTCGCTTGCTCGCTCGCTCTCTCTGACAAATAAATAAATAAAAATCTTAAAAAAAAAAAAAAAAAGAATCCCATAGGCTCCAGCTTTTTTTTTTTTTACTTTCCCCCAAAGCTTTAGCTGTTTTTTCAGGAATAAATGTTCTTAACCTAGTATTTACCCCAGGTTGGTTTCTGGTGCCTTGAAATGATAGCTTTTGACCATTTTGTCTAGCTTTATACTTTTTTTAAAGTAGGGAAATTGTTGACCTCTTAATACATGTATTACTGGAAATAAACTTTATTATTGAGGTTTTTTTTTCCCCTCTAAAGAATTTTATTTAAGGGGTTACTTTATTATTGATCAGCGTGATCCTGTTGAGAATTTGTTTTGGTCTGTAGGATAGTTTCAGATTGGCTGTTACTCTAGAGAGTGATTCTCATCTAGGGTGATTTTATGATTCAGTAAACATCTGGCAATGTCTAGAAATGGTTCTGGTTTTTCTTTCTTTTTTTTTTTTTAATATTCAGTTTATTTTTTTGGCAGACAGAGATCACAAGTAGGCAGAGAGGCAGGCAGAGAGAGAAGAAAGGAAGCAGGCTCCCTGCTGGGCAGAGAGCCCAATGTGGGGCTCGATCCCAGAACTCTGGGATCATGACCTGAGCCGAAGGCAGAGGCTTTAGTCCACTGAGCCACCCAGGTGCCCCTCTTTTTAAGATCTTATTTATTTGTTTGAGAGAGAGAGAGAGAGACAGAATGAATTGGGGGGGGGGGGTAGGGACAGAGGGAGAAAAGAATCTTAAGCAGACTCCATACTGAGTACAGAGCCTGATGCAGGGTTTAATCCCAGGACCCTGAGATCATGACGTGAGCTGAAACCAAGAATCAGATGCTTAACTGGCTAGCCACCCAGATGCTCCTGGAAACAATTTTGATCGTTATAGTGAGAATTTGTGTGGGTGCTACTGGCACTACTGTAGAGGCCAGGAAGGCTGGTAAACCTTGTACAGTGAACAGACACTCCCACTTCCAACATTGCATGCCAGATAATTACCCGTTAAAATGTGTCAGTAATGCCGAGGTTGACAAACCATTTCTAAATGTAGAGTAGCTTTTCCTCAAGTGTGGACTTTGTGTCTAAAGTAAAAGCCTGTGTGGTTCAACAAGGGCTCTTGAGTTCGTGAGAAATGTATCTACATTTTGCCATTCTTTCAGCTCACAGCTTTTGGTAATTCTTTCAGGCCTCACAAAGTTTTTTTTGTTTGCTTTTTTTTTTTTTTTTTTTTATTTAATTTATTTATTTTACAGATCACAAGTAGGCAGAGAGGCAGGTGAGGGGGGGAGGGGGAGCAGGCTCCCCGCTGAGCAGAGAACCCAATGCAGGGCTCCATCCCAGGATCCTGAGATCATGACCTGAGCCGAAGGAAGAGGCTTAACCTCCTGAGCCACCCAGGTGCCCCTTTTTGTTTGCTTTTAATAAAAATTGTGTATCTTTAAAGTGTGTAACAGGGTGTTTTGATATACATAGTAAAACCATTACTGCAGTTAGCACATGTGTCTCCTTAATTTTCATTTCATGTATGTTCTCAGGTGTGACGAGCACCTAGAATCTGCTGTCAGCAAATTTCCAGTATATAATACTGTATTAACTGTAGTCATCATACTGCACATTAGATCTCTGAAACTTACTCATCCTACATAGCTACAACTTTGTACCCTTTCAACAGCCATCTCCTGATTTCCTCCACTTCCCTGCCCCCAGGAACTACTGTTCTACTCTGCTTTTATGAGTTCAACTTTTCTAGATTCAACCTGTAAGTGAGATAATTTTCCAGAGAAAACATAAAAATGACCAACCAGATGCATGAAAAGATGTTCAACATCACTAATCAGGGAAATGCAGATCAAAATCACAGAGTTATCATCTCACATGTTAGGATGGCTGTTATCAAAAGGATAAAAGTGTAGATGTGATTGGAGAAGAGAGAACCCTGTTAGTAGGAATGTAGAGTCGTACAGCCTTTATGGAAAACAGTATAGAGGTTCCTCAAAAAATTAAAAATAGGGGCACCTGGGTGGCTGAGTTAAGCCTCTGCTTTTGGCTCAGGTCATGATCTCAGGGTCCTTGGATGGAGCCCCGCATTGGGAGCCTGCTTCCTTCTCTCTCTCTGCCTGCCTCTCTGCCTACTTGTGATCTCTCTGTCAAATAAATAAATAAAAATTTTTTTTAAAAGATTTTATTTATTTGACAGAGAGAGATCACAAGTAGGCAGAGAGAGAGGAGGAAGCAAACTCCCTGCTGAGCAGAGAGCCCGACGCAGGACTCGATCCCAGGACCCTGAGATCATGACCTGAGCCGAAGGCAGCGGCTCAACCCACTGAGCCACCCAGGCGCCCAAATAAATAAAATCTTAAAAAAAAAAAATTTAAAAATAGAACTACCATGCAATTGGGTAATCATTCTTCTGGGTATATATCCAGAGGAGAAGAAATCAGAGCTATTTGAATACTCCTGTATTCATTTCAGCATAATTCACAACAGTCCAGATAGAGAAACAAACTGCCAACAGATGAATGGATAAATTGTGGCATATATCTGCACAATAGATACAGTTTTTAAAAAGGAGGTCATTCCATTCACATGGATCAATCTGGACTGTATTATGCTAAGGGAAATAAGCCAGATACAGAAAGACCTCATTGAATTTTGCCCTGCATTTTAAATTTGCAATTTATTCAGCCAAACTCTAGGGCAAACCGCATGTTGTAGCTATTTAAATTTAAACAAAATGTTAGTTCCTTACTTGCACTTGCCACAGTTCAAGTGCTCAGTAGCCATATGATAGTGGTGCTGTCATACTGGACAGCACATTAAATCTTTCCATCTTTGCAAAAAATACATATTTCCATCATTACAGAAAGTTCTATTGCACAACACTGTTCTTGGGCACCATGCAGGCTTCTGGAGCTCTGTTTTCAATGCAGCTCCGTCTTTGGTATCTCTCTGCAATTCCAGCTCTCTCAACAGTAGCCCATATTACAGTCTGTTTTCACTGCCCCATGAGACTGCTGCTCTGTTTGAATTCCACTCCCTGTGCTCAGTTTTGCAAAGTGCTCTAAAGCATGTGGAGCTAACCTTATGCCTTTCAAGAATTGGAGCCCTGCACTGTTGTCCAATGCCTCCACATAATTATGTTTAACATTTTGCTAGTACATAGTGCAGAGAGAATAAATTCAATATCCATTAATCCATCATGGACATCTCCCACAAAAACCTGTGAGGCTTGTAATTATTTTTATTGTTTAATAGTATTCCAGTTTTTTTATCCATTCACTTGATGAATGGATGTACCATTCATTCAGTTGTCCCTAATCGTTACATATTATATACTATAGTACAATGTCCAAAACATAATTTGGATGAGAATAATGTGTATGATTCCATGTTACTTTATCACATGTAACCACCACTGCAACCAAGATCGCCACAAAGCTCTTCTTTATGCTCCCTCTTAATACTCCTATCAGCTCACTGCTTTCCATCACCTGGCCTTCTAGTCTTTTTTTTTTTTTTCCCAGCCTTCTAGTCTTAATTTCTGGTAATTACTCACTTATTTTCATCACTATAATATTGTCACCTACAGATTGTTATATCAATGGAATCTTATAGAATATATGACCTTTGGCTTTTCTCACTCAGCATAATGTCCTTGGGAACCACCGAAGTTGTTAGATAGACCAATAGTTCATTTATTTCTGTCATGAGTAGTGTTCTTTGGTATCACTGTGCTGAAAGTATAGTATTGTGTACCTGTTTTTATGTAAATTTAAGTTTTTATTTCACTGGAATAAATGTGCAGAAATACATATGGTAACTTTTTTTAAAGAAATTGCTAAACTTATTTTCGAGTGGCTGTACTGTTTCACATTACCACTATCAGTATGAGATAACCAGTTTTGTCACATCAGCAGCAGCATTTGCTATTTTCACCTTTTTAAAATCTGTTTGAATAGGTAGTGTTATCTCATAATTTTATTTGTATTTTCTAATGATGTTGAATATCTTTTCATATGTTTATTTGTCATCCATAGATCTTTGTCAGTGCAATATCTCTTCATGTTTTTTGACCATTTTCTATTTGGATTTTTTTTTAAATGTTGATTTTTTTATCATTTAAAAAATTACATACGGCTAGGGATGCCTGGGTGGCTCAGTCAGTTAAGCTTCTGCCTTAGCTCAGGTCATGATCTCAGGGTCCTGGGATCGAGCCCTGCATCAGCTCCCTGCTCAGCGGAGAGTCTGCTTCTCCCTCTGCCCCCCCCCCCACGCTTGTGCTCTCTCTCTCTCTGTCCCTCTCTCCCCTAAATAAATAAAATCATTATTATATATATATATTATACATAATATATACAATCTTAAAATATATAAATATATATAAAATATATAATCTAGAACTATTAAAATACATGTCAATTATATCTCAGTAAAGCTATAAATAAAAAATGTATTTTATTATTTCTAAAAATGTTTTTTTAAAGATTTTGTTTTTTAAAGTAATCTCTACACCTAACGTGGAGCTCAGACTTAAAACCCCAAGGTCAAGAGTCTGACTGGACCAGGCAGGCACCCCTGGAAAAATTTATTTTATTTTATTTTTTTAAAGATTTTATTTATTTATTTGACAGAGAGAGATTACAAGTAGGTAGAGAGGCAGGCAGAGAGAGAGAGGAGGAAGCAGGCTCCCTGCTGAGCAGAGAGCCCGATGCGGGACTCGATCCCAGGACCCTGAGATCATGACCTGAGCCGAAGGCAGCGGCTTAACCCATTGAGCCACCCAGGCACCCTGGAAAAATTTATTTTAGATAGGAGTCATATTTTGGGTATGTGGTTTGGAATATTTTTTCCTAGTCTTTGGTATCCTTTTCATCATCTTAATGGGGTCTTTTTAAGAGTGAAGTTTTAAATTTTGATGAAGTCTAATTTATGATTTTTTTCTTTCATAGATCATGCTTTTAGTATGAAGTACATCATTTTATTATTAAGGTATACAACTTGATAATTTAACATGTATACACTGGGAAGCAATTACCACACAAGTTAGCACATTCATTTCCTCACATAGTTACCAATTTTTTTTTTTTTTTGGATGTATGGTAAGAACACTTAAGATCTACTCTCTTAGTAAATATCAAGTGCACTATGCAATATTACTAACTCTAATCATGTTGTATGTTAGATCTTTAGATCTTATTAATCTTATAACTGACTTTTTGTATCCTTTGACCAACAGCTCCTCCTTCCCTGCCCCCCCAACCCGACTACAACCATTCTACTCTTAGAGTTTGTCTTTTTTAGATTCTACATATAAATGAATCATACAGTATTTTTTTTCCCCCCTGTGTCTGATTTATTTCACTTTGCACAATTTTCTCCAAGTTCATGTTGCTGCAGATGTGCCAGGATCTCCTTTTCTTAATGCCTGAATGATACTCCATTAGTGTGGATGTTTGTAGGTGTATATATACCATAATTTTTTTGTCCATCAGTGGATGTTTAGATTAAGTATTTTAGCTACTGTGAATTAAGCTGCAATGAACATGGGAGTGCAGATACTGCTTTAAAATCCTGATTTTAGGGACGCCTGGGTGGCTCAGTTGGTTGGACAACTGCCTTCAGCTCAGGTCATGATCCTGGAGTCCCGGGATCGAGTCCCGCATCGGACTCCCAGCTCCATGGGGAGTCTGCTTCTCTCTCTGCCCTTCTCCTCATTTATGCTCTCTCTCACTGTCTCTCTCTCAAGTAAATAAATAAAATCTTTAAAAAAAAAAAAATCCTGATTTTATTTCCTTCGGCTATTTACCCAGAAGAGGGATTATTGAATTTTATGGTAGTTTTATTTTTATTTCTTTGGGAATCCCCATGCTGTTTTCCATAAAAGCTGTACAATTTTATATTCTTACCAACAGTATAAAAGGATTTCCTTTCCTTCACATCCTTGTCAACACTTGGCAATTTCTTGTCTTTTAGTAACAGTAGTCCTAACAGATGTGAAGTGATAACTGGTTTTGATTTGCATTTCTCTGATGATGCGTGATATTGAGAGCTTTTTCATATACCTGTTTACCATTTGTAGTCCTTTTAGAAAATGTCTCTTTAGGTTTTAGCCCATTTTTAAATTGTATTTTTTTTCAGTTTTGCTATTGAGTTATATGAGGTCTTTTTGAATACTTTTCCTGTAAGTTGCTTTTAATTTTGTTGACTTTTTCCTCTGCTGTGCAGAAGTTTTTTTATTTTAATTTTATTTTTAAAGATATTTATTTATTTATTTGACAGACAGATTCCCAAGTAGGCAGAGAGGCAGGCAGAGAGAGAGGAAGGGAAGCAGGCTCCCTGCTGAGCAGAGAGCCTGATGCGGGGCTCGATCCCAGGACCCTGGGCTGAAGGCAGAGGCTTTAACCCACTGACCCAGGTGCCCCCAGAAGCTTTGTAGGCTGATGTAGCCCTATTTGTTTATTTGGTGTCAAATCCCCCCCCCAAATAAATAAATAAATAGATAAATAAATAAATAAATTGCTGAGACTAATGTAATGTCAAGGTTTTCCCTGTTTTCTTCTAGAAGTTACAGAGTTTCAAGTCTTATGTTTTAGACTTTATTTTGAGTTAGTTTTTGTATATAGTGTAAAACATGGTTTTAACTTTATTATTTTGCATGTGGCTATCCAGTTGTCCCATCACCATTTATTGACAAGGTCAGTGTTTCCCCATTCTGTATTCTTGGTACCCTTGTTAAAGATTAGTTGAGTTCATATGCATGGGTTTATTTCTTGGCTCTCCATTCTGTTGCATTGGATTATGAATATTTTTATGCCAACACCATACCGTTTTGATACTATATCTTTTTAAGACAACTTGAAATCAGTTTGAGGCCTCCAATTTTGTTCTTTCTCAGGATTGTTTTGGCTATCTGAGGTCTTTTGTAGTTCCATAGGACTTTTAGGGTTATTGTTCCTATTTCTGTGAAGGTTGCCACTGGAATTTTGATAGGGATTGCATTGAATCTAAAGATGGTTTTGGGTAGTATGGTCATTTCAACAATGTTAATTCCAATCCATGAATAGAGAATATCTTTCCATTTCCTTGAGTCTTCCTCAATTACTTTCATCCCGTGCTTAAGAGAGGCTGTAGCTAGGTTACAGCACTCTTTGGATCTGCAAGTGGACTGAATTTGGAAGTGTATGCATGTGTCTGTGTCTTTTTTTTCTCTTTTATACTTTTGTTTAGGTTTTATATTAAATGCTTTGGCCAGAATTATTAGAACAAAGTTTTATCCTTGATTATAAAAGTAATGTATCTAGTTTATCCTTGATTATAAAAGTAATGTATACTAGTTTAAGATAGTTATTCTTAATATTCTTTGCAGTGTTAAGGAATATTCTTCTGTTACGCTTTTTAAAGATTTATGAAGGAACTGGGGCTAAACCTTATATCATGTCAAGGTTTTTAGCTTATATTAAGAAGTTAATGGGTAAAAACTTACTGCCTAACAACATTAGATTAGTAGTCAGCGTATGAAGTTGACAAACTCATTTCCTTCCTACCAAATCTTTCTGGGTTCCTTTGCCAAGGTTATGACGGATGAAGATGAGAATAATCTCTAGGTCTGCTGGAGTGGGCTTCTTTATGCCCACTTTTATACTTCAGTCTTCCCAGGCTTCATATTATTCTGATATTCCTTGCTCTTCTGGAACTCATAGGTAGTTATTTTTTGGACATCCTGATTATTTTGTAATCAGGCCATGACATACAGAACATACATGAAAAGAAAAGAATGATAGTTTCCTTATTTTACTATTGCTATATATTTTTCTCTAGTGGTCTCTTGAGTATGGGCCACAACATAGCAAAAGTCTTTTCCTCAGGAATCAAGATAGGGACCCTCTTCCCACTTGCTAGATAAATTTTGTAAGAGTTAAGGGCTTTAGATAAGTAGTAGTAACAACAGGGTTAGACTCTGAATCTCTGAGATGCCATTGCAGTTGGATTTCAACCCAATGAAAGATCAGCTTTTAGATCAGTCTCTATGGAGTGAATACTTTTTGTTTTCCCTCAGAGAATCCTGCATATGGAAGTAGAAAATGCTAGCTACAAACCACTGATGCTATTTATGTGGAGGATTTATGTAGTATAAGATATCTTATTAGTCTTTTAATATCTGAGCATTTTCTTCCTCTGGTTGCTCCCTAAAATCTTAGCAAAAATATTGGCTAATTAGAATATACTTTCTTCTTAGCACAGAGAAGATCTTTAAAAGCAATGTTTCACATGATTCAGGTGTGGGTAATACAAAGAACATATTTTTAATAAAACCATTTTAATAACTTATGTCAGAAGGTCACTATAATTAGTGGAGTTGTGAAAACAATATTTCAGTAAAGTATAATTTTAGGCATTTAAAACTTTTTTTTATTATGATTATATGCTTAGTCATGTTGCCTCGTGAGCCAGAGGGAGGGAATATTCTAGGTACCAAGTTCTCCTTCCACTGAGCCAAATCAACCGTATAAGATACCAAGGAATTACTAGTAGTCTGGAAGATGTAATTTAGCAAATGATAGATGCTAAGTTTAAAAAGAATAGTTATTTTAATATTTTTGTCCTGCCATCTGCATTTAATTACAACCCAGTTGTAGCTCATACACAGCTGCTTAATTCATTCAATGATCCAAAAGTATTTACTGGACACCTGCTATCTGATGATTAAGTGACATAACTAAAGGATTTTGTAAACAATAAAGTGCTATAAAAATGCAAGGTAATGGTATACAACTCAATAGCAAAAGCCAAATAATCCAATTAAAATGGGCAGAGGATCTAAATAGACATTTTTCCAAAGAAGACATACGGATGGTCAACAGGTATATTGAATAGGTGTTTACATCATTAACCATCAGGGAAATGCAAATCAAAAGTACAGTGAGATGTCACTTCATAGGTTAGCTGTTGTCAAAAAAACAAGAAATACATGTTTGCAAGGATGTGGAGAAAAAGGAATTCTTGTATACTATTGAATACTGTATACTGTTGATGGGAATGTATATTAGTTTAGTCACTATGAAAAAATGTGGATTTTCCTTCAAAAAATTTAAAAATCGAACTACCATATGACTCAGGAATTCCACTTCTGGTATTTATCTGAACAACACAAAAACACTAACTCAAAAAGATAGGCACCTTCATATTCATTGCAACAATATTTACAGTAGCTAAGATATGGGGAATGAACTAAATGTCCATTGATAGGTGAATGGATAGAGAAAATGTGTATACACACAGACACACATACACACAGACACACACAGTGGAAAGTATTTCAGCCAAAAAATAGAAGGAAATCTTGCCATTTCTAACAGACAACATGGATGGACCTTAAAAGAAATACCATATGGCCTCACTTAGAAGTGGAATCTAAAAAAACAAAAATAACCAAAACCAAGCTCATAGATGTAGAGAACAGATTGGCGATTGCCAGAGGTGGTGAGTGGGAAGTAGGTGAAGTAAGTGAAAGGGGTCAAAGGTAAAAATTTCTAGTTATAAAATAAGTCATGAAGGATGTATTCTACAGCATGGTGACTATAGGTAATAATACTGTATTGCATAGTTGAAAGTTGCTAAGAGTAGATCTTAAAACTTCTCATCACGAGAAAAAAAATTACATGTTGACAGATGTTAACTAGACTAATTGTGATCATTCTGCACTATATACATGTATTTAAACACTGTGTGCTACACATGAAACTTACATGTCAATTATACCTCACTTTAAAAAATGCATGGTAATGGTTCATCAACTGTAACAAATTTAACACTAATGTAAAACATAAATAATAGAGGAAAATGTTCTGTCAGGAGAGGGGACATATGGGAATTTTTTCTACTTTACACTTAATTTTTCTATATACCTAAAACTAAAAAATAAAGTCCTTCGTGATGATGATGGTGATAATAGTAAGAAAAGAAGAAGCCGCAGCAGCAGCAGCAAGATAATTTTGTTGTTGCTATTGAATACAAAGCAAAGTATCTGAGTATTATCTCACTTTAACCATGCCTAAAAAAGAATTGATAAGGTTGGGGCGCCTGGGTGGCTCAGTAGGTTAAAGCCTCTGCCTTCGGCTCAGGTCAGAATCCCAGTGTCCTGGGATCGAGCCCCACGTCGGGCTGTCTGCTCTGCAGAAAGCCTGCTTCCTCCTCTCTCTCTCTGGCTGCCTCTCTACCTACTTGTGATCTCTGTCTGTCAAATAAATAAAATCTTAAAAAAAAAAAAAGAATTGATAAGGTTAAAGAAACTAACTTAGAATTTCTGGTTCAAGATAATAAGCTAAGCACCATATTTCTCCCCAGAATGGAACAGATTGTTGAGCAGTTTCTAGTTGGGGTGTTTGATCCTGAGAGGTGGAACAATTTGTGTCCTCAAAAATAGACACAGAGGAAATGAAAAGAATAGGCAGCTGAACTCATGGTTTAAGCAGAATACATTGTGTCCTTATTTTTTCAAACACAGCCCTGTCTGCCTGTTGACTAGTTCCCAGGCCACCCACCCTGCAAGGAATCCTGCCTATTGGCAGGTGTCACCTCCCTACGTGAAACCTACCCTCCCCTTCAGATGAAAGGATTACTAGGGAAACAGGACAACCAAACTGAAGAGAAAACCCACACAGGAAGAGGAAAAAGTATTAAAAAGATCAGGATTAACTGACGCAACAACCAACAAGAGACAGAAACAATTCATGTGAGAAGCAAATGTAAAAAAATAAAAATATAAAAAATTCTAGTTAGTGGCTTTATAAGTATTGAAGAAGAAATTAGACCCATAAAACAAGCATTGCTGTTAAAAAAAAAAAAAAAAAGCTGTTAGGCAATAAGAATGGTTAGAAATTTAGGTATTCAGTAGGTATGATAAATAACTAGAAAGGACATGGTTGAAAAAACCAACTGGCAATGTGAAAGACAAATAAGTGAACTAAAGAAAATATGATAGAAAATTTAAAGAATGTGGTAGATTTAGCAGGTATAGCATTAGGAGAAATTCTATAAAGGAGCAGAATCTGGAAAGCAGAAAAAAAAAATAATGGAAGACAATTTTCTTGAGCTAAAGAAAAGAGTCTTCAGACTGAAAGAATCCCTGAAGAACCAAGAAGAAAAAAATTTTAAAAGATACACCTGGAAACATGTCGATAATACTTTTTAAAACTCTTGCGTATAAAAAGGAAATCCTAAAAGCTTTCAGATAGAAGCAGAAGAAGATCTTTACAAAGGAACAAGAATCAGCTCAGACATCTTATCCACAATAGTGGGCTATATGAAACAAAGAAAAAGTCCAAGTATAAGATGAAGTGACTTTGAACTTAGAATCTATTCCCAGCCACCTAGTCAAGTGAAGGTAAGATAGATTGCCAAAATGAAAATATTAAGAAGTTTGTGACCAATGAACATCATATGAAGAAAATTGAGATTGTACTCCAGGAAAAAAAAAAATTGTTTTTTACAAAGATGAATGAGAAGATACCAGAAATAGTAATAATTTGTAGGTCCCAAGAGACACCATTTCTCAGGCTGTTGTTCTAACTAGATCCTACCCTGAAAATTGTAATATTCATTAAAATTACATTACAATCCACATAGCGATTTTCAGAGAATAGTTCATCTTAAGGAAAGAGAACACTCTGAGTATGTTCAGATTTTAGTGTGATATATAAATGAATGGCAAATGGGACTGCCATAACAAAGTACCACAGAGTGGGTCGCTTAAAGAAGAGAAATTCATTTGCTCACTATTCTAGAGGCAAGAAGTACAAGGTCAGTGTGTCAGCAGTGTTGATTTTTTATGGGGACTCGGCTTACAGATGGCTGTCTTCTCCCTGTGTCTTCCCATTGTCTTTCCTCTGTGTGTATCTATGTTCAAATTCTTCCTCTTTTAAGGATACCAGTTATATTGGGTTAGAGCCCTCTCTAATGACCTCATTTAAATCTTTTTTTTTTTTTTTTTTTTTTTTTTAAGATTTTATTGATTTGACAGAGAGATCACATGCAGGCTGTGGCGGGGCGGGGGGGGGGGAGCAGGCTCCCTGCTGAGCAGAGAGCCCGTTGTGGAGCACAATCCCAGGACCCTGAGATCATGACCTGAGCTGAAGGTAGAGGCTTAACCCACTGAGCCACCCAGGCGCCCCTCTAATGACCTCATTTAATTTAATTACCTCTAGGAAGGTTTGTCTTCAAGTGCAGTCATGTTCTGAGGTACTGGGTGTTAGGGCTTCAACATATGAATTTTTCAGGGACGCAGTTCAGCTCACATAAGTGATTAGAAGACACTACCATTTCAAACTTACTATTTATTTAGAGGAAATATATTCACAATTTGAAATGAGAGATTAGTGAAGAGTTTTGATGACGTTGATAATGCCATTAATTATTTTAAATTTTTATTATTTTAAAATAACTCAGGTATGTATTTCAGCAATATATTCATTATCGTTATTAGTCTGTATTACCTAAAAACCAAAATATTACAACTTTAAATATTCAACTGTTCAGAATGTCTTCAAACAAACCATGAAGAGTCATCTCTTTTCCACTGCTTGATTTTCCTTACTTTTTTACATATATTATCAGACACGTTTAAAACCATATCCAGGAGCACCTGGGTGGCTCAGTGGGTTAAAGCCTCTGCCTTCAGCTCAGGTCATGATCCTGGGGTCCTGGGATTGAACCCTGCATTGGGCTCTCAGCAGGGATCCTGCTCCCCCCTACCCCCGCTCTCTCTGCCTGCCTCTCTGCCTACTTGTGATCTCTGTCAAATAAATAAAATCTTTAAAAAATCCAAATATTATGACCGAATATAATTAACATTTCCAGTGTTAAGAACCAGAGAGGCATGACTTGCTAAGATCACGGAGTTAGAAAGAAGCAGATTTGGGACTTTATATCCAAATCTGTCTGAGGCCACAGCCCATTCCTTCATTAGTGTACAAGGTTGCATTAGTGTCCCCTAAATTCATGCCCACTTAGAACCTCAGAATTGATCTTATTTGGAAATAAGATCTTTAGAGATGTACTTAAGGCAAGGATGAGATGAGAGCATACTGGATTAGGGTAGGCACTAAATCCAATGCCAGGGTCCTTCTAAGAGATGGAAAATGACACCCAGGGACACGCAGAGAAGGCCATGGAGGCATAGACTGGAGTTATTCTAGTTAAGCTAAAGAAAGGATGTCAACAGCCATCACAAACTAGGAGAGGTAAAGCAAGATCCTTCCCTAGAGCTTTCAGTGGCAATGTGGCCCTGCTGACACCTTGATTTCTTCAGACTTCTGGCCGTTAGAACGGTGAGAACCAATTTCTATTGTTTTAAGTCACCAAGTTTGTAGTGATTTATTGCAGCAGCCTTATGGGCAGTTACTTCCACTGCTTTCAATTCTTTTGGGTATATATATAAGAGTGGAATTGCTGGGTTATTGGAAATTTTATGTTTAACTTGTTGAGGAACCACCAAACTGTTTTCCACAGCAGACACGCCACTATTTATTTTCACATTCCTACCATCAAAGCACTAGGGTTTCAGTTTGTCTATGTCCTTGCCAACACTTTTTATTTTGTGTATTTTAAAAAATTACAGCCATCCAAGTAGATGTGAAGTGATACCGTTGTTTTCTTAGCTGTTTTTGTGTTAAAACAATTAACTTCATTTAGGCAACAAAGTTAAAGTAACCTTTTGATAACCAGTGGATCAAAGTTAAGGTGGTTTTTAAGATGGGGCGCCTGGGTGGCTCAGTTGTTAAACGTCTGCCTTTGGCTCAGGTCATGATCCCAGGGTCCTGGGATGGAGGCCCACATTAGGCTCCCTGCTCAGCGGGAAGCCTGCTCCTCCCTCTCCCACACCTCCTGTTTGTGTTCCCTCTCTCGCTGGCTCTCTCTCTCTGACAAATGAATAAATAAAATCTTTTTTTTAAAAAGTGGTTTTTAAGATAACTTTGTTTATCAAAATACTAGCTTCTGTATCTCCACTGATTCACGAGAAAACACATCCAGACTCCCCACCATGTTAGAAATGTGTTCTCGCAATGGCAGTCACTCTAACCACACTGATGCTACTACACCTCTAATCCACAGGGTGCTCCAATAACAAGAAAGCACCAACATGTCCAATCACTTTTACTTCTAGGTGACCCCAACCTAATTCTACTAGAGTAAGGAAAAAAAAATACCGACGTACATTATTGAGAGGGGTATTGCAGCAGTTCACTAGAAGGAAAAGCTACAGGAGGTAGAGACTCAGGACTAGAAATTAAGATTTGGCACTGGCAAGAGAGCACTCGATCTTTCTTTGCTCTGTCTGCGTGGTTGTCTTTCATTCTCTCTTACTGCAAAATAGGTAGATGGCCAGTTTTAGTTTTACATTATTTCACATGCTGTGAAGCAAAAGACTATTTTTCTCAGTATCTCTATCAGAAAAGTCTTGGAGATTATTCTGATTTGCCCACTCCCTGTGACCCACCCTCATTGCTGTGGTGGAGGATGGCTTTGAGGAATCATGGGATGGTCAGTTTTATGTGTTAACTTGACTAAGTTAAGTAATACCTAGATAAGGTGGTATAATATTTCTGGTGTGTCTGTGAAGGTGTTTCTGGAAGCGATTAGCATTTGGTGAAATGAGTGAAGAGATGGTCCTCTCTCCAATGTGAGTGTGGGCACCTTTGAGGGTCCACATAGAACAAAAAGGCTAAGGAAGGGAAAGTTCTCTGCTTGGGCTGAGACATCCATCTTCTCCCACTTTTGGACGTTGGTGTTCCTGATTGTTATGATTTTGGACTCAGATTGTAACTTACACTATCAACTCCCTGATTCTCAAAACATGAGACTTGGGATGACACACCACTGGCTTTTCTGGTTCCCCAGCTTGCAGATGGCTGATTGTGGGACTTCTCAGCCTCCATAATTGCAAGAGCCAATTCCTGTAATAAATCTCTGTATCTACATATCCTATTGGTTTTAGTTCTCTGGAGAACCCTGATTAACACAAATAGCATGCAAAAATGTACACAGGGAGAAAATAACTCTTTAGTTAAAGTTGTCTTATTCTGTTTAGGCTACTGTAACAAAAATACCAGAGACTGGGTGACTGTTTGAAATTTATTCCTCACGGTTCTGGGGGCAAGAAAGTTCAAGATTAATGCACCACCAGTTTCAATATCTGGTGAGGTTCCCACTTCTTGGTTTACAATAGAGTTCTGCTTCCTGTGTCCTCACATGGAAAGGGAATGGAGGAGGGGAAGCAAGCTCCCTACTCTCTCTCTATATAAGAGCACTAATTCTGTCATGAGGGCTCCACTCATGACTTAATTACTTCCCAAAGGCCTCACCTCCAAATAGCAACACATTGAGAATTAGGAGTTCAACATATAAATTTTGGAGGGATACAAATATTCATTTTACAACAAAAGTGGACATCATGAAAATTTAAAACTTTTGTGCTTCAATGAACATAATAAAAAGAAAAGACTCATTGAATGGGAGAAAATATTTGTAAACTGCAAGTCTGATAAGACTTGTATCTTTGAGGGGACACCTGGGTGGCTCAGTTGGCTAAGCTTCTGCCTTTGGCTCAGGTCATGATCCCGGGGTCCTGGGATTGAGCCCCATATCAGGCTTCTTGCTCAGCAGGGAGTCCACTTCTCTCTCTCTCTCTCTCTCTGTCTCTCCCCCTGCTCATGCTCTCTCAAGTAAATAAAAATCTAAAAAAAAAAGAAAAGAAAAGAAAAAGACTTATATCTTTGATATATAAAGTACTTCTGCAATTGAATAATAAAGAGACATAATCCAACTTAAAAATGGGCAAATAATTTGAAGAGGTATTTCCCCAAAGATGTTCTACAAATGGCCTATTAATCACATGAAAAGATGCCCAACAATATTAACTATTAAAGAAATTTGAATTGAAACAAATATACTTCACACCCATTAAAATAGCTAATATAAAAAAGACAGATAAAGATATGTGTTAGAAAGGATGTGGAGAAATTGGACCTCTCATGCACTACTGGTGAAAATGAAAAATAATGTAGGTGCTTGGAGCACAGTCTGATAGGTCTTCAAATAGTTGAACCTATGTTACCTTATGATCCAGCAATGCCACTTCTAGTTATATACTCAAGAAAAATTAAAATATATATTCATGTAAAAACTTAAATGTAGATGTTCATAGCAGCATATTCATAATAACCCCAAAGTGGAAACAACCCTAATTATATCAATTGATGAGTGGATATGTGGAATCTGTGATATCCAGACAATCGTATATTACTTGACCATAAAAAATGAATGAAGTACGGATTCATGCTACAATTGGGATAAACCTTGAAAATATGCCAAGTGAAAGAAACCTTTCACAAAAGACCACATGATTTTGTTTATATTAAAATGTCTAGAAAAGGCAAATCTGTAGACAGAAAGTAGGTTAGTGGTTGCTTAGGGGTGGGGCAGGGGAATAGGAATTGGAGAGTATGGATTTTCTTTAGGCAGTGATTGAAAATGTTCTAAAACTTATGGTAGTGATGATGCCTGATGCACAACTCTGTGAATATACTAAGATTTACTGAATTTTGCACCTTAAATGAACAGTATGTATGTGAATAATATCTCAATAAAACTTTTTTAAAGGGGCGCCTGGGTGGCTCAGTGGGTTAAAGCCTCTGCCTTCAGCTCAGGGGATGATCCCAGGGTCCTGGGATCCAGCCCTGCATCGGGCTCTCTGCTTGGCGGGGAGCCTGCTTCGTCCTCCTTCTCTGCCTGCCTCTCTGCCTACTTATAATCTCTGTCAAACAAATAAATAAAATCTTTAAAAACAAACAAACAAACAAAAACTATTTTTTAAAGCATACGATGGCTATCTGGTGGAAAAACATTTATGTTAGAGTAGAGAGCTGAACCAGGCACTTTTTTCATGGAACATCATTCTTACCTGAGTGACTGACAGACAAGGTATTGTTATTCAGAGTTGGGTATTTGGCAGACATTTAAAAAAAATCAATTAAATGAGCCTATAACATCAAGAAAAACAACTAACAGTAATTGTTTCTGGTGATAAATTTTGCTTTCAAGTGAAAATTAGACTTCAATCTGCCATCTTAAATTTCACTGCTTCCTAAATAAATGTGAGTTTTGGATATGGTATAGTGAAATGTGTCAACACTGGAAGATTTGCATAACTTCATGACCCAATATATGTATATTTTTAAAGATTTTATTTATTGTCTTATTTTAAGAGATAGGGAGAGACAGCACAAGTGGGGATCGGAGCAAGGGAGAGGGACAAGAAGACTGCACTGAGTACAGAGCCCAATGTAGGGCTCAATTCCATGACCATGAGATCATGACTTAAGCCAAAATCAAGAGTCTGACCCTTAACCAGCTGAGTCACCCAGGCACCGCACCGAACCAATATTTTTTAAATGAGCCATGTGTGATGAAAAATCACATGGGTTAAAGATCCATTCAAGGGGCGCCTGGGTGGCTCGGTGGGTTGAGCCGCTGCCTTCATGATCGGGTCATGATCTCAGGGTCCTGGGATCGAGTCCTGCATCGGGCTCTCTGCTCAGCGGGGAGCCTGCTTCCTCCTCTCTCTCTGCCTGCCTCTCTGCCTACTTGTGATCTCTCTCCGTCAAATAAATAAATAAAATCTTGAAAAAAAAAAAAGATCCATTCAAAGTGTAAGAGAGACCAATGGATTTTTACATAATGTAGTTCAAAAAGTTCACTAATTTGGGGACCTGGAGTAGCTCAGTCGGTTAAGCGTCTGCCTTTGGCCCAGGTAATGATCCCAGGGTCCTGGAATAAAGCCAGCATCAGGCTCCTTGCTCCGCGGGGAGCCTGATTCTCTCTCTCCCTCTCCTTGCTGTTCTCCCTGCTTGTGCTCTCTCTGTCAAATAAATAAATAAAAAATATTTAAAAAAATGTCAATAATATTGCATTTCAGATGTAACATTGCAACTAACATTTAAGATACTACCACTTACCAAATTTTGGCATACTATCAAAGTATAATTCGAAAAGGCTATGAAAATACTTCTCCCCTTTCAACTACATATCTGTGTGATCAGATTTTCTTGGTGTATTTCAACCAAAACAACACATTATAACACATTAAATGCAGAAACAGAGATGAAAATCCAGCTGTCTTCTATTGTTATGGATCATATTTGTGTCTGCCCCCAAATTCCTATGTTGAAACCCTAAACCCCAATGTGACGGTATATGGAGTCTGTAGAAGGTTAATTAGGTTATGAAGATGGAGCTCTCATGATGAAATTAGTGACCTTTTAAAAACAGGACAGAGTTCTCTCTCCCTCCCCCTACTTCCTCCTTCCTTTCTTGCCAAGTGAGACATAGTAAGCAGGTAATCAATCATCTGCAAATCAGGACTAGGTCACAAAACACTGAAGCTGCTTACGGTTGATGCCTTAATCTTGGCCTCCTCAGCCTCCAGAACTGTGAAGAATAAATTTCTATTCTTTAAGTCACCAGTCTATGGTATTTTTGCTATAGCAGTCAGAACTAAGACATCTATTGAGCAGGTATTAAAGAGATTTGCAAAAACATGAATACTTTCTGAAAATTTAGTATTTTTCCCTCTAAAATATTATGTTATGTTAACATATAATGAGTTTATTGTTATTTTAAAAATAATATAATTAATTTGGAAATAGGCATTTATAATTATCTTTTAATTTCTAATACATTAAATATTAATCGATACAACCCATGCAAAAACTCCTTGGGGTCATTAAATTTTTCAAGAGTGTAAAGAGAGGGGCGCCTGGGTGGTTCAGTGGGTTAAAGCTTCTGCCTTTGGCTCAGGTCATCATCCTAGGGTCCTGGGATCGAGCCCTGCATCGGGCTCTCTGCTCAGCTTGGAGCCCACTTCCTCCTCTCTCTGCCTGCCTCTCTGCCTACTTGTGATCTGTGTCTGTCAAATAAATAAATAAAAATCTTAAAAAAAAAAAAGTGTAAAGGGAACTTGAGACCAAGGTATTGAGTAGAGAGGATGCAGCTTGTATCAGGCCTTCACTCCACAGAAGGAGAGAAGAGCCCCTTTTTCAGTTCAGGCAGGCGCCTGCATGGAGATAGGTGTAGAATGGAGATAGGTGTAGGACTTATTCCCTGCGCCTAACTCAGGGTGTGCACCTTGGTTTGAGGGAAGAAAGACAAGTCAGAAAGGTTTGCGGAATTGCAGAACAGAGTGCTTTTGTACCTGGTTTTCTATCAGAGAAACTGAGCCAGACGTCTTACCGTGCTTCCCTCCGATGTGAAGTGGTTGTGAGGGTTTCCTCTCCTTGATACCCAGGAGCCTGTGAGTGGAATGAAGAAGATGACAATGGTTCATATGTCCTTCTGGAGTATGTGGAATGCGTCCAGAAGTGTGGGAACCAACTTGCTTGCAGGTAAATCGTCCAAAGGTAAGGGCCAGTGGAGGTCGTGGGAAAATCACAGAGAACCAGCGTCATCAGTGAGGATTCGGGCAAAAGCAGGTCAGCAGTGGTGATGTTGGCAACGCTGAGAGAATAGTCAACCCTCAGACGCTTCGGCTGAAAGTCGGATGCTCACAAATGAGACCGAGGTGAGGGGCTGGGATGCCTCAGAGATCGACATGGGAAGAGATGCCTCTCCCTTGTTTTATAAACTTATCCCACACGCTGAGAGGGGGGGAAACCCCAAACCTGGGAGAACCAGAGACTGAGCTAAATTGGAATTAGGTTTTCGTTTTTGTTTTTAATATGGAGGTTACTGTGAATGGGTAACGTTTTTTTTTTTTTTTTCCTATTATTGAGTGGAAATGAAGGCCTTTGAGCAAATCAGGTTTATTTATAAAAGAATAAAGAAAGTTACATCAGAGGTGTGACTCATTTCTCCACTAAATCTTTATTCCTATGGTAGGTCTGCGTATCCTCAATGTTGTATCCCTAGAATTTAAGCTTATGTTTGGTTACTCAGTAAATAATTGTTCATTGAATGAAGAATAAACTGATTTGGAGATCTTGGTTCTGTTTTATATTTGTCCTCCTTATGTACAAATGTTTATGAACCAACCAGGTCAGACTGAGCCCAAAGCCCCATGGCATTCAAGCCAAATTCCTGCTCAAGCCACACCCTGGCTTCCTAGGATGCTCTGGGTCAAAGTCCACATCCTTAGAATGGCCATTGAACATTGCCCACACTGGCTCTTCTCTTGATCTCCTATACCTTCCCCTCCACTCACTCCATTCCAGCTACACTGGCTTCTCAGCACCTAGAATCTATAAGGCATGCTCTCCTTTGACCATCTTTCCCTAGATGCTCATGAAGCTAATCCCCTCACACCTTTCTAGTCTTTGTTTAAATGCCACCTGCTCCTTGAAATCTTCCTGTTTAAAATTGCCACCTACCTGACCCCGACCGGGGACCCCTTTCCATCTTTATTTATTCCCATAACACCTCATACTTTCTAATTCATAATATTTATTTGTATTGCTTATGGCCTGCCATTCCTTAATAAATGCTCAATGAAGACAAGAATATGCATTTCAAAGGTTTATTTTACGGGAAGAATGTTGTTTGGCATAAAATAGGCTCTCAATACACATTTGTTGAATTTACTGAGTTGAACGGAGTGCTCATTGTTTGGAATTCCATTCCTAGAAGTCTCTGTGAATCTCCTTTCTTCTGGCACACAGCCCCATTTAGCGCCCCTGAGCTGTGTACTCTGTTCTCCTATTTTGACATTTGGCTTTCACATCTTTTCTAATTACCCATCCCTGTAGCTATTTAAGGAGTTTATCTAGAAGTCTTATCTACTTTCTTCAAAACAGCTTCATTTTTATTCTCTGTTGGATCATCTGTTTTTTGAGAAAAGTGTTTATTTCCTCATGTCCCTGTCATTCCTCACCGCCCACACCTCAGTCACACATCCAGGACCTTGTTGGCAGCCTTGTCTTGCCTTGTCTGTCGTGTAATCTGGCTGTCAAACAAGTTGCACTCACTACCAATGTGAGCATGTTGAATTCTTCCATTTACATTGCAAGTACGCTTAGCCCCCCCGGATTGAGGCCTTTCTACACACATATTTTTGGAATTTTTTTTTCTTCCATGATGGGTGGGAAGTATAGGGAGTGGGAGGGTGATGAAGAAAGATGGGAATTAGTCATAGTAATTATATGGTAAATTCAGGATCTTCCAAAGACAGCACACCTTTTTTTGTTTTTAAAGCACTCACAGGGATTTTTGAGCTCCACTGCTTTAACTTATGGAAATGATGAAACACAACTTCATAGCTATCAAGTTCTTTCCAAGGCCACTAATAAGTAAGTGGTAGAGCTGAGAATGGAGCCCCAGTCTTTCTATTTCTCCAACTAGTACTCTTTCTATTCTGTCAGGCTACTTCCCCCCAAAAACGAAGATTTCAGAGGATCCTTTGCCTTCTTCGACATCACCATTTCGTCTTCTCCTGTCTTCATTCATTTCTCCTATTTTGACTGAGTGGGGTTTGTGAATCTGGATAACTCCCTGGTCTTTGGGTTTAACCTGAAGACACCATTGTAGGGAGTCATAGGTGGAACCAAAATGCCTATGTTTTATCTGTTTTCTAGTTCACTACTTTCCCCACTGGAATGCATTATTTTTCTGTGTGGCATTGAAGTTAATTAGCAATTCCTAGTTAGTTACAACCTGTGGAGTAAATGTCAGGTTAAAGTAGGGTTGGTACTTTGTATAAAGTTTGTAAAAATGATTTGAATAAGTTTCCATGTAAATATTATTAGATTCTTGGTAACACTGGGAGTCTGCTGTCCTAACATCACTGTCCTAAACTAAATGGGAGTGAACTTGAAGTTATTCATATTTTTCTCTTTAAAAAATTATTTTATTTTTGTTTTCCTAGTTTCAAGTGTACATATGATTCCACAAGTCTCTACTATTCATTGAAATAAATGTATTCTTGATCCCCTTTATCTGTTCCACACATTCCCCCCCCCCCCCCCCACTTCCCCTCTTGGAAACACCAGTTTGTCCTATTTAAAATCTGGTTTTTTGTTTGTCTTTTTCATCTTTATTTGTTCATTTGTTTTGTTTTTCAATTCCACATATGAGTGAAATCGTATAGTATTTGTCTTTCTCTGACTGACTTATTTCACTTAGCATAATACTCTCTAGTTCTATCCACATCCTTGCAAATGGCAGGATTTCATTCTTTTTTTATGGCTGAGTATATTCCACTGTGTGTGTGTGTGTGTGTGTGTGTATGTGCGCGTGCGCACGCACACATCTTGTCTTCTTTATCCATTCATCTATGAATGGGCCTTGGGGTTGCTTTCATAACTTGGCTGTTGTAAATAATGCCGCAGTAAACTTAGGGGTGCCTGTAGCTTTTCAAATTAGTCTTTCCATTTTCTTCGGGTAAATACCCAGTAGTGGAATTACTGGATCATATGGTAATTCTATTTTTAATTTTTTGAGGAACCTCCTTTTTCCACAGTGACTCTACCAATTTGCATTCCCACCAACAGTGCGAGAGGGTTCCTTTTTCTCCATATCCTCGCCAACACGTGTTCTTGTCTTTTTGAATTTAGCCATTCTGACAGGTGTAAGGTGGTATCTCACTGTGGTTTTGATTTGCATTTCCCTGATGATGAACGATGTTGAGCATCTTTGCATGTGTCTGTTAGCCATCTGGATGTCTTCTTTGGAAAAATGTCTATTCAGACCCCTGCTCATTTGAATTGGATTTTTTTGTGTGTGTTGAGTTGTGTAAGTTCTTCATATTTTTTGGATATTAGCCCCTTATTGGATATATAATTTATAAATATCTTTTCCCATTTAATAGGTTGCCTTTTTGTTTTGTTGATGGTTTCCTTCATTGTGCAAAAACATTTTATTTGGTATAGTCCTAATAGTTTAATTTTACTTTCCCCACCTTGACTGAGGAGACATATCTAGAAAATGTTGCTATGACTGATGTCAAAGAAATTACTGTCTATGTTTTCTTCTAGGGGTTTTGGTTTCAGATTTCACATTTAGGTCTTTGATCCATTTTGAGTTTATTTTATGAGTATGGCATAAGAAAATGGTCCTTTCACTCTTTTGCATGTTGCTGTCCAGTTTTCCCAGCACCATTTGTTGAAGAGACTGTCTTTCCCCATTGTATATTTTTGCCTCCTTTGTCATAGGTTAATTGACCATGTCAGGGTGGGTTTATGTCTGAGCTCTCTGTTCTATTGATCTATGTGTCTATCTTTGTGCCAGTATCATACTGTTTTGAGTACTACAGATTTGTAGTATATCTTGAAATCTGGCATTGTGATATTACCAGCTTGATTCTTCTCAAGATTTTTTGGCTATTTGGGCTCTTTTATAGTTCCATATAGATTTTAGAATTATTTGTTTCAGTTTTGTGAAAAACAGTGGTGGTATTTTGCTGGGATTGCATCAAATCTATAAATTGCTTTGGATAATATGGACATTTTAACAATATTGTTTCTTCCATAAGCATGGGCTATCTTTCCATTTGTGTCATCTTCAATTTCTGTCATTAATGTTTTATAGTTTTGAAGTACCAATCTTTAACTTCATTGGCTAAGTTTACTCTTAGATATTTTATTATTTTTGGTCCAGTTGTAAATGGGATTGTTTGCTTAATTTCTCTTTTTGCTAATTCATTATTAGTGTATAGAAATACAACAGATTTCTGTATATTAATTTTGTAACCTGTGGCTTTATTAAATTCATTAATCAAGTCTAGTTTTTTGGTGGAGTCTTTAGGGTTCTATCATCTGCAAATAGTGAAAGTTTTACCTCTTCCTTACCAATTTGAATGCGTTTTTAAAATTTCTTACTTGATTGTTGTGGGTAGGAGTTCCAGTACTATTTTGAATAAAATTGGTAAGAGTGGCCATCCATGTCTTGTTCCTAATCTTGGTGGAAAAGCTTGCAGTTTTTCACCATTAAATATGATTTTGCTATGGGTTTTCCATATACAGACTATATTGTGTTGAGGTACATTCCCTCTAAAACCTACTTTGTTGAGGTTTTTTTAAAAATTATTTTTATTACCATATAATATGCTATTTGCCCCAAGAGTACAGGTCTATGAATCATCATGCTTAGACATTTCACAGCACTCACCGTAGCACATATCCTCCCCAATGTCCATAACCGAACCACCCTCTCTATACAGCCCCACCCCTCAGGAACCCTCTTTTTCCTGAGATTAAGGGTCTCTTATGGTTTGTCTCCCACCCGATGCACCCTTGCTTCACTTTTTCCTTGCCTACCCCTTATAACCCCTGCCACACCTCTCAACTTCCTCATATCAGAGAACTCATATGACAATTGTCTTTCTCTGATTGACTTATTTCACTCAGCATAATACCCTCTAGTTCCATCCACATCATCACAAATGGCAAGATTTCATTTCTTTTGATGGCTGCATTGTATTCCATTGTATATATACCACTTCTTCTTTATCCATTCATCTGTTGATGGACATCTAGGTTCTTTCCACAGTTTGGCTATTGTGGACATTGCTGCTATAAATATTGGGTGCATGTGCCCCTTCAGATCACTACATTTGTATCTTTAGGGTAAATACCCAGTAGTGCGATTGCTGGGTTGTAGGGTAGCTCTATTTTTAAATTTTTTGATGAACTTCCATGCTGTTTTCCAGAGTGGCTGCACAAGCTTGCATTCCCACCAGCAGTGTAGGAGGGTTCCCCTTTCTCCACATCCTTGCCAGCATCTGTTGTTTCCTGACTTGTTAATTTTAGCCATTCTGACTTGGTGTGAGGTGGTAACTCATTGTGGTTTTGATTTATATTTTCCTGATGCCAAGTGATGTGGAGCACTTTTTCATGTGTCTGTTGGCCATCTGGATGTCTTCTTTGCAGAAATGTCTGTTCATGTCCTCTGCCCACTTGTTGATTGTGTTATTTGCTCTTTGGGTATTGAGTTTGAGAAGTTCTTTATAGATTTTGGATATTAGCCCTTTATCTTATATGTCATTTGCGAAAATCTTCTCCCATTCTGTTGGTTGTCTTCTGGTTTTATTGACTATCTCCTTTGCTGCACAAAAGCTTTTGATTTTGATGAAGTCCCAGTAGTTCATTTTTGCCCTTGCTTCCCTTGCCTTTGGTGACATTTCTAGGAAGAAGTTGCTGCCTGTGTTCTCCTCAAGGATTTTGATGGATTTCTTTCTCACATTGAGGTCTTTCATCCATTTTGAGTCTATTTGTGTGGTGTAAGGAAATGGTCTAGTTTCATTTCTCTGCATGTGCCTGTCCAATTTTCCCAACACCATTTGTTGAAAAGATGGTCTTTTTTCCATTGGACATTCTTTCCTACTTTGTCAAAGATTAGTTGACCATAGAGTTGAGGGTCTATTTCTGGGCTCTCTATTCTGTTCTATTGACCTATGTGTCTGTTTCTGTGCAAGTACCATACTGTCTTGATGATGACAGCTTTGTAATAGAGCTTGAAGTCTGGAATTGTGATGCCACCAACTTCAGCTTTCTTTTTCAACATTCCTCTGCCTATTTGGGGTCTTTTCTGGTTCCATATAAATTTTAGGATTATTTGTTCCAGTTTATTGAAAAAAATTGATGATATTTTGATAGGGATTGCATTAAATGTGTAGATTGCCTTAGGTCATGTAGATATTTTCACAATATTTGTTCTTCCAGTCCATGAGCATGGAATGTTTTTCCATTTCTTTGTGTCTTCCTCAATTTCTTTCATGACTTTATACTTTGCTGAGTACAGATTCTTTGCCTCTTTGATTAGGTTTATTCCTAGATATCTTATGGTTTTGGGTGCAATTGTAAATGGGGTCGACTCCTTTATTTCTCTTTCTTCTGTCTTGCTGTTGGTGTATAGAAATGCAACTGATTTCTGTGCACTAATTTTATATCCTGACACTTTACTAAATTCCTGCATGAGCACTAGCTTTTTAGAGTGGCGTCTTTTGGGTTGTCCAAATAAAGTATTATATCATCTGCAAAGAGTGAGAGTTTGACTTCTTTGCTGATTCAGATGTATTTTATTTCTTTTTGTTGTCTGATTGCTGAGGCTAGGACTTCTAGCAGTATGTTGAATGGCAGTGGTGATAGTGGACATCCCTGCTGTTTTCCTGACCTTAGGGGAAAAGCTCTCAGTTTTCTCCCATTGAGAATAATATTCGATGTGGGTTTTTCATAGATGACTTTGATGGTATTAAGGTATGTCCCCTGTATCCCTACACTTTGAAGACTTTGATCACGAAAGTATGCTGTACTTTGTCAGATGCTTTTTCAGCATCTATTGAGAGTATCATATGGTTCCTGTTCTTTCTTTTATTAATGTGTTGTATCACATTGATTGATTTGCAGATGTTGAACCATCCTTGCAGCCCAGGAATAAATCCCACTTGGTCCTGGGGAAAAATCCTTTTAATGTACTGTTGTTGGATCCTATTGGCTTGTATTTTGATGAGAATTTTTGCATCTGTATTCATCAAGTATATTGGTCTGTATTTCTCCTTTTTAATGGGGTCTTTGTCTGATTTTGGGATCAGGGTAATGCTGGCTTCATAAAATGATTTTGAGTTTTCCTTTCATTTCTGTTTTTTGGAACAGCTGCAGGAGAATAGGTATTAGTTCTTCTTTAAATGTTTGATAGAATTCCCCTGGGAAGCCATCTGGGCCTGCGCTCTTGTTTTTTGGGAGATTTTTGATGTCTGCTTCAATATCCTTACTGGTTATGGATCTGTTCAGGCTTTCTATTTCTTCCTGGTTCAGGTTTGGTAGTTTATATGTCTCTAAGGATGCATCCATTTTTTCCAGACTGTCAAATTTGGTGGTGTATAGTTGCTCATAAGATGTTCTTATAATTATTTGTATTTCTTTGGTGTTGGTTGTGATATCTCCTCTTTCATTCATGATTTTATTAATTTGGGTCCTTTCTCTTTTCTTTATGATAAGTCTGGCCAGGGGTTTATCAATCTTATTAATTCTTTCAAAGAACCAGATTCTGATTTTTTTGATTTGTTCTACTGTTCCTTTGGTTTCTATTTCATTGATTTCTGCTCTGATCTTTATGATTTCTCTTCTTCTTCTGGATTTAGACTTTCTTTGCTGTTTTTCTCTAGCTCCTTTCAGTGTATGGTTAGGTTATGTACTTGAGAACTTTCTTGTTTCTTGAGAAAGGCTTGTATCGCTATACACTTTCTCTCGGGACCACCTTTCTGTGTCCCAAAGATTTTGAACAGTTGTGTTTTCACCTTCATTGTTTCCATGAATTTTTTTCAATTCTTCTTTAATTTTCTGGTTGACCCATTCATTCTTTAGTAGGTGCTCTTTAGCCTCCATGTATTTGAGTTCTTTCCAGCTTTCCTCTTGTGATTGAGTTCTAGCTTCAGAGCATTTTGGTCTGAAAATATGCAGAGAATGATCCCAATATTTTGGTACTGTTTGAGACCTGATTTGTGACTCAGGATGTGATCTATTCTGGAGAATGTTCCATGTGCACTACAGAGAATGTGTATTCTGTTGCTTTGGGATGGAATGTTCTTATTATATCTGTGATGTCCATCCGGTCCAGTGTGTCATTTAAGGGCTTTATTTCCTTGTTGATCTTTTGCTTAGATGATCTTTCCATTTCAGTGAGGGAAAGGGATGTTAAAATCCCCTACTATTATTGTGTTATTGTCAATGTGTTTCTTTGATTCTGGTTTATGTAATTGGCTACTCCCATTTTAGAGGCATAGACATTTAAAGTTGTTAGATCTTCTTGTTGGACAGACTATTTAAGTATGATATAGTGTCCTTCTTCATCTCATATTATAGTCTTTGGCTTAAAATCTAATTTCTCTGATATAAGGTTTGCTACCCCAACTTTCTGTTGATGTCCATTAGCATGGTAAATTGTTTTCCACCCCTCACTTTAAATCTGGAGGTGTCTTTGGATCATGAGTTTCTTGTAGACAGCATATCAATGAGTCTTTTTTTTTTTTTTTAATCCATTCTGATACCCTGTGTCTTTTGATTGAGGCATTTAGCCTATTTACATTCAGGTTAAGATATGAATTTACTGTCATTATATTGCCTGTAAGGTGACTGTTACTGTATATTGTCTTTGTTCCTTTCTGATCTATTACTTTTAGGCTCCCTCTTTGCTTAGAGGACCCCTTTCAATATTTTTTGTAGGGCTGGTTTGGTGTTTGTAAATTCTTTAAAAAAAAAATTTTTTTTTTTTGTCCTGAAAGCTTTTTATCTCGCCTTCTATTTTCAATGACAGCCTAGCTGGGTATAGTACTCTTGGCTGCATATTTTTCTCGTTAGTGCTCTGAATATATCTTGCCAGTCCTTTCTCGCCTGCTAGGTCTCTGTGGATAAGTGTGTGCTGTCAATCTAATATTTCTATCATTGTATGTTACCGACCTTTTGTTCCAAGCTGCCTTCAGGATTTTCTCTTTGTCACTAAGACTTATATGTTTTACTGTAGATGACAGGGTGTAGACCTGTTTTAATTGATTTTGAGGGGGGTTCTCTGTGCCTTCTGGATTTTGATGCTTGTTCCCTTTGCCATATTAGGTAAAGTCTCTATTATAATTTGCTCCAATATCCCTTCTGCCCCTCTCTCTCTCTTCTTCTTCTGGAATTCCAATTATTCTAATATTGTTTCATCTTATGGTATCACTTATCTCTTGAATTCTCCCCTCATGTTCCAGTAGTTGTTTGTCTCTCTTTTGCTCAGCTTCTTTATTCTCCATCATTAGGTCTTCTTTATCACTAGTTCTCTCTTCTGCCTCATTTATTCTAGCAGTAAGAACCTCCATTTTAAAAAAATTTATAAACATATAATGTATTATTAGCCCCAGGGGTACAGGTCTGAATTGCCAGGTTTACACACTTCACAGCACTCACCATAGCACATGCCCTCCCCAATGTCCATACCTTAACTCCCTCTCCCTACCCCTTCCCCCCAGCAACCCTCAGTTTGTTTGTGAGATTAAGAGTGTCTTATGGTTTGACTCCCTCCTGATCTCATCTTGTTTCATTTATTCTTTTCGTACCCCCCAACATCCCCCATGTTGCATCTCCACTTCCTCATATCAGGGATATCATATGACAATTGTCTTTCTCTGATTGACTTATTTCGCTCAGCATAATACCCTCTAGTTCCATCCACATCATCGCAAATGGCAAGATTTCATTTCTTTTGATGGCTGCATTGTATTCCATTGTATATATATACACCACTTCTTCTTTATCCATTCATCTGTTGATGGACATCTAGGTTCTTTCTTTCCACAGTTTGGCTATTGTGGACATTGCTGCTATAAACATTTGGGTGCACATGCCCCTTCAGATCACTACATTTGTATCTTTAGGGTAAATACTCAGTAGTGCGATTTCTGGGTCGTAGGATAGCTCTATTTTCAACTCTTTGAGGAACCTCCATGCTGTTTTCCTGGATGGTTGCATCAGTTTGCATTCCCACCAACAGTGTAGGAACATTCCCCTTTCTCTGCATCCTCACCAGCATCTGTCATTTCCTGACTTGTTAATTTAGCCATTCTGACTGGTGCAAGGTGGTATCTCATTCTGGTTTTGATTTGTATTTCCCTGATGCCGAGTGATGTGGAGCAGTTTTTCATGTGTCTGTTGGCCATCTGAATGTATTCTTTGTAGAAATGTCTGTTCATGTCCTCTGTCCATTTCTTGATTGGGTTATTTAAGAACCTCCATTTAAAAAAAAAATTACATTAAAAAAAAGATTTTATTTGTTTATTTGACAGAGAGAGAGATCACAAGTAGGCAGAGAGGCAGGCAGAGGGGGAGCGAGAAGCAGGCCCCCTGCTGAGCAGGGAGTCTGATGCAGGTCTTGATCCCAGGACCCTAAAATCATGACCTGAGCAGAAGGTAGAAGCTTAACCCACTGAGCCACCAGGTGCCCCAAGAGTCTCCGTTTTTTATTGAACCTCATTAACAGCTTTTTAAAATTTCAACCCAAAATTTTAAGGGGAAAAAAATGTATGCATACAAAAAATAAGGTTAAATACAATGAAGGGATAAAATATGACTATGCTAGTGAAAATTTTAAAAGATTTTTAAAAAATGTATTGATAAAGCAGTCAAAAAACGTTAAAAGAGGGAAGAGGAAAAGTTAAAAAATAGAATCAGAAAAAAATAAAATTAAAGGAAATTTAACTTTGCAAGACTTAAGGATCATGGGAAAAAAGCCATGAATTCTGTGTTGCTTTCCCCAGCTCTGGAGTTCCACAGTTCTTGTTGATTGGTGGTCTTGGTCTTGGCTGGAATTTCTTGCTGATATTCTGGGGGAGAGGCCATTGTAGTGATTTTCAAATGTCTTTTCCCCAGGTGGAATTGTACTGCCCTTGCCAGGGGCCAGGCTAAGTAATCTGCTTGGGTTCTCCCTCAGTAGCTTTTGTTCCCTGAACTCTTTCTGTAGAGCTCTGGAAGATGGGAGTGAAATTGGTAGGCTCCCAATCTGTGGCCTGAAGGAGCTGAGAGCTCGGGATCCCCCTCCTCAGTGCACCTCAAAAAAGAATAGCAGTCAATCCCTCTCAGCTCCCTGGTCTCTGGCCACACTCTGTGCTCAGCTGGCCTCTAACTGAGCATTTCTGTCTCTGGTGCACAGCCTCATTTGGAGTCTCCAAACACAGCAGATTCCTGCAGCATGCTCCCATGCCACTCCTTCTGGAGGAGGAAGGGGTGGGTCTCTCTGGATCTGCCACTTGTGGGGTCCCTGCTCAGAGAGAAGCAGCCTGACTGTGTCTTGGATCTTGGTTTAAGGTAACTCCGAGCTGAGAGCTCAGTCCTCAGCTCTGGCTCTGTCGCCGGCTTCCCTGCTCTGATACTTATGAGCTCTGCTAAATTCAGACACCCCACGTCCTACCTTCCAGAAAACGGTTGATTTTCTGTTCCCAAATTGCTGCTCTTCTTCTATCTCCTGTTAAGTTTGTAGGTGTTTGGAATGGTTTGGTAACTATCTAGCTGAACTCCTGGGACCTAATGATATTTCAGTCTGCTACTCCTCCACCATCTTGCTTCCTCTCCCTAGTATCTTTGTGGAGGGTTTTTATCATGAATGGATGTTGTATTTTGTCAAGTGTGTTTTCTGCATTTATTGAGGTGATCATATGGATTTTATCCTTTCTCTTTTTTAATGTGATATATCATGTTATTTGATTTGTGAATTTGAACCCCATCTTTGCATCCCAGGAATAATACCCACTTTGTCATGGTCATTTAAAAAAAAATAATGTATTGTTGAATTTGCTTTGCTAATATTTTATTGAAGGTTTTTGCATGTGTGCTCATCAGAAACATTGGCCTGTAGTTCTCTCTCTTTCTCTCTTTTATAGTATATTTATCTGGTTTTAGTGTCAGGGTAATGTTGGCCTCAGAATGAATTTGGAAGCTTTCCATCCTTTTCCATTTTTTGAAAAAGTTTGAGGAGAATAGGTATTGATTAACTCTTCTTTATATGTGTGGTAGAATTCAGTGAAACCATCTGGTTCTGGACATTTGCTTTTTGGGGATTTTTTGATTACTGATTCAATTTCATTGCTGGTAGTCATCTGTTCAAATCTTCCATTTCTTTCTTATTCTGTTTGGGAGGTTGCATGTTTCTAGGAATTCATCCACTTCTACTAGGTTGTCCAGTCTGTTGGAATATAATTTTTCATAGTATTTTCTTATAATCCCTGTATTTCTGTGGTTTTGGCTGTAATTTCTCATCCTTCCTTTCTGATTTTATTTATTTGGATCCTCTCTGTTTTTTTGTTTATGAGTATGGTTAAGTTTTATCAGTTTTTCAAAGAATGAACTCCTGGTTTCATTGATCAGTTCTATTATTTTGTTTAGTTTCTGTTTCATTTATTTCTGTTCTAATCTTTATCATTTCCTTTCTCCTACTGACTTTGGGCCTTGTTCTTTTTCAGCCCCTTTTGGTATAAGGTTGGGTTGTTTATTTGAGTTTTTCTTATTTTTTGAGGTAGGTCTGTGTTGCTATAATTTTCTCTCTTAGAACAGCTTTTGCTGCATCCTGAAGATTTTGGACTGTTTTATTTTCATTTTCATTTGTCTTCATGTATTTTTAATTTCCTCGCTGACCCATTGATTGCTTTTTATTATTTTATTTATCTTCCATGTATTTGTGCTCCTTCCACGTTATTTATTTATTTATTTAAAAATTTCTAGTCTCATACTGTTGTGATCAGAAAATATGCATATTATGATTTAATCTTTCTGAATTTGTTGAGACTTATTTTGTGTCCTAACTTGTGACATATTCTGGAGAAAGTTCCATATGAACTTGAAAAGAATGTATATTACACTGTTTTTGGATAGAATGTTCTAAATATATATGTTAGGTTCATCTAGTCCAGTATGTCATTCAAAGCCATTATTTCCTTATTGATTTTTTAAATCTGTATTAGCTATTCATTGATGTAAATAGGGTATTAAATTCCCCTATTATTATTGTATTATTGTTAGTTTCTTCCTCTGTGTCTGTTAATAGTTGTTTGAAAGTATTCAACTACAACTACATATGCTGGGTATAAAAATGACAGATTGCAAAAAAGGAGAAAAAAGGGAGGTCACAATCATCCTTCACTCTTCCCTGGATTTATGTCCTTTACTATGTGACTGTAATGGCCTTGTGACTCACTTTGGTTAATAGAATGCAGCGGGTGTGACAGCGTATCAAATATGAGCCTAGGCCTTAAGAGTCTTTGAATACTTCCCAGGCAAGTTTCAGGTTTTGGTGTTAACAGGCCTTGAAAACCTGCTCTGATACCACGAGAATAAGCCAGAATGAGCCTGCTGAGGGGTGAGACACTGTGGACAGCAGAAACATGTAGTCTCAGCTGAGACCGTCTTAGACCAACTACCTTTTGGCCAACCCAACAAATGGCCACAGATGCATGTGAGAGCCCAGTGAAGACCAGGAGAGCCACCGACTGAACCCAGTCCTAATGGCTGAATGGCAGAATTATTGTTTTAAGTCAGTATGCTTTACATGGTTGGTTATATAGCTAAGTAATACAGATTACTCAGCTAACCACATGTTGTAATAGCTTAACTGATCCAGCTTAGGAAGTCCTTTCTAGTGAATTCATTTATAATGTTATCTCTGAGACAAAACAGGATGTTATTTCAGGATGGATGTGTCTGTGTTCTAATGCTCAGTTAGCACTTCAGTTGGAAAATTATAGATTTGCTTATTTAAGTTGCAAGTTCTATTTTAGCTTCAAAGGTCATCTCTGGTAGTCCTCTTTTGGAGCCGTGGAAATAGGAGAATTTTTATTTTATATGTGCTGTGTACATAAGAGTATGTTTCAAGCGTATGGTGGAAATAAAAGTGGACCAGAAATTATAGAACCTAAAGATTTTCTTGACCTTGGCACTGATTCAGTCACTGCTAATGCTGGTGACTGAAGAAGAGGGTGAGGTTAGGGCTCTCTCCTGGTCAGCATTAGAATGAAGGGAAGGAGGTGAAGGAAGTGGCCACCTACATGGGAGAAGGGAGGTTCACAAAGGACAGCAGCATCGCAGGACAACACTTGTCTTTAAGGTAAGAAGTCTAAGTTGCGTTGATTACATCTTTCCAAGATATCAGTAGCTGGGCTGATAAAAAGTAGGAATGATACACTTGCAGAGACTGTAGCTTCTAAGTAAGAAACCCACAGAACTGTGCAAATTCCAGTCTTCCCTTGTCAACTCAGCTGTTCCTTATGTCTTGTGCCATTTATTGCCACTGTCTATGAAACGTTTTCCCCTTTAAAAGGACATCAAGACTGAACTTTTGAGTATCTGGCATTTTGGAAAAAAAAAAAAAAAAAGACCAAATGCAATCATCTGGTAGTTTTAATCAGCAGCTTTAAATACCATGCTGAGATATACTAACATTACATAGATGACCAATGTATCTATCCAGCTTTTGTAAAAATCTCTATAACACAATGCAGTGTGCGAATGAAACCACAAGGTGGCAAAAGAATGACTCTGATCTCCAAGGCTTTTTTTCCCCTCTAAACTACATGATGTATCCCGTATGAGCTAATTAACCCTGTCATTAATTCAATGGAAGGGTTAATTAGTTAAAGCTTGGCATAATAGTTACAATTTCCAAAAATACTTTAACCTTTTTATAATCTCCATTTCGTTTGCATCTAGGGAACACCAAGGAATGAGAATTTGGCTTGGCAAGAATAAATCCACATTGCTTTTTGGTTTAAGAACTAGAATCTAACATTTAAAGTCAATGACAATGAGTAGACACAGAGCTCCAATATGCTAAGATCCCCTGAGATTAAAGTGAATTTAAATGTCTTACATTTCAGCCCCAAATTCTTATGGAGGGAGAGAAGATCAAAGAAAAGGGAGCATTCTTTTCCAGAAGGAATTTGGAAAAGGAAGATTTGCAAGTTAGGTTTAACTTCCCACTTCAAATGATTGCTGAAGCAGGTCAGGTTAACATGTGGACAGGGAGGAGCAGGAAAGGGATATGGAACGCAGGTTGAGCTAATTGGACTCCCTCCCAAGTGACAACCTTTCTGCTGCATTGCTATAGCTTTTCCCTATGTTATCTCTTTAAATCCTCTTTAAGAACCTATGGGATAAGGAGCAGTATTACTATCCCCATTTTATAGTAGAAGAAATCGAGTCTCAGAATGGTTAACTAACCAAAGATTACCTAGCTAGTAGGTAGAACCCAGGTTAGTCTGCTTTTAGTTATTCTACTCTACCAACCCCGAACACATGCTAAAATGAGCAGCATGGCCTCAGGCTTTGTACTTTTATAAGAAAATGGGTTTCATACATAGCGTGATATATAACAAACAATATACTGACACAATCTAATAAATAACACATACCGTATATATGGTAAACTTGACTTCAGTTTTATTAAGATATGTTTTTAATGTAGTTGACGTCTTTTTACAAGGGAATAGAGACAGAGCTGAAATGCAAGGGAGAGAAAACAAATTAAAAGCTACGGAATCTGAGTTATTCCTGGCCCATTTAGCAAAAATTTCCCAGGAGTATGTCCTTATTTTTTTAAATTGAAACAGTGCTACATCTTAATAGTTGACCAGCTGTGCACCTCCAGGAACAAACTGGGAAGCTTTCCCGAGTTTCAGGCTTTCAAACTGGCCTCTGCATATATGTGTGAATATGTGTGTCTGAATGAAGTTGGTCATACTGAGAAGGAAAGGAGACTCAACCTTCCTTTATCAAAGAATTATTTCTATGCTATAGGAACCACACCCCCACCCCTACCACTGTTGCTAGGAGGTGCTTGTGAATCTTAGTAGGTTGGAAGGTTTTAATCAATCTTGGCTGAATAAATACATTCAGTTCCTCTGATTGAAGATGGCAAACTTTGACTGAAATACAAATTAAAATTAGAAATTTATATTTAAAAAGCTGTAAAACTAAATAAAAGTGAATAAAATGCAAATAGTTAAACTCTCAACTGACTTTTTTTTTTTTTTGGTAAGTTGGTAGCATTTATAATTTTGGAGTTATTAAAGTTTAAAAGTGGCTTAAGTCTTTTGGGACACTATAGACAAAGACAGAGATAAAGAGAGAGATAGAGATGGAGCAAGAGACTGATGAAGAAACTGCCATCCTCAAGCAGAAATTATAGCTGCTTTGGCACTGATACTCTCAGCCTCTATCATCCTCTTTTCCTTCTTGTTGTGTTAGTCTCTCCCCCATAGTTCACAGGGACTTGGACACCTGCTGATAGTCTTTTCTCTTTGCTGCCATTGACCATTCAACGCCCACTGGGCAACTCAGCCCACACCTAGACTAGTGTGGTACCTCTACCCCCGAGACACACACCTTTCCCCACACTTGTGACATCACCATCATCTGCATGCTCTGGGATGACTCTCTGTCCTATCCTCTGGACCGCTCACTTCCTTATTTGAAGTTTCCTTCTCTCTCATCTCGTCTCATTGTGATCTCTAGTCTCTTGCCTTTCGTGTTTTCCTAAGTCTGGATTTTAGGTTCTTTCTTCATGTTAAAAATCCTTTTTTTTTTTTTTTTTTAAGAAGCAGCTATATATTTTTAATGTAGGGATTAGGCATACCAGAAGCATTTACATAAATTCCTAAGGGACGTATATGTTCCTTGTACAATGTCTTTTAGTTTTGTTCTAAGACGTCCTTCTCTTAGTTTCCCACCAAACTGCAAATCTCATTTTTCAGGACCTGGGATCAATGTAAGTAAATTCTTCATTCTGCATTCATTCTTCCACTCTCAGCACTGTTTCATCCTTCCTCAAAGAAGGTATTGTATTTCATCCAGAACAGATTTTTTTTTTTTGGACCCAAATGTTTCAGATTAGAAGCCCGAGGCTCAGTGACATTAAAAACGTGTTCACTGTTCTCTGGTTGATGTTGGTAGAACCAAGTCAGGTTTTCAGAGTTCAGTGACTTTTTTTCCTTAGAAGTTTTTAAGTAATCTCAGAAAAATAATATACACATTTTACATATGTTAATAACTTTTTCCTGAAATTAAATTTTATTATGGCGATTTTTGGTAATAGAGAAATGACCAGAATATTAGCTATGATCAAGGAAAGTTGCGTGAGTGTACATATTAAACCAGCAGGTGGCGCTCTGACCCTGGACTCTATTTAAACAACTCAGAATCCATTTCTGATTAACGGTAAGAGTTTAACTTTATCAAAGAAAAAGACAACACACCATCTAATTTATAGTACCTCCAGCAATTATAGCTCAGTTGTCACATGTAGAGAGCGGATCAGAATAATTTAAGGATTAGAACCAAGGCTCCAGAGGGAAAATTTGGGTGTTTGGTCTCCTTTTGGAAGTACCTTAATACATAAGATTTTCACAAACTACCGAACCATTTTGTAGAGGGAATTTCAATCCTTGGTGTAATGGCACATCAGGAGGTCTCCAATTATCTCAAAATGTGCCACAAAAATCTTAATAAGATTATTATAATTCTCTTTATCTTAAGTAAAAATATAGATTTCAATGCTTTTAGGAAGGAGAGGAAGCAGCAACTTAGATAAATGATAGTTTTAAGAAGAACTGGAAGAATGCTCTTGCCTATCTAAAATATCTCCCTTAGTGATTTGCAGTAGAGCTCTAAATTAACATTCCCCCCTCCCTTCCTTACAGGTAAGGCTTTGAAGGACCCAGTCAACTGCAAATGTGTTATCTGGATAGGCTAGACCATTACATCATTCATACTTGTCAATACCACCACAACAGGAATTAGATTAACTTTAGTCATTTAATTACCTGGTAGTGATTTGAGTACAAAGGACAAAGGCCAGAAAATCAGATGGAGGAGATTATTAGGGAAGACAGATAGCCGGCAGCCCGGATGTTTAGTGCCCTGAAATCACTGCTTTTGGTAATTGTGTTCAGTAATATACATTTTCTTTTGTCTCTTTCTTTTCTTTCTCTCTTCTCTCCCCTCCCTTCCCCCTTCACACTTAATAATACTTTCCTTTTACCTGCCTGCGAGGGCTGGTTGCTGGTGAGGGGACTCCAGGAGCAAGAGCCCACAGGCCACCTGAAGTGGGAGCTAAGGGGGTATTAGGGGAAGTTGAGCTGGAGCAGGCATCCCACATCAAGGAACTCCACAGAATAGAGGCCTTGGCAGAAACTCTCTCCACCCAGCGCTCTAAAAAGTACCTGCACTCCACAAGAGAGAGAGCATTTGGACCCTGGCCACCCAGGGGGCATGTGTGTCTTAGACACAGCAGCACCTGTACGTAAAAAGGCACCACGTCTGTCTCCTATCTTTCCCTTGTTCGAAAAACCCAAGGAGTAAAGACGGAAGAGGAAGAGTAGAGGACTTAAAAGGACAGATCAGAGAGAAAAGTATGACCATTTAATGTTTATGTGCTGTTGAGAGCATATGAAAAAAATAGGACAAAGAATAAAAACATTTTAAATGTATGTAACAGGGCCACCAGAGAGGCTAGCCGAGCGGCCGCTGAATGCCAGCAACTCCGTGACTGACTGTGGAATCCAATCACCTCATCCATTCCTTTATTCACTCAACAGATGTCTGCTGACTCCTAGCGCATGCCAGCTACTGGAGACATGATAGAAATAAAAACCGGATGTGATCCTTGTTATCAAAAACTTACTATTTAGCAGAAGCGACAAATAGTAATCCAAAAACAATGACCGTGTACTGGAAAGTGTTTTGAGGGGAGACACATGGTTCTTCAAGATGAGGTAAAAAAGTAACTTCACCTACCGTCTTCACTGAGTATATTCTGGGGAGAAAGCCATGCAATTATTTTATGTGTTGAGTCTAAAATATGGAAATGAGAAGGGATGTGGTCTTGAGGTCAAGGTAAATCCGCTCTCCGAGTCCCTCCCTCGCTCGGTCCCTTCCAGCTGGTGCGTTACCCCCACCAAGTGGTCTCCCCACACCTGGCCTTGAACAAAACATCCCCTGGGCGTGGTAACTGGCTCCCAAGTGAACAGAGGGGCTGATTTGCAATCCGTGTTCCCTGTGGCTTAACCTTCATCGATAAACAAACAAAACTGGGAGCCTGGCACAGAAACTTCCCCTGCTTGCTCTCTCCCACAGGTGACTCTGACGAGCCGTTCATTCTCACAGTCTTTCCAGAGAAGTTTCCACAGAGAATCAAGACCCCGGTGTCTAATTAACTAAGCAAGGAGGCCATTAGACTGAGCTGGTTCTAATACCTTAGAAACCTACCGAAGAAACCAAAACCTAAGCGTGGAATGCCCCCAGGTCAAGAAATTGACCACCAATCACCAACAGTCAATGAGGCTTTCCCAAACAGTGCAGCTGCTTAAGCTACAGCCAATCAGATAATTTCATTGCTTTGCTCCTGCCTCTCCTGAAAAATCTTTCCCTGGGTCGCCTGGGTGGCTCAGTAGGTTAAAGCCTCTGCCTTCGGCTCAGGTCATGATCCCGGGGTCCTGGGATCAAGCCCCGCATCGGGCCTGCTTCCTTCTCTCTCTCTGCCTACTTGTGATCTCTGTCTGTCAAATAAATAAATAAAATCTTAAAAAAAAAAAAAAAAAAGTCTTTCCCCTTCTTCTGTCAGTGGAGCCCTCCTAACCACTGCCAGTTTGGTGCTGCCTGACTCAAACCAATTTTTGCTCAGATGGACTCTCAAAAAATTTTAACATGCTTCTCTTTATTATTTAACATGAGCGCAGCAACTTGCTGGCTGACTACAGAGCGAAGGTCACAGAGCGGGGACACTGAGTATCGCATCACTTCCTTCCTTGCTTCCTTTCCTTTCCTCCGTACCCCTGCCCTGGCCTTCCAGCCTCTAACCAAAGCATTACCATCTTGATTGTCACCACGGCTCGACCTTCTAGAGGTCCCAGACCAGGATCGGGCGCTACTGATGGTAATGACGTGAATGGCTTTAGAGATCTCTGGGGATTTGCAGACGGCCAAAGGGAGACGTCGGCCTTTTCCTCGCTAGTTTCCTTTCCACCCAGCGTTGTGAGCACCTGAGGACAAGCATTAGTGTTTTCGTCTTTGAATCCTCCGTCTCTGGTAGAGTTCTCGCACTCAGCAAATGCTCCAGCCGATTTAAACGAAGGACCGATCTAAGAGTCATTTATGCACATTCTGCTTGAAGAACAATTTATACTTAAACTGCAAATTGATCAGTAAAGTTAGTCAAAGAGAGATTACTTGCATCATAAAACAGCATCTTCAGGGAATTCTATAAAATAAGGAAAACCTCTCCTAAAATTCCGTTTGTCAGAAAATTGGTTTATACGAACATATCTAGGATTGTGTTTGTGTCTAAAAGAAGCAAACCAGCAGGTATACCAGTTAGTGTCATTTATAATAAAAGACTGTTTGTGATGGTATTGAAATGTTCTATGAAACGTGGACTCTTTTTGACATATGACAGAATATCTAACTAGATTATGAAAATATTCACATAAATATGCACTTTAAAAAATGACCTGCCCTCCCTAACACATGGCTTAATAACAAATATTCATGTTTCTGTCCTCTAATATGAAGTGCTTCCGGTTTACCTCATTTCTGTCCTTTCAACGAGTCACCATTTAAGTTAGGATCCAGAGGATTCTACCCAGAGGCGGAGGGAGGCTGAGCGTTGAGTTCCTATGAGGTGGAGGATTGTCTGTCTCAAAAGTGGGACAAGGGGCGCCAGGGTGGCTCAGTGGGCTAGGCCTCTGCCTTCGGCTCGGGTCATGGTCCCAGGGTGCTGGGATCGAATCCCGCATCGAGCTCTCTGCTCAGCAGGGAGCCTGCTTCCTCCTCTCTCTCTCTGCCTGCCTCTCTGCCTACTTGTGATCTCCCTCTGTCAAAAAAATAAATAAATAAAAAACTTTAAAAAAAAAAAAAAAAAGGTGGGACAAGCTGGGCTCCATTACCAGGCTCATCTGTTTTCAAAGGTTGGCTTTCAAGTTTTAAACTGTAACTTAACCACAAATCAGTCCCCTCCTTTATACACCGATGATCAAACCATCTTCCTGATGGGCTCGTTGCATGGATGAAAAGGATAAAGCATGCAAAAGTGCTTTAAATGTGGATATTATTATTATTACTCAGGAAGAACACTTAGCTCATTGCTTAGTAATGGTGAGGCAAACAGTGTCACTAAATAAGACAATATAATAGTCTTAAGAGGCTCTAATTCAGTTTCTCCTTTTTATTCAAGCACACAATTGCATTCTAATACTTCACAGACAGCCTGAACTGGGCCCTGTGGAGGCTGATAAGGAAAATTAGAACAAGGAGCTATTTGCTCCCTCATTTTCATAACTGAGTCAAGGAGCAGGCACTTCAATACAGAAAAGAAGGAACATTTTCTCTTACTTAGTCCTCAGAAAGATAATGACTCCATTACAAAGCAGGCCTTCCGTGATAAAGGATGGGCTAGTGCTCCCGCAGAGTCTCCCTGCCTTTGAAGGAGGAAGACACATCACTATCAACACGAAGTGCCTGACATGCGTCAAATCAGACTTCGATTCTGTCCCCATTCCAAGAAGATGGTCATTGTTACAGACTTATTTTTTTTTTTTTTTTTTTTTTTTTAGATCACTGGGGTTAAGTGGGTCCTCAATTATAGATATCTGCTGGGCATCAATACCTTCCAACTGCATTAACCTTTATTTGTATATTGAGAAGGAAGAAAAGTTTTCCTTGATCCTCTTGGAGTATCTGGCTGGGTCTGAAAATTGAACTGACCGAGAGAAAAACCTACAAATGTATAGAAGTTCTATGTGATGTGGGAGCCTTCATGAAGGAACTGGAGACTGGAAGACACACACGTGAATGTTTTATGCTAGGTTTGATGGCGAGTGGGCAGTCGTGTAGGAATACAAGAGGTCAGAGTAAGGGGTCAGGAAGTAAGTGGCGGGAACTGAGCAAGTCCCTTTGCTTGGACTTTTCTTGGTGGAAGAAAAGTGGTGGACTTTCCTTCTTAGCCTTTGGAGATAAGCACGTTTCTTTCTTTCCGAGTCAGGGGCTGAACACGTCCCCCAGGAGGATTTTATGACATGTGTGAGAGGAGAAGGTGGTGGCAGGGTCGAAGTGACTTCCTTCCTCCTGCTGTTTTCTCACACTCCTTTGGTGTAAAATATTCAATGTGCCAAGGTGCTATATTTTGGACTAGTGTGTCCTGAATCTCATCAATATACACTTACTTGCTTTCATCATAATTCCTAGAGATAGGTAGAAATCCTTAACTGAAGGTTAGTCGGGGAGAATGCAAAGTCTGTTCCTTGTTTAGACAACTTAAGAGAAGCTCATGGCCTATGTCAGCATGTGCACAGGAGTGTGTGTGAACTCGAACGCAGGTACGTCCCTATGTTAGTGCTGAACCTTGGGGACTGACCGTCGGAGAAGTTTGAGATGAAAAATGAAGCCCTTGTAAGTGGGCTTTTGAGATCAACGTAAATGTCTACCATACCGTGCCTGGAGTATAACAGACACCCTGGAATTGTTCGTGGAGAAGATGAACGGCATCTGTATTCTATAATGACAAGTAAAATAGGTTTGTGGTAATACACAGCTCCCAAACTTGCAATGTTCTCTTTCAGATGTTTGGCCTGCGGAGGCGATGGCTGTTCTTTGGTTTCAGTGTTTTTAGTGACATCACTTCCTCCTTTTCCATTTAGCCTCGAATCTCGAATTATAAGCTAATGTAGAATCCTAAAGTCCAAGGGCTCAGTGCTGGGAAGCCTTGGGAACAACTCGTTATAACGTGTGTCAAGGATTCTCTTCGTGTCCGTGTAGAGTGAGGGTGCACACACATGACCCGAGCTCCTGTGGCGGAAGCTCAGGGAAGTGTGGTGCCCTGCTATATGCCAGGCTTGCATTTGGCTCCCGGTTTGATCTTGGCTGTGTAATTTGGGGCAAGTTATGTGAGCTCTCTAGGTCCACTGAAAAATTTGCTAATAGTTAGCACCTTTCTTATGAGGTTGTTGTGAAAATGTAGACACGTAATGTTTATAGAGCAGCTCTGTTTTCTGTTTAATACCAACTGGTCAGTCTTATCCAGTGTTTCAAGGCGAAGTTAATGTATAGCTGCTTTTGTGCCAACAAGTCACTATTTTTAAAGGACTGTCCATTCCCTGCCTATTCATTGAGAGTGATTCTAGCATAGTGTCCTTTGCTGACAAGGATGGAATTGTTTTTAGAAGGATAGCGGGATAATAGCAGGCACTATAAGTTTTAAACATCACACTGGTAAAGAGTCAAATCAGGACTTGTCCTCTAAATTCTTAGGGCATTTTGAACTTAAAATTAATTTCTTGGGGCATATTGAAGAACCTGATTTTTATCAATCAACTTTCCAGAATTCTTAGGCTGCTCTTTCATTGTGTATTAAAATGTATTTTCTTTTTTTTTAATTAAATAAAGTTACTATAGCTAATTCTAGAAGTACAGACGTGAATAGGAAAAAATTAAAATGTAATGTCCCAGTCTAGAGATACTGGACTATGTTTTTCCATGATTTCTCTTTTTATCTCTAAATACATTGACAAAATGTCATTAAAATACATCTATTCTCTCATGACATTTTTCATCAACAACATAATGACTATATTTCCATTGATAAATGCTACCGTGAGCTGTCACCGATCTAGGTCCACAATGATCTTTGAATGGTTCAACACTATTCCATAAGCTTCAGTGTAGTCCTCAGGACAACCTATTTATAAGAGTGTTACTATTAACCCCATTTGACGGATGAAGAAACTAAGGGATGAGAGACTAACCCACCCCCCGTAGGTCGTTTAGCTAGTAATTGGCAGGGCCAGGATTTGAACACAACTGTTGCCCTCCTAAATTCTCTTACTAAATTCTCTTCTCTCTAATCCTTCAAGACGATCTCAACTTTATTCCTTCCCTTCAAAGGATTCTTCAGTGCTTTTGCACAGGTTTGGTGAGCGCTTACCCATGTTTCCCTTCAAGGGGAGGAGACTGTGCCACCCGACAGGGGCCGCGCTGGCATGTGGATTATGCCGTTAGGCAATCAAGGCCAAGTAGACTCGGGAAAAGGTTTTACCTCTTTCTTAACTGACTCAAAGAATTTAGATATGGCATGGCCGAGCCCAGAAAGACAGTTATTATCAGAAATAACTTTTCATCTGAAGAAAGTTTTATCAGGATGGTAGGGCGATCACCAGATCACCAAATAATTGCTCTCCTTATCTTGCTGTGAACTGCCCTTCCCTGGGAAGGTCAGGCCCCTGTCCCCCTTCCTGAGCTCGGGATGGCACACAAGCCTCAGTCGCTCCACTGGATTTGGGTCGCATGGTTTTATGGCGTCCTGTACATACAAGATTAAATTTGTTTTTCTCCTGTGAATCTCTCCTATGTCAATGTAGCTGACAAAGAACCAAGAAGGGAGGGAGGGAAGATTTTTCTGTCTGCGCCCTTCAGCTCCTCTAATGGGGGTCTCCAGGGACAGGCATCAGCTTCAAGAATTTCCATGTCTTTGAGTTCAGATACTTGTCTCAGTCTAAGCTAAGTTACTAATTCTCATTTTCTGTCCTAAGTGGCCTTTCTCCAGCATGACTGGAGAGGAAATATCTACTTCATTTAAGAAGACTCTTCCCACACACAGGGGTGTGAAAATTACAGTAGGAAAATTATATTAGAACATATTATCAAACATCAGCAAATCTGGGGTCATTTAATCCCAATTAACACTGCATAGAGGACATCAAAAGTCCAGCTTAGTTTTATTTTCTGTTATTTTTTTTTTTTTTCTTGCATTAAAGCTTATTTCTACATGTGCTTTGTGCAGTCCTGTGGTGCTCACCCCATATCACTTAGAAGTGACTGTTCAACACACATCCTTTCAAGATCCGGTAGCAATTTGCAGCATATGAGTTATACATACAGAGATAAGATATAAGCTATTCATAGGCAAATTTTCCTTCATTTTCTTTCCTCCTTTTGTAAACACAGTCAAGAGATAGAAACAGCTGCGGTTTGACCATTAACAATAACAACAACAAAATTTACTTTGAAGTAAAAAAAAAAATCTGAATTTAGGTGACGTTATAGGGTCACAGCTTTCTCCAATGCTATTCAGTGGATCCTTTCCTTAAATTTGTGTAACTAAAGCTCATATTCAACATTTCTTAAAAAGAAATCTATCCCAAAGCTAAAAGGAATTCTTAATCCTAGGTAGATAAAACATTGTTGTATTTTGAAAAGTTCATTTTCCCATGAACATTTGGGTGGCTCAGTTGGTTGAGTGTCTGACTCTTGGTTTTGGTTCAAGTCATGATCTCAGGGTCCTGGTACTGAGACTCGCACTGGGCTCCAGCCCCACATCTGGCTCTCCACTCAGTGTGGAGTCTGCTTGGGATTCTCTCTCTTCCTCTGCCCCTCTTCCTGCTCATGCTCTCTCTCTCTCAAGTAAATAAATAAACTCTTTTAAAAAGTTCACATTCCTAGGTTATATTATCAAGGTATTTTAAAAAAAAAAAAAGCCAACAATAGCAAAACAAAAACAAATCCCCCCAAAGAACAATAAAATAGCAGACCGTCCCATTCACAAGTAAACTTAGATATAATTAAAAGTACTTTTAACATTTTTAGTGATTGTATAATATTGTGTTGTATAGATGACCCACATTTATCAAACCGTTTATCTATTATACATTTAGATTACTTGAATTCTCCTTTATTTTAACACAGTATATAGTATGTAATCTCAAAATATTACACAGGCAAACACACAGTGATTATCTGCATGGCAGGTTTGGGTGGTTTTTATTTTTATTTGTTTCGTTTTATGAGTGAATTCTATAAAACATCTAAGGAAGAAATAATAATTCTACACAAACTCATGCAGACAATTGAAAAAGAGATAGTATTTTCCAATTCATTCTGTAAAGTTGTCCTAACTAGATACCACAAGACAAGGACGTTACAAGAAAACTATAGACTAATATCTTTCATTAACATAGATAGCAAAACTCTAAAGAAAAGCAGATTAAGTCCAAAAATATAATGTAAACATATACATTATGATCAAGTGTGTTTATCCCAGGAAAGCAAGGTTGATTTAACATTCTAAATCAATCAATTAAATTACCATATTTACAAAGTCGAAAAGAAAATCAATATGATCATCTCAGTAGATGCAAGAAAACTATTTGATAAAATGTAATATTTACTGCTAATAAAAATACACAGCAAAACAGGAATAAATGGTAATTCCTTAACCTGGTAAAGGGCATCTACAAAAACCCTACATCTAACATCGAACATAACGGTGAATGCTTTTCCCTAAGATTAGAAATAAGACCAGGATTTCTGCTGTCATCCTTTCTATTCAACCTTATAGCAGAGGTTTGAGCCAGTGCAAAAAAAAAAAAAAAAAAAAAACAAAAAACAAGGAGAAAACATCCCAAATGGCCAAGAAGTAAAACTCTATTGTAAGATGACATTTTTGGGGAGAGCTAAGATGGCCAGCGTAGTAGGAGGGCCCTAGGCTTGCCTCCTCCCATGAACACAGCTAGACAGCTATCGAATCATTCTGAATATCAAGAAACTGACTCGAAGACTGATAGAGCGAACTGCACAGCTAGAGGGAGAGGAGACGTCACAAAGAGGAAGTGCAGAGACCGGGTTTGGGGGAGAAAAGTACTGAGGGGGTTGCAGAGGGGAGGGAGCCTGTGAGGCAGAGAAAGGGGAGAGATTGAGAGAGAGAGAGAGAGAGAGAGAGGGAGAGAGGTTGGAGGACAGGGAGGACACTTCCCCGAAGCCCTTGACCGAGAAAACAAGAGGGCCTGATTTTTGTGAGTTTTTGCCAAGTTAGCTATGACTTTCCAGATTTCACTTGTGTCTCCGGATTTTAGCAGAGCAGTTTTCCTGCAATCTCAGTTCTCTGATGGGTCCAAGAAAAGTCATTGAGTTTTAGCATATTTAAATTTCTCCTTGTTCTGAGGATTAAAGTGACAAGTTCTAAGCTCTTCACGTGTTGGCACTGAAATAGGAAAATCCCCCTTTTCCAGTGTTGGACAATTTTCTTAAACTTTTCTACGTATCAAGCTGGATCACAGGAGATGAGAAATAAAATAATTTCTGGCTCCTCTCCCACCTTTACAAAATGGAAACACTTCTCCTGCTTTCCCAGAGACGTGAAAGCAGTGGAAGAGAGACAGTTGCTAGAGAGAGGCCTAAGGGGTCCTGGAGCACAGAGCAGGGCTCTGGTCGGCTGCGGGGAGGGGGTGTGTCGGGGGTGGGGTGGGGTGGGGGAAAAAGATGAAAGGGAAAATGTCTGCAACATTATTGCTTAGTATTTGTGAGTACTTTGCCAGTCTCAGGCAATTTGCTCCTATTGTTTTTGTGCTCCTAAACCCAGAGCGCTCTGCCCCGTGAAGGGAGAGTTCGCGGGCTCTCTTTCAAGCTACCCTCACCAGATCCGGTCCATACAATCAGTAGCTCTATTTTCTATGGAGTTGTAAGGGAAAATGTGATACATTCATTTCAAGTATAATTTGTTTCTAATGTCTTAATTTATGAGATTATAAAGCAAGAGGGAAATCCTTAGTTTTCATGTGTTTTGAGAATTTGTTTTGCGAGAAATGCTTTAAACTCATTAATGAGGCTAATAACAGAACCGTGCAAGTTGCAAGGTGTTCAGTGAGCCGCAGCTGCCCCCCCTCCCGGGAACGTTCTCTGGACTTCAGCGATCCGTCCAAGGTTTCTGAGAACTTAGGGCCCAGCTTCAAGCCCCGCACAGGAGACGACTGCCTAATTAGAACAACAGCCTGGGAGTTGGTGGCCTTGAGCTTTATTTTTGCTTTAGTAAGTTTTTCTGTCTGACCTTGGGCAAATTGCATCATCTTTTGGGGGTTTTCTTATCTTTCAAATGCTTATAATACTTGCTTGATTTTTAGGTCTTTTAAGGTCTTGGATGAAAGCTGTTTTATAAGCTTGCTGTATGATCAGGAAATGCCAGATTTAGAAGCTGTTATTAACTGCGGTAGGCGTGTGAACACTCATCTGCCCCCCCTTCCAAGATTTAAAAAACAACAACAACAACAACAAAAAAACCCCTCACCATCGGAGTCAACTGCTGTGTTACCATGGGCACAGCGCTCTTTCCCTGGCATTGTAGAGCAGTTAACAGTCCGTAGTGACTAGTGGGTAGAAGTTGTGCTTTCTCTGTTCTTTTCAGGTCAACATTATTTATTTATTGACTGTAGGCCTCATTAGACTCCACTGGGTGGCTTTACAAGTGCCACCACAATGAACATCTGACATTGGTTCTTGTTACACAAAGGAAACGGCCTGACCAAAATGGGAATCCCACAAGATAAATTATGAACATGCTCTAAAAAACAACGCTAAAATTACAGAAGAGAGAAAATAATCAGTCTCCAGCGGATAGCTCCCAGCAGATACATGGTGCTCCCCTGAACAGAGCAGGCACCCGTGTATCATGATTTCTGTAACATTTAACCAGACTGGTAAATATTTATGCTAGTAGGAACAACATTCTCTTTTTTTCATCTCATTTACATTCTGTGAAAGTGTTATGCTTTTTTTTTTCCATGATCTTATTTGTTGATGTTTTAAAAAAACAAAACAAAGACAAAATTATTACAAATTATGCTACCAAATCCTTTGAGGCAAATGTTTCCAAAACATAGCAAGTTATTTGTTTCTGAACTCTTGCCTCTCCTTTTCCTTCTCATGCTGTTGGCTTTTTTGCACGGAGCTCAAAATATGTTAAGTGCCAGGCAAGATGACTTGCTGACAAGCCGTCAGAAGCCCTGCTCGGAACCGCTTCTCTCACCGGGAATGCGCGGATGTACCGGCTCATCCTTCCACGATCAAGGACTCAGATACCACCAGATTTCCTCAATCACACAAATGTAAGCAGCCCTGGCAAAGTTACATTTTATGTTGATTTATTCATTTAAATAGTAAACACCGTCAAGGACCCAATTATGTTGGGATACACCATAGGCACCGAGAAATGAAGACGGATAAAAACTCAGCTCATAATTTCCAGAGTCTGTAAATATAGCAGAGGAAACAAACACCCGGGCGATGAAATTTGATTTCTAGGTCTTAACCAATCTATTGGTCAAATGTGATGAGCTCAAATTCCTCTTGTTGATAGCTCTAGCGGATAACACAGAACCTAGTCTTTTGGATACCCACACCCCTTCCACTATTTATGGGGGGTTCTTTGAAGTGATTCACATCTCTTCAAGAATGGTCCTTGTATCTTCTCGAGTCAATAATTTTTTCCCTGGCCACTGCTGCTGGTTTCCCATGGAAAAGATAACCACATTGTTTTGGGTATCCACCGATAGGAAATTGTGTGGGATTAACTCTAGAACCTTGGTTCTAGAAACTAGGTGACTGGTGGTAGCACTAATCGGAAAGGGGGAAGTAGGAGGAAGAACAGAGTTTTGGGGAAAGTTGAAGAGTACATATTGTCTGTTCTGAATTAAAGGTGTCTCTCAGACACCCGATGGAGATGACAAATGAACAGAATTCCCATTCTGTAACTCAGGAGAAAATTGAGGCAGTTTGGGACTTGTCAGCATATAGGGGGTGTTGATGGCATATTTGTTGAGACCGCCCTGGGAAAGCGTTTAGAGAGTGGAGAGAAGGGATATACATCACAGAGAAAAACAGCTCCGGCTTGCTGGTAAAACCATGTTTGGTAGGTGACAGACTGGAATAAAGGTGGAGAGAGAAGACATCTTAAAGTAAGGGGTTGAGGGGAGGAATCTAGAGGGAAAGGGCACACATTTAGGAGACTGGTTAGCCAAAGGCAGACTCCAGTGGCTTTGCCAATGACTGCCCCTTCCGTACAGAGGAGGAAAGTTTGAAAACGGAAAGCTAGAGCAACTAGTTCCTTTGCAAAGATTCTGTGGCTTCCCGTGTCGCGCTCCAGATTGCTTTGTCCTCCTGAAACTAAGCCAAGCCAAACCAAACCAATATGATTTTTGTGTAGGTATGTGTGGGAATAATAACATTCAGTCCGTTGCAACTACAAAAACTGTATTTACCTATGTGTTCCTTCTTCTTCCGTCTCCTGTGTCACCTCTTGGAGTAACCAACATATTAATTTTTGTGATGATCTTTTTCTTGCTTAACAAAACCTCATGTATATCTATAGACCTAAATGATATCTCTTCCCTTGCCTATTTTTGAACTTTACAAAAGGGCATGCATCAAACTATATGGTGTCTCCCCCAACTTTCTTTTTTCACTTGCCATTATATCGTTAAAATTCATGTATCTTGTTGCTTGTAGCAATATATTTTATCCCTGTGCAAGTATCCCATGATTTTTTTTATCTGTCGTATTTGTCATTGGGGATTTGGACTGCACAGACATTTTTACTATTAGGAACTGTTGCTGCTATGATCATCTTGGGCAAAAGTATCTCTTGAGGGGAGTCAGGATAAGCAGATTACGCTGTAATAACAAATGAACCCCTATGGGTTAACGCAACGAAGGTTGATTTCTGGATCGGGGAGTCTCAGGAAGCCAGGCCGACGGAGGCTACATTAATATGCGTCCTTAGATGCACCTTCAAGAATATGAGACCTCCTTGGCCTATTTGGAAAAGAGGGACACGGCAGAACGCCACCGGGCCTTTCAGTGCCTTACCTCACAAAGGGCAGACGACTTCTAGCCACACTTCCTTTACCTAAAGGAGCCATATGGCTGACCTACTGCCAGAGAGGGAGGGTGAGGACTGCAGGGGAGCAGATGGAATGTGCGGTCTCTGCCACTTAGGAGTGAAGTTCCTGGGTTGTAGGCCTTATGAATATTCAGTTTTTCAAGACAAGGCCAAATTGTTTCCCAGAGTGTTGATGAAAATTTATACTTTCAATAGCAGTGTAGAAGAGATGTAATTTATTCTTTTAAAAACATCTAACAAATATTTTCTCCCCTAAGTCCTTTCCTTGAGGCATTTTTTGGTGCCTTATCTTTGTACTTCTAAGTAAAGTGAATAGAAATATTCTTTTTTTTTAAAGATTAAAATGAAACAAGATGGGATTGGGAGGGAGACAAACCATAAGTGACTCTTAATCTCACAAAACAAACTGAGGGTTGCCGGGGGGAGGGGGTTGGGGAGAAGGGGGTGGGATTATGGACATTGGGGAGGGTATGTGATTTGGTGAGTGCTGTGAAGTGTGTAAACCTGGTGATTCACAAACCTGGGGATAAAAATATATGTATATAAAAAATATATGTTTATAAAAAATAAAAAAAAATTAAAAAAAAAAAAAATTTTTTTTTGACAGAGACAGAGTGAGAGAGAGAATATAAGCAGGGGGAGTGGAAGAGAGAGAAGCAGGCTTCCTGCTGAGCAGGGAGCCGGACACGGGGCCTCCATCCCAGGACCCTGGGACCATGACCTGAGCTGAAGGCAGACGCTTAAGGACTGAGCCGCTTAAGGACTGAGCCACCCAGGTTCCCTCCGTAGAGATATTCTTATGCCTATTTTCCAGACAGAATAAGTAATGGATTAAACAAGCCATGTAGCAAATTTCTGTTGTTTTTCTTTGTCTATTCTATCCTTCCTTTGTTTCTGGTAATAGCAGCTGATCTTTCATTTCTTGGTCTGTGTTTCCCCCCTGCATGGGGTTATGATTCTATCACCGTGTTTTGATCTCTTCCCCTTTCTCTTTCTTACCACAGGAAAGGGTATAAAACAGAACCTGCCTCATTCAGACTGTTTGAGCCCTTTGCTACAGGGATTGGTCGAGGGGTGGGCCTGTGACCCAAATGAGATAATCAGAGACTAACGTCAAATTTTGCTCATGGATGATCAGAGAGAGACATTCTCTTTAGTGAGACTGAGAGTTGTAAGGCCCGTGCATACCTGGAACTGCCCTTGGCCGTCAGCCGCAACCACCTTGAACACACTATCTGCAGAATAAGGCCAAAACAGACAGTAAAGAGAGGCCAAGTTAAGGAGACAGAGAGAGACACAGAACCTTAATAACATAATTCGATCTTGATTTAGCTGTGTCTGAAGACCAAGCCCTGAACTTTTCAGTTGTAGGAGTTAAAAACATTCCCTATTTTACTTAAGTTCATTTCAGATGGATGTCTGGGGGTCCTAATCACCTAGTTAGTGCCAGTGATAAGATCAGAGTCTAGGTCTTCAGTCTCTTGGTTGGACTGTCTTCCCACAAATCTTACTGTGACTCTTGGCTCTGCTTTGCTGGGCTAAATATTACCAGCTTCAGTTTTCACATTGATTTCTGGAGGTAGAGACCTAAGACAATTTTGGTGCAAGAGGAGACTTTAAGATTTTGAGGAACCATTTGGAAGGGTGCATCGTGAGTAATGTGTCACAGCACAAATTAATATATTAGACAATTTTGTCATTGTTCCCAAGTCTAGAAATTGATTCTTGAGTTTCTTGGTCCGTGGCTCTATAAAAAGTTACACATCCATCACCTTACATAGGATGGTGAGACTTTATCTTTGTACTTACCTCAAAGTGACAAATAGTTAATTAGACACATAAAACATTCTCTAACATAGACAGTTTTGAACTTGAAGTTTTGCTGCTGACAGAGAGAGGAATTCCAGAGAGTACAGGGGTCTGAACACAAAATAAATCCAAAACTCTCTCCAATGTCTCAATAACTGCCAAGTCAGCTCTGAGGCTAATTAATCAAAACAAATTTACAATTAAGCCCACAAAGAAGCACTAATTGCTATGCTTGGCAGGGGGAAAATGTGCTGAAAAGGGAAACCCGAAAGTGAGAATGGAAGAGTGGTCTTGTCATTGTCCTGTCAAGGGCATTGCTTCCGGGCAGCTGCGTAGGGACACTGGACCTTCTTGTACAGACAAGGATGTCTCATCAGTGTGAGGGCCAGAGTCACAGGGCCCTGCCTCTTGGGTAAATGCAGGGGACCTTGTACGTGTCCTCCAGGTTAAGGCCTGCGATCAAGTGAACAGGTGAGGCCTGCGATCCACTGCAGGGTCCCCGCACCCACCCTCATTCATTTTATGGAAGCCTAATCCCCAGCATGATGGTATTTGGAGGTGGGGCCTTTGGGAGATAACAAGTCAGAAGAGTGGAGTCCCACAATAGGATCAATGTCGTTTTAAGAAGAGAAAGGAGAGAGTTTGCTTCTCTCTACTCCACCATGTGAAGACACTGCAAGAAGAGAGCCGTCTGTAGTCAGGAAGAGGATTCTCAGCAGAACCCAACCGTGCTCATACTTGGATCTCAGACTTCCAGCCTCCAGAACCATGCCTGTTGTTTAAGTTGCGCAGTCTTGGTTGGGGAGTCTCAGGAACCCAGGCCGACGTAGCAGTCTGAACTAAGATAACACCTGTTCCTTCCAGAAATGTATGACCTTTTTTTAGAATCTACCTCTTGGTCTACATGTATAACAGGGAGTAAGGAATGCAGAGGCTTAAGGTTCTGCAGAACATATCATTCCTAATCCTATCTAGTGGATAGGGCTTATAGAAACCTCTTTCGTTGGTTGTTTGCATTACGGACAGTCCCCTGCCTCTGAATTCCTAGTTCTGCATACTGAGGCACATTGGTCTCTGATGAAACCCAGCCTGCTTCAGTTTCCAGAATATGAGGGACTTGAAGCAGGTATAACATAGTTACCTTTGCTGCCATTGGTTTTTGGTATTGATAGTTGATGACATTGAGCTATGATATTGGCCACTGTCTTTGGAGTTGTAGAACCTTTATCTTGATTTTCAGTCCTGGCCTCTTATTTTGGATTTTGGTTTCTTCTACTCTGTTTATTCTCTTTCCTTCCAAGCCTGCCTGGCCCCTAGGATCTTGTTCCAAAAGCTTGGCTGTTCCTGCTAATGACCATTGTCTGTCTAATTCCTAGTGCTGGTCTTTTAGTTCCTCAGTAAATATGGACTGACCCATTAGGTGAGAGAGTCTAGCTAGAGTCCCCCTCTTCCTTCCGGAGACGTAGTTGTATGACATCATCCTGCTTCCTGTCTGGGTACGTGGGCCCAGATGCCTGAGTTCTGGCTGATCGAATGTGAGGGGAAGTGATGGACAGTACTTCTGGACCTGGCCCCCCAGATCTCCCTGGAAATCCTCGTTACCAGTTCTTTCTTTCAAGGGAAGCTTCAGAGGCTCTGGCGGGAGTGGAAACACAAGATGAACAGATCCCGGCACCTGAACGACTGTGCAGAGTACAGCCCCATGCTGACTCGCTATGCCCTAAGACACCAGGCTCCTGAGGTTTTCTGATGGAGCCGTTGGCTCGTCCTGATGAGCACATCTTTTCACAGGAAAAGAATCAAAATCTTGCTGATCCTTACTAGATCCTCGCCAACATGTCCGTGCTCCTGTTTAATGCTCCTTACATTATAAAGTAGACATTATCCCTACTTTTTGTTATAGACTGAGGCTCATCAAGGACAGTAAGTTACTTAAGTGAAGTCACCCTAGCTAAGAAATGGTAGAACTGGTGTTCTAATGTAAGCCTACCGGGCTCTTACTGGGCTCTGCTCTTTGCTTGGGTTGAAGTTATTGCTGTCACAGCATTAGGGATGAGGCCCGCACCCTGCCCATTAGCCCACGTGGCAGGCTTCAGTCTTGGAATGACAGCAAGCGCACAGGCTTTCCCTCCCCAGGGAGATACACTCCATTAGTTTTTCATTTGCCAGAAGCATCGGTTTTTTAATATTTTCTCTTTCCTTTTATCTCAGGGGAATATCAATCTGTACAGATTTATTATTAATTCCCTAGTAACATGCTTAGCTGCTCAAAATTTTTTACTGTTGCTTGTAAAAGGCGGCCTGCCTGTTCTTGAGATTTCAGGGACTTCGATCACTCTGGGATGAAATATCACCTTGAGGGATATAAGGAGGAGAGAGAAGTACAGGAAAAAGTGACTCCCCCACCCCCACCCCATCTGCCTTTTCTCTGGAACAAACATCAGCCACTTTCTGGAGGCTTTCTTTCCATCAGATTAACCCTATACTGTTTCTGCACAGTTCTCTCCTTCCAAGGAGTATAAAACTTTTACTTAAAACAGGATTTCCAGAGGAAATGAATCCTTAGGCTGAAGATTCTTGCTTTCTCTCTCTCTCTCTTTTTTTTTTCCAAGTTACTTTTCATGCCTCGAAGTCCAATTTTTAATTGATTAATCTGATAATTAAGATATCTTTCATAATGTGGTTGCAACAAGCGTACTTTCGATTGTTAATCTGACCTACTGAAAAATTTTCAATGAAAATTCAGAAGAGTTAACTTCTGCATACACATTCATATTCATTTAACAAATACCGATGAGGGGGCCACTGTGCATCAGAGCTGAGCTGCTCCTGGGAAACTGATCTCTGCTCCTGTGGAACATGCGGTCTAGTGGGTAACAAGATCATTAAACAAAGAAACACACTGATAATTTTATAAAACTATAAAACCATAAACCATATATAATGTGTATAATAAACTATATTATCTCATCAGTTCATTAAATTACCTGAATTTGGTGGGATGCAAGCATGAAACTCTTTGGTTTTTCTCTTCGGTTGTATTTGACGAGGCTCCTTTTCATGCTTGTTAATGATGTTTCGGGAGAGAGTTCATAATCTTCTAGCTACTTCAGGGTGTAAAATACTCAACCCAAGCTCATCCTGAAAGTCTGCTCCTTTGTCCAACTCACTTTTGTTTGCTTCTCCCAGCCCTGGCCCGACCTTTGGGGGGACATGTCCTGGGGAGAGGGGCATGGTCTACTTTCCATTTCTTTTTCCTGACTTGGTCTGTCAGTTTGGGCCCCATCAGGGGTGTGTCGGGTTGGGAGAGTGCGAGGGTTGAAAAGAATTACATTAAAGGGGCAAAAGAGGTTTTTTTTAATAGGCTAGTGCTACATGTGGTCCTGTCCTGACTTCCTTCTGATTGTCAGTAGGGCAGCTCCCCTTGGGCTCCCGTCCTCACCTCCAGTGGTGCACCTGATCTTTGCCTGATGCTAGGGCCCCCCAGCTGTAAGGCTGCTGGCGCCTCCTTCTGGGCTACCCGGGGAAGAGTGCTCTTTTGTAGAGTCTATCCGAGGAACACATGCATGTCATTGTCACTTTCCTTTCTCTCCTCTTGTACATTGGTTTTGGGTGGGAGGAAGAAAACCAAAAACCTCCTTGAGTTCTTCGAAGAAGAAGAATAGACTTTCTCTGGTCTCAGAAATCATTCAATGTAATCTCATCCATGTTCAGTAAATGAACACCTTGGAATGCAGGCATTAAGGATGCTGGAGTTTGAATGACATGAGCCCCTGTCCGAGTCTTGCTCCTGTAACTTTGCAGATTTTGTGACTTCATGAATGTTACCTAACTTTTCTAATAGTAACACCAAAATCTTCTGAGTGTGTATGATGTGCCAGATGTTCGACTAATTATTTCACCATTTTATCTCTTTATCTAATTTTGTCTTTAATGACAATGCTAAGAGGCAGTTACAAATATCTCATTTCACCGGTGAGACACTTGGAGGCCAGAGAGGATAGATAACTTGCTTAGGATGATACAGTTAGTAAGTGGTGGTAAATTTAATAATTTAAAAGTAAATTTAATTATTTAAACGGAGACAGTCTGAATCAAGCACTAGAAACGTAATCATTCCATAATACCAGCCTCAGTTTTCTTATGAGGAAAAGTAAAGAAGATACTTCTTCTTGAAAGACAATGCCCCTAAAATGTCTGGCACATGGAAAGCACTGGGAAATTTTAGCTAAAGCTATTTAAAATCATTTTTCATGTTGGCTGCTTTTAAATATGGACCTACACTTAGCACATCGCTGCAGCTAACTAATTGCTTAAATGCCTTGATTTGTCCTATAGTGATTTTATCATCATTCAGTGTCCTAAGCGCAATTCGCTCCTTATAAAAACATGTATGGCTTTTTATAATTATTAACACACCATTTATAGTAGCTATAATGTTTTTTTCCTTTTGGAAGTTAGTTGTTGTAGCTTTATATAAACCCAGTATTAATCATTTGAGAGCTTTGATGCCACGTGCAACGAAATAGTCTTCTATGGGTATATCCAGAATGATTAAAAACCTGCAAGCTCTTGTCCTAGGTATATACATGTGGCATCAGTGTCGTGTGTCGATACACACACAATATGTGTGTGTGTGCTACATTAGTATTTGACCGTTCGGGGCAGGATGGTGAGTTATTTATCTCTCTCGTTCTTCTGCCGGAACTTGGAAAACAATCTTCCGTATTTCACGTTCGTCTATAAAATTGACACATATATAATAAGTTATAGCAGAGATGGGCAAAGTCAACTTAAGTCAAAATGACTCCCAGGCCTCCTAGAATTGACTGGAGGGTGATGGAATGAGTGCGTGTAATTAATGAGGGAAGTAGGTCGGCCATGGAAGCAGAGACAAGGGACAGATCCATCAGCAAGTGCTGGTAATTCTCATCAAAGCACTGGCCGGGAGAAAAGGAGGCTCAGATCACACAGAACGACTCTAACTCCTGTGGAAACAGATGCAATAGGCAACCCAGTGTGATGTCACTAATCCACTGAACCAGCGGATATCATATTCATAATTTGTTCCTCCAGGTTGGTTTTCCAGTAGAGGGAGAGGATAGTGGTCTTTGGGTGGGAATAGCAGTTGCATTTTATGATGTCAATTAGTGAACGGGCATTCTGACTTTCTGGATCCCACTGCTGAGAGGTGGTTCTCTCTCTCTCCTTTTGGGACTAACCGAGTTTGAACCTGCCGTCTTCATAATGTCACTGAGCCCTGGACCTTGGCAAATTTACCAAGTTTTGCTATACTATAAAGCATCTTGGAGAAACTGCCTGTATTTCCAAGTATATCAAAATTTTTTCATTTTTTAAAATTTTCCTTTATTATTATGTTTTAAAGATTTATTTATTTATTTGAGAGAGAGAAAGAGAACGTGTGAGCAGGGGAAGGGCGAGGGACAGAGAATCTCAAGCAGACTCCCTCCTGAGCGCAGAGCCCAGTGCCGGGCCTCAATCCCATGACCTGAGCCAAAACCAAGTGCCGGGCGGGACGCTTAACTAACTGAGCCGTCCAGGCAACCCTCAAGCAATTTTTAAAATTAGGTTTCCATTTCAGTATGTCTATCACTTTTAACATGTGCTTATGACGTTTAATTTTACTCTATGTCATAGTATAATCTAGTTCTCTGAGAAAGTTCTGACATCTGACAGTGATTCAGAGGATTTGTTAGTAGGCGGCATTCATTTATTTAACAAACTTTTTAAAAAATATTTTTTTTATTTATTTGACAGAGAGAGATCACAAGTAGGCAGAGAGGCAGGCAGAGAGAGGAGGAAGCAGACTCCCTGCTGAGCAGAGAGCCCGATGCGGGGCTTGATCCCAGGACCCTGAGATCATGACCTGAGCTGAAGGCAGAGACTTAACCCACTGAGCCACCCAGGCACCCCCATTTATTTAACAAACATTATTGAAAACCAATTATACACCAGATTTTCTAGGAGGCACTGAGTATATAGCAGGAGTCTGCAAATTTTTCCATGGAGGGCCAGGGGCTGTAAGGTTGCTGTCACTATTCAACTCTGCCATAGCAGCGTGAGAGCCACCGTGGATAGTATCTAAACAAATGTGTGTAGTTTACACATTTTATCTATGAATGTTGAAATGTGAATTTCATATAACTTTCGCTTGCTATGAAATGTTAGTCTTTTGATTTCATTTGACCATTTAAAATGTAAAAACCTTTTCAGCTGATAGGCCAGACAGAAACAGAGAACAGGCCAGATTTGGCCCGTGAGCTTTATTTTGCCTGTGGTATATAGCAGTGGATAGAACAGATACGATCCTTGCTTTTGGAGGCTTATATTCTGGTGATACATTGCCTTTGAACAGTATGCAGAAACTTACAATACGACTGTGACAGTGGCAAGGCCTTTCTACTCTCTACTCACAGGGCATGGCCTTAATGTTTGTGGGACCCAGGGAGGTGCATAAACCATAAGTCTAAATATTTGAAAGTTATAAATCAAGTTGGCAAAGTGGCAAATAAAACACAATCTATCACATTATCTTTTTTAAGCTTTATTGATATTTAACACTGTGTAAATTTAAGGTATATAAGGTGATAATTTGATGCATCTGTCTATTTCAAAATGTTTACCGTACTAAGGTTTGTCAACAGAGCCTTTGTCTCACCTAATTACCGTTTGGTTGTTGTTGTCATGGGGAGAATATTTAAGATCTAATCTCTTCGCAACTTTCAAGTATACAAGTGTACCACACTGTATATTATATCCCCAGAACTTATTCTTCTTGAAACCGAAAGTTTGTACACTTTGACCGACATCTCCTTTCCCTCACTCTCCAACTCGTGGCAAACTAGAAGAGCAGATTCTAACTTAGAATTCTCATACTCTTTGGAGTTCGACACCAGAATCCTGCAGCCTGGGAAGATACAGCTCCACGTGTGGCCTGTGTCTGGCCCCGCCTTTTCATGTGAGGGCTTCATCCACATTCTTATTGACGTCTCAGCCGCTGAGTCCAAGCTCTGACCGTATCCCCGCAAGCATCTTCGTAGTGGCTACCCCTCGGGTCTGCCTGGGTAAGAGGCTGGCTATGCATCCCGGAAGCAGTTTGGGGACGGTGGGGTCCTTGGATGACGGTCTAGAAAAGGGAAGGGGTTCGGGCCCTGTGTGCACATCCTACTGGGGGAGCACAGCTGAAGGATGGCCAGGGAGGGGTCCTCTTAAATGCAGGATCCAGGAGAGGAGCCTCACGGGACTATGGGGGGATGGTCCTTGCTGGAGGGCAGCGCGTCTTCAGAAGGCCTCCTGCTTCGCTTTTGTCTCACCTGTGACAAAGGTCCTCGATCTACTTCCTCATTGCACTTCTCATCCCTCTGCTCTGTCCTTTGTTTCCCGTTTGAAACACCACCCTTCTTTCTCCCTTTCCTTCCTGCCCAGAATTAGCTAGTCTTTTGGAGGCCACTCTGGGCGAGATCCAGAATCTTTCTCTGGCACTTGTTCTAAATGCTTATTTGACTCTCTTTTTCTGCTCTAGTGTGTTTGATGAGAAAAAGTAGCACTTTGCTACCAGTCAGAGGAAGGGGAGGGAACTACCTAGAACACAGCTAGATGAATACTTTGAGATATGGCCATGCTACATGTATTATGTTTCCAAAGGATTACTTATTCGTTCTTTTACAGAATAAATATGAATTAATATTTCCCGATTTACAAATGTTGATAAACTATGAAACAAGATACCAACTGAAGCAAAATGTGAAGGAACAAAACATCTATATACTTAACAAAACACCGAGTGCTTTGAAAGAGTCAGGCACTAATGTAAGCACTAATATACATTGACTTATTCAATTATTTCAACCCTATGAGATAGGTAATATATTAGTATCAATTTTACAGATGAAGAAACCGAGGCACAGAGAAGCTGAGTAATTTTCCCAAGGTCACATAGCTAGAACGGGGCATAGCCAGGATTCAAGCTTAGGCAGTTTGGTTGCACGCTTGCTTTGGTGTTAAAAGCTATTAATATGTATTCAGATGGAGAACGGCCAGACGTTTAACTGTTCATCTTTAGAGATCAGCGTTTAGCTACATCTGCAGAAGCAGGGTCCAGTCCATTTCCTTAGTAGTCCCTTTGAGTTTTCTTAGAAACTATCCTTGTACTAAGGCAGCGATAACTTCCTTTGTTTTTCCTATGGCTGGAGTTTGTTCAGTTAGACTAGGGTCATTGTATTTCTAGAAATTTCCATTTCCAGTTGCTTTCCCATCTCTGGGGCACTTACCCACTTTTCCTTATCACTTGTTCATAAGACTTGCAGTTGTTTAAGACCTTTATATTCAAAGTCAAGGAAGCTGAGAGCTGCAAAGGCTTCGTTGCTCTTGTTCACTCTGTGTGTGTGTGTGTGTGTGTGTGTGTGTGTTTAGAGATAATCCTTCCAAACTTTTAAACATGGTTTAAACATGTATCATAAATAGAAACTATTTTTAATAAACAATAGGAGGTTTGTTAGCTGTAGGCATATTTGGAAAGGAACAACTGTTTGGAAGTTGTTTTTTGTTGTTGTTTGTTTTTAAGTAGGCTCCATGCCTCACGTAGGGCTTGAATTCCTGATCCCGAGATCCAGAGTTGCATGCTCTACCAGCTAAGCCCGCCAGGTGCCCCGGAAGTTGTTATTTCTGAAAATACCTTATTTAAGGTTTTCCAAAGTAAACATAGATCCTTGAATTTTGTCAAATTCTAGATGACTAGCCATGTGCTTTGTTTTGTAAGTAAATAATTTACCAAGGTTCCTTACTAGTTATCCAATAATGATATAAAAGATATAAAACAGTGATAGCTTCTAAAAATATTCAAAATATGCTGAAGGGAAAAGGGTCCGACCTTATTACTTGCTATTGACTTAAGAGATTATGGATATTAGATTTCATTTATATATGAGCTCCTTGTGTGCCAAATAAGCATTTTTTCCACAAATAGGGTTTTTAAGTTTTTTTTAAAAAAGATTTTATTTATTTATTTGACAGAGAGAGAGAGATCACAAGTAGGCAGAGAGAGGGGGGAAGCAGGATCCCTGCTGAGCAGGACCCTGGGATCATGACCTGAGCCGAAGGAAGGCAGAGGCTTAACCCACTCAGTCACACAGGCGCCCCACTGTGGCAATTCTTCCTAGAAAAATATAAGAAGAAGAATAGCTGAGATAGTTAAACAATCCCCTCAAACCCCATTTCTCCATTTTGATATAGGTAGTGTCAGTTGAAAGCTTTCTGTTTGCTAGACATTATCAACACTGACCATGGTTGATCATATTTAATCCTTATTATTCTTTCAGGTGGGGGCCATTATTACCCCTGTTTTAAAGACACAGACACTGCTTTCAGGTTTAGAGATGAGCCCTGGGACCCGTGTTCACCTTTAAAATACGTACATAACGGCCAAATGCCCATTTCCCATACGTCGCCCCAATTCACATCCATCATTTTCCTACTGCTAAGCTGCAGAAAGCAAAAAAGATGGGACTTCTTTTTTTTAAGAGGGGACTTTTTTAAAAAAAATATTTTATTTATTTGACACAGAGAGACCCCAAGTAGAGAGGCAGGCAGAGAGAGAGAGAAACAGGCTCCCAGCTGAGCAGAGAGCCCGATGCGGGACTCGATCCCAGGACCCTGAGATCATGACATGAGCCAAAGGCAGCGGCTCAACTCACTGAGCCACCCAGGCGCCCTAAGATGGGACTTTTTGATAACTGCTTGTGGGTGCCTAATTTTGGAGGAGGAGGCAATAAAATCAAATTTTATGGCAAAATGGGACGGAGCTGGAAACGAATCCGGGTGGTCTGACTCCAGAGTCTCTGGGTGAAACCCTGCACCGCATTCTCACGCAGATCCACCCTTGTTCTGGCTCCAGCTTTCACCGAAATAGCTTCAGGCTTCATCTTTTTAAATTTGGAATGAAGGCGAGGGCGGGTGCCGTGGTTTCATCGTCTTCAACCGCATGTCAGATTTTACTCAGATGCAGCAGAATCCATCACAATTGCGGTTTGATGGCAAATGTTACCTCTCTCCCGGCGCTCCGTTCTTACCTTGACCGTCTGGTTTTCTTCTCTGGGTCAGATTTTACATAAGCCACACTCCCCTTTCCTAGCTCCCAGCAAGAGGTCCTTGTCTTGTTCTTTTAAAAAATTCTGTCGTGGGATAGGCTACCTGGGTGGCTCGGTTGGTTGAGCGCCCCACTCGTCATTTTGGCTCGGGTCATGATGTTGGCATGGTGAGATCGAGCCCCCTGCGGAGCTGCACGCAGGGGGGAGTCTGCTTGAAGATGCTCTCTCTCCCTCTGCCCCTCCCCTTAAGTAAGATTCTCTCTCAGTAAATAAATACATAAGTAAAATCTTTAAAAAATTGTTCTGTGAGAGTTATTATAGATTAGAGAAAAGGACAGGAGCGCTGGGGTTGAACAAATGAACAGATGCCAAACGGCCAGCTAAATTCACTAGTTCTGTGATTTACTTCATCTTATCAAACTCACGGCAGGGGTGGGGGAAGTGGGTTGAGGGGAGGGGCCGGGGGTTGGCGAAGGGATATGATTTCACTCTCAGCAAAGTTAAAAAGTACTGTAAATCATGGAGTTTTAGGATCCCTGAAGAGTATATGAAATCTCAACCTTTGAACGTCCCATTGCCAAAGGCTTACTACAGTGTTTCTGTGTTAGTTCAGTGCTAGCGGCGACTGGGGGATGATGGTAGAATTTGCTGATTTTTGACATTAGATATTTTAGCCATTCCACTTTATGATGTATAGTTCTGTGTTTGACTTTATCTGTGAGGTAAAAAATAGAAGTAAAATGTCTACAGTAATTTTGACCTGTCTTATACAATATGAATTATTCCTTTGATTTTAGCTTGAAAGGATAAACTTGTGAGTCCGTTTTATCTTTATTGGCTTGACGATTTGTTTCTGGAATGAGAATCCGACTTTGCTTAATATCTTACTAACATAGGGCAACATCCTTTATTTATATCATAAAAGGTGACACACAGAAATGTGTTTGGATCAGCAGCTGCCCTCTGAGTCACCCCCACACAGAAACGTTTCTCGGGAGAGCACACCACTCCTCCTCGTTTAATCAAACTGGATACCGTGTCCCTACTTGAAGCTGAAAGAATTTAATGCTGAAATTTCAGCCTGGGTTTTATTTATAAACCAGTTGCCTGTGAAATATGCGTAAGCATTTGAAATTAATAATAATGAGTTGATACAGACGTAGTCAGGGCAATGCGCGGGTTTCCTGACTTTCCTCGTGGTTGAGGCAGCCCAGGTCGGCAGCAGCTTCCTACAGCTGCCATTCCACAGTTCTCCTTTATTGCCCATCAAACATGTATAGATTTAATGACCTGGAGAAGGATCAGTGGAATTCTTCACAGCACTGCATGTTTATTAATGGGCCTCCTGTTCATGGTGATGCGTTAGTGTCAGGATGATGCCAGCGGTATTGCAGGAGGCGATTAAGGGTCTCTTTATTCCCGATAAAAAGGAAATTAGTCACTGATCGGCAACACAGAGCAACTCAACATCTTGGCAAGTGCGTGCGGGAAGGAGGAAAGCAAGGGCCACATGGAGGTTAGAAGACAGGGAGATGCTGGACAAGTTGGCTCTGTTAGAGGACATGACAAGGAGGAAGAGCAACAGGGACCGTGGAAGAGGAAAGAATGGAAAATAATGAAAGCAAAACAAGAATTGGAAAATGGATCGGGCTGGGGGGTCTTTACCACGGTTCTTGGGCTCCTTTGGCAAGGAGAGCATTAGGTAGATTCAATCAAATTTATTTCAATTCATTCAAGAGGAACTTCTTGATCAGCTATTTTTATGATTCTGGAGAAGTTCTTCGGGGCTGTAAGAATAGGGTTTAATCCCTGCCCTCAAATAACAGCAACAACAATAAAAACAGATAAGAGTTGATGGCGGGTTGGGGCCAGAGACCCACCATCTGATCTGGGCATTGGACAAGCATTTATTGAGGAATCATCATGTGACTCCAACATAGTTCCTTTCATTACACAATTACCTTTATTATGGACTGAATTGTGTCTCCCCCAAATTTGTGTTGATCTTCTAACTGCCTAGTGTTTCAAAATTTGACTGTGTTTGGAGATTGAGTCTTTAAAGAAGTAATTAAGGTTAAATGAGGTTGTTAGGGTGGGCGCTATTCCATTATGACTGGTGCCCTTATGTGAAGACGAGATTCGGATGTGGACACACAGAGGGAGACCATGTAAAGACACAGGAAAAAGGTGACTGTTCCGAGCCAAGGAGAGAGGCCTCAGAAGAAACTGTGTTTATACCCTGATCTTTTCTAGCCTCCAGAACTGTGAAAAAATAAGTTTCTAACCTACAGTATCACATTCAGATCCCAGGCCCATACTTTTAGAAAAACATAAACACATAAGAACTTATTCCAAAGAAGCATTCAGGGAGGGCTGAAGGACTTAGCAACATGCCACATCAAAAATGGGGCGCCTGGGTGGCTCAGTTGGTGTAGCCACTGCCTTTGGCTCAGGTCATGATCCCAGGGTCCTGGGATCGAGTCCCGCTTCGGGCTCCTTGCTCCGGGGGGAGCCTGTTTCTCTCTCTGCCTCTGCCTGCCGCTTTGCCTGCTTGTGCTCTCTCTCTCTCTCTGACAAATAAATAAATAAAATCTTTTAAAAAATGGCCTAAAGGGCTACAGGTGTCTTTCTAAAGATAGCCATCTTCATTTGAAGAGCAAGGGGGGAATAGACGGGTTTGAATGAGTCTACAGGGAAGAAACAGGACCAGGCTCTTAGAAGGGTAGATTTAGTTTCAAATATGTGCAGCTGAGACACAGGAAAAAAAAAAAAAAAAGGCTCTAAGTTAGACTTTTTGGGGTAGAACTGCATTTGCTTCGGTCACCTTTATCATAAACATGAGTGGATTTCTAGCCTTAATTTACTGATGCCAGGTATTGGAAGGCAGTTCTGGATTTGCTACCCCAAATTCCATTTGGGTTCAGCACCAACAAGGCAAGAGTGAAGGGTTCACTTTGAATTTCACCTGTTTGGGCCGCAGGCCCAGAATCACTCCGCACCTAGGGGTCTCCAGGTGGCTCTCTGGTGGTTAATTAAGAGAAAAAGTATTCCCCAGGGGGCCAGGTTTCTTTCTCCTAAATAACTTGATAGCTTCTCTGTCACAAAATGGAAAAAGTCTGTTCATGAAAGAGTATGGATGCTCTGTCATTAGGTAGAGTGTGTATCTTGTTTAGTATCCAAGCGCCGGACACACAGGCCTCAGAGGAAAATGGAAATGGAAAGCTTGCGCACAGGTGGGTAGGCCCTCAGAAACGGTACTCCTTGATGGACAGACAGACATCCCCAGGTCCCCACGAGTGCACCTGGGGAGGCATTCCAGGTCCAATTCTGCCAGTGACCAGGTTGGTAAATCTTTATTTTTGGTTCAAGTCACATCTTCCAAGTTGCCTTTGTTTGGTATTAAAGGTGATATTTTGATTCTTCTTCTGCCATTTCTTTGTTTTGCTTCCCAAATTATTCAATTTGAGAAACTTGGGCAGGGAAGAGACATTCTGACTTTGGAGATCCCTCAAAGATTCTAGTATGTGCCCAGAAATAAGGTCCCATGTGAAGCTGTTCTGTTATTGTACCATAAATATCAACTATTATCCTGTAGAAGTGTATGACTGCTCCTTTGGGTCAAAGGGGACATTAGATCTGAAAATATGTGATGTTAAGAATTTCTCCTTTAATTTGAATGGAGCTCAAGAAAATGTTCATTATGTGTAGAGTCAGCAGTTTGTCATTATCCTCAGCAAGGTAAGACTATGACTTTAGAAGTGCCGGGCAATGCAAGACTCTCTCTGCCCCTCCCTTCCTCCATATGCTAATAATTAAAAAAAAAAAAACCAAAACCCCATAACCAGTATTTGAACTACAGAGTGATAGGAATAGCAATAGCAAACGTGCACAGCATTTATTGCATATCAAATATTCATCATCAAAAATTAATTTATTCACTTCTTAGAGCAAACCTATGACATAGTATTCTCATATCTATTTTATAGTTCATGGTAGACCTGGGATGCAGTCCTAGGTGCACTGACTCCAGAGTCCATGCTCTTTATCATGCTATACTGCTGCTGCTGCTAATAGTACTAGTACTAGTACTAGTACTAGTACTAGTGCTAACACTAATAATAATAGTAGTAAGGGCATTCAACAAAGTCCCGTTTTTTTCTCCATAGTAAATCTATTGGTCTTTATTTTGAAATGTATAGTTCATGTATTGAATTCTTAAAAGGCCACCCCCCGACCTTCCCCCCCACTCCCCACCCCTAGCTTTGGTGCTCTTGTTTCATGCTTGGACTTTAAGCATATTCTTAGCTTAGCTACTGGGTAATCCAACAGTGGTCCTGAGTGAGGACTTGCATTATTTGCACTGGGCATAAATATAACAAAATGTAATAGAAGGGTCTATTGGTAGAAGAAAATACACTACATTGTTTCCCTCCAAAGCCAAAAGAGGAGCAGGTGACTTGTAAATCTCTTGACTTCATTTGTAGGGCTTTGAATTCACGTGATTAAAAACACACACACACACACACACACACACACACACACACACACACACCCCAGCCTGAGAGGTCTCTTACCTTCTAAGCCATTCACCAAGCTGCTTTTCCTTTCAACATAATGAGCCATAATTACTCAATGATCTTTCAGAGGGCACGTATCTCCGGGACCCACAATCTCCTTTACAAAGGCTTCCTTAGGTTTGATTTGCTAATCCCCTTAGTTAAAATGCAGTTATTTCTTTTGGAGTTCAAAACCGTTGCAACTACAGTAGGTTTTTAAATAATGAGCTAAAAATGTTACACTTATAAAGGTTATCTGAAATCTATTTGGGAGCGTTCCTCTACACTTTCTATCTGCACAATCTATTGTTCTATCCATGAAGGTAGAAACAGAGCTGGCCCGACCTCAGGCAGACGAAGAAAAATTTGCTGTCAGCTTCTTGTCGAATGACAAAATCCCCGAGGCAAAAGTCTCCTAAGTTTTTATTTAATTTGTGTTGTACCTACAGCACAGCCCTTCTTTGCTGTGTCAAGAATTTATTGAGTTGTAATTAGACTGTCGGAGGGGAAACCGCGTTGTAAACTGGGACCACGTGTGTGTTATCCGAGAGCCAGACTAAGCTATGCTTCAAGCACCGGTCAGATGGAGCATGGGAGGAGATGGAGACAGGGAGAGATGGAGAGGGAGAAGGAGAGAGAGAGGTGAGGAGGAGGGATTGATCGAGTTTGATACGCACTATTGCAAAATAAGAGCCTTCTTTCGCAGGGTATACGTGTTCTAGGGGCTTGGTGTTACCTGGAACCCAGCGGTCCTCTAAGAAGTGGTTTCGGTCTTACCACTGTAGATGGATTTTCCTACCTTTTGGTTACCCTGAGCCCCATGATTCCTACATATGTTTGTTTTTTCTTTCCTCCGGTGTCGAATTAAGTTATTCTATTTAATTACCACTATGTCAAGGGTCCTATCTATTTTCAGATTCCAAACAGTATACCAATTCACGACACTGAGGTCCTTATCATCGTCTCGTTTCAGCTTCCAACCCATGGAGTAGGGAGCAGCTCTTGCATTACCATTTGGAATACCCTCGCCGACATGATGACCCAGCCGCTTCCCATACAGCTGTAATCAAATCTATTAACGCCTTTATAGATCAAGTTTATTTCTTCTTTATGGAAAGTAGTTGAGGAGAAATGGTCTGGAGGAACAAAGGGGCTGGCGTCTAGCGGGTATAGATGAGGGAGTTTCCCCTTCCAATTGCCACACAAATCACAGGGAGCTTTTTCTTTCTTTCTTTCTTTCTTTTTTTTTTTTGGTTTTGTTTTGTTTAGCAATAAACTCTTGAACTGAAACTTAGGCTGAATGTAATTTTCTTTTGGGTAAGATAAGGATGGGTAGGGAAATTAGTTGTTTGGGAAGAAAGACATATAAAAAGAAATAATTTCTTACGATTTCTCGCTAGAATCTCATGGGACTCCCTGCTCTAATAATTGCTATTAAGGCCCACTGTCTCGTCTAAGATAATTCTGAAATCAGCACTATGGGAAAAAGGTTTCTTATTTGCACTTCCCCGTGTGGAAGGATATTTTGTACATGATGAGCTTGTATTGGGTCCAAGGTTGTGTTGAAATTGACCTAAAGAGGGAGTGGGAAAAGTTTTAAGTATCTAGGCAGAAGAAGGCGACTGAGATCATTGAATATCACTCAGAACATTACAGTTCTGTGTATTTTTGCGGGTTTTGCATGACATAGCAACATGTGTCCACTAGAGGTCAGTAAAAGGCAAGTGGATGAGAAACTTTTCCATCAGGGCACTTCCCCCATACCCAGGTGGGTTTCTCCGTTTTAACACTCACATTTTGAAAGGCTTTCTTTTAAAGATGACTAAAATGTCGTATTCAAGGTTTCCTGGGAGAGAAGAGCAAAATAAAGAACTCCCATCTCCAAAAGAAGTGAAACTGAAATAAAAGGTCTGAAGAAGTTACATAGCAGAAAACCTTTCTTTCGCCACTGTTACCTAAGAGTGAACAGAGATACCTACCCTCACTGATCTTTTGGATACGGGTTTTAACATATTGCACACCTTTGCTGTCTTCCTACAGTGTTGGAAGGCAGCTCTCTGCTGTGGTTCCGACAGCACATTTTCTGAACCTGGATAGCATTTGTTGCATTGTTTACTATTTTTTCTAGTACATGCCTTTCTCTTGTACTGGTTTGCAAGCTTCTTGATGACAGGAATCTGATCTCAGGCATTTAAAAATCCTCAAGACTTGAAAAAAAAAAAATCCCAGAGCTTGGACATTGCTTGATTAGAACATTGCACATCATCAAAAAAGTGGAACTATATATGAAAAATGCATTATATTTTCATTATTATTATTTACCAAGTACAGTAGTGTTTGTGTATGTGTGTGTGTGCATGTGCGGGTCTTTTTCATTCTATAGAAGATATAAAGTAGATAAACTTCCATATACTATCTTTCTTTTCATAAAGCTAACCAAAATGATGTCTCAATTTTATCTGCTTGCTTTTACATTTCTGATCAAATTCAGAACTAAAAACTAATGTCTTCAGATGTAAAATGCAGGAGGAAAAAAGATCACTGTCACTTTAACCACAGCCAGTTTTCTTGCATAAAGTCAAGATGGATTTCAGAGCTTTTCAAATTGATGGGTGTTAGTCTGGCAAGCAGTGAATTCTGGCCCTCAATTCTCGAGTTGTCAGATGATTTCACAGACCTGCTGCATGATGGAAGGCTATTGAATATTACTCAGACATTGACCATTGTGCTATTTTCTTCTGCCAAGCATTAAGCACTTTCCCTTTAAGATGGGCTTCTGTTTCCCCCTGGCTTTGCCTGTTGAGAGGTCCTACAGAGGAAGCAGGTACCCACTCTGAAATCCAGAGCTCTCTCAGCTTTGGCATCCACATCTTTCATGGTAGGTGGCTCAATGTGGTGCCTTTGAACACACGGCCCCAGTGGGAGCCCTATTATCTGCTAAATATTTCTGGAAATGTTTATTCAGAACATGGAGCACAGCAGGCTGCCCCCCTACTCCTACACTGACAACTAAGCCTTTGAAATGGCGAAAGCGCAGACCTCCTGAGCGCCTCTGCTTGGCCCCTGCTGTTGACATTTTCAAAGTTAACATATAAAATGATTCCACTGAAATAATAGTTTTGAAGATCTTACTGCCCAAACTTTATCAAGTTTCTCAAATTAGCTCTAGGATGACATTTGACTTAGGGAGAGAGTATGAGTTTTAAGATGAATTATCTGATAGATTATATTCAAACGAATCCCATTATGACATCCAGAACATATTGTGAAGCCTCCCATTATTCACTTGGGAGTGTTTTTTAATTTTCTGATGTTATTTCCAGATACATAGTCCTAATTCACTGAAGCTAGTTGACCCCTCAGAGACTTTCTACTGAAACAATATCTCCATTTTAGAGGTAAAGAAATCAAGGCTCTTGGAAGATATCTGAAATGACTCCAGAGACAGGACATTCAAACCTTTTTGGGGCCACTTTTCCATCAACAGTTTAATTAACTCAGTCTATGTATGATAATTGAGAATGGTATAGATACTGTCTGATTCTATCTCAAAATTACACCATCTCAGTTCCACAGAGGGTAACAAGGCAGGCATGATGGATAGAGTCAGACAGCATCATTTCTGATTAAACCATTTTCCTTTCTCTACCTCGTCTTTTCCTTTCTAGACTGGAAAGGAGGTGAATGTGGGAAAAGAAATGTCATATATATGAAAGAAAGCGTCTGACTCTAGGGCACGAGTAAGTAGGGAGTAGTGGCAGAAGGAGTACGGGTGGGTTCCTAGACATTGTCTCCTTCTTCAAAGCTTTTCCCAAGAAGTAGAGACAAAAGTACTAGTGGGCTGGCTAAGCAGAGCAGAAGTTCCTTGGTGATAGTGGAAAAGAGGTTATTTTATTTTTGGTGGAGAGATCTAACCCAAGAATCCAAGGCACTGTCTCAGTGCCATAGGTAATGCACATTCTGCTCATTTCGACTCAAAAAATACTTATTATATGTTTCGGGCAGCCATTGGATATACACCAGAGAACAAAACAGAGCTCTGTTCTCATGGAATTTATGTTCTTACGGGAGGAGACAGACATTGAACAAATAAGGGACGAGAAAGCTAACCAAGAGATTTCAAGCAGGACAAGGGTGATGAAGAGTGATGGTGGGGGTGGGGTGACATTTTATAATGGATGGTTGTTCTTGGGTATTATGTTGGGGACTTCAAAAGGTGCCCAAGGAGCTGCAGCATTGCTTAGGCTTTCCTCTGGAGAACCGTCTATACTGGCAGATAGGATTTGGATTCTCTGTCACGTGTATGGCCCATGTGATCAGCTGGTACCGGACAAGAGCCCGTCCCTTAGTCTCCAGGAGCAGTGTCCCCCCTCCCGCCGCACCCTGAATTGAACTTGTGTGGTGTCTGTTACTGCCCAAGTCTCCGCAGTGACATTAGTGGCCTTGGCTTAATTTTGCTCTTTGTTTGTGAGCTAAACTGAATCTAACTGATAGAAACCTATTTCTAGCTAATGAGGCTCAGAAGGTATTTGAATTGGGCTGAGAACCTGGAACCATAAAGACTGTAGAACTAAATCCATGCCTATTCTGGTCATATTACTGCAGAGGTATTCTTGAGATGGGGAGCCAGAGAGGTGAAGACTTCCTTTGTGTTTATGTTTTCTAACATAACAGTCTCTGAGCTAGAGAATTTGTGAGAAAAGTTAGGCATACTTTTTTTTTTTTTTTTTTCATTTTGGCACATCTTCTCAGGGTTTATGAAAAGAGATTTTGGTTGAAATTGGATTTTGATGTAGATCAAGCAGGCAGCTCTTACAGATTCTCCGAAGACCTGTTACTTCTCCCAAAGACTCTCCTAAAGGAAATTGAGTTATTCTTCATTTAGTAGACCTCTTTCTCATTCCAGAAGCCTTTAGACCACACAAAGCTTACCATAGCTTTTGTTTGGGGAGGGCTTTGTCCCTTGTCAAAAAGTAGGACACCCTGGAAGGTGTAAAACATTGATGATTACCAGTTGTTTATACCTTATTCTGGTTAAGTTTCAGATTTTTGTCTGTGACAATGTTTGGTGGAGGGGGGGATGGAGAGGTGAAGAGAACTTGATTTTGCAGAACAAGACAAAGGACAGAGCAAGAGAAAGGACAGTGACGCCCACTGGGAATGGAGAACACGAGACAATTTCCCAATTTTGGTGAAGGCCACCATGTGCTTTTGATTCTGTTCTTCTGATAGTCCCTGTCTTAGTACTTTAACTCATGCCTCCGTACAAGTATGATCTTCAAAATATTCGAGAACTAATATGGCAGTGAAACCAACCAATCAGGACAGACATCATGAACACCCACGAATATCGAACCGGAGGGGATTTCTTGGTTATAAAATAAGTTGAGAGGACAAGGAGTGATTCATTCATAAACAAAAAAACCTGAAGCATATGTGACCTAAACAATGGGGTCTGAGTCCTGAGGTAAGCTGTGCTGGCCACCTTTGTGCTTTTGTGGCTGTTGTCTTTCTCTTATATCATGCTTACTACTTTTAGACTTGTGACTGTTTTGTAAATAAAATAACATAGTTCTTTTTCAACAATATTTCTGCTAATGTGCTTACCATAGATAGGGACTCTTATTTGTAATAGAATCTTCGATCTCAAGGATCTTTAAAAACTTACTGCATTCATGTAGTGTTATATTTAATTCGCACTGAAAAATTAAGATGTCTTTCCAGTATCAAAGCAGATGCTCAATTAATAGCTGTTGAATGAAAATTTATGAAAGCAAGCAAGCAGGGCTCAGATAGATCATGTCTTCCATAAAGTATTCCTGACTGCCTAAGTTGGATGTGATTTCTCCCTCCTCTGATTTTCCATTGCCCTCTTGTTTGTATTTATTACCTCATGCAATTTGTCTTCTCATAAATGCACAAGGCCATTTTCTTCAATGAATTACAAGATTACAGTGTGTTTTCTGCTTTTTCATACCACCCACTTTCTTGGTAATGAAAACTTGAACTGGGAAGAGGGCATGGGAGAGTCAGGGAGACCTGGTGGTGTGAATTCATAATGGTCTCAACTAATGCCGTGACCGTAGGAATGAAAGAGAAGGGGAGATAAAAGCAGCATAATAATAGAATCTCTCTGACTTTGTAATTGGGATGGGAGATGGGGAGAAGGAAGAGTCATAGCTAACTTCAGATTCTGAGCCTTTAAAGTGTTAGGATCGTTGGACCTAATCTCTTCCACAAGCTATGTTGCACAGCCAGTGCTGTTTTACTCACGGAATATGAGCTGATAGAGAGAGTCTAAGTATTGCTTTTCAATCTGGAATGGGTTTACCATTCAGCCGAGGTTACACAGCTAGGAAATGGTCGGCAGGGATTATGAACTCAGGGAGTGTGGCTCCAGGGCACGCTTTCTGGCCACTGGGCTGCGTAGCTTCTTACATTAAATGAGATAAGGCATATGAAACTTGCAAATTCAAAAGTTGCATTCAAATATTACTTCAAATGAACACGATGGGTAGTTTGTATCACTGGAACAAACTCAAAGCATTAGGAGCAGTCAGTGGCAGATGAAGAGGCGTCCGAGGGAAAGCTAGAGAGATAGCACAGGACAGGTGATTCCACAAAGGCACAATGAGCAACCTAATGTGTGAGAGAGGGAAGGAAGATGTATGTGGGTGTCAAACAACATGACCAGACCTTTTCTCCAGTCAGCTCAGTGAAAATGGAAACCTGGGAAAGCATTTACTCTTAGAAATTTGATCCCAGAGTTTTCTAAACACTTTGGATCTGAGAGAGGGGGACAATAACGTGGGGTCTGCACCTAAAATATTTCTTCCACCTGCCACATATACACACAATATCTTCAGGCTAATCAGTTAGGATAATGGTATCCCAGAGCCTGCTAAAGCAAGGCCACTCTATTCCTTGGAATTGTTTCTAAGTGTAAAGTAGAGAGTGATCTTTTGTTTGAGCCACAGAATATAGGAACCAAGAATCCCAAGATTCGTCATTCAAAATGCAAATGTTATCCTCAGAGACTATCACAGCATAAATAGAATTCCTAAATGCAGAGGGCAAGGATTCTGTATGGCCCACATGCACAAATGAACCGGTAGAGAGCAGTTGGGAATCAATTCTGTTAAATGCAAACACAATAGGGAGCAAGCGTGACATTGTTTCAGAGGCATTCTTAATTAAACAATTCAAATATGCATTTAATTCCTGTTCAGTGTGGGGCAGAGAGAAGGCAAGTGGACAGCACGGATTGTTAAATGTCATGCCTTGGGAAGTGCAGGGTGTTAGAGGAGCTTGAATGGGGCCAAACTGGTAAGAACACAAAGCATAGAAGTAAGACAGAGCGGGGACAGTTAGAGAGGTGAGTAGGGTCAGATCATGAAAAGCGTTTTAAGCCATGGTAAGGAATTAGGATCTTATTCTTCAGGCAATAGAAGGAAGCCATCTGAAGAGGAAGAAGAAATTGCATTTTCAGTTTAGTGTTGGTGAGGGAGAAAGAATTGTTGAGGATGGTGAAATAGAGGTTATTCTAATAGTCTCTGCAGGGAACAATGACAGCTAACACTTGGGGTGCCTAGCTGGCTTAGTCAGTACAGCGTGTGATTCTCGATCTTAGGGTTGTAAACTCAAGCCTCACACTGGGAGCACAGTTTACTTAAAAATAAAATCTGTTTTTAAAAAAAGATGACTAGGGCGCCTGGGTGGCTCAGTAGGTAAGCCTCTGCCTTCGGCTCAGGTCATGATCTCAGGGTCCTGGGATCGAGCCCCACATCAGACTCTCTGCTCAGCGGGGAGCCTGCTTCCTCCTCTCTCTCTGCCTGCCTCTCTGCCTACTTGTGATCTCTGTCTGTCAAATAAATAAATAAAGTCTTAAAAAAAAAGATGACTAACACTTAACTAGCACTTAAAATGTGATAGTAACTCTTTTAACTACTTATTTATTTTTCTAACTACTTTTTATATAATGTGTATATTTATCTATGATAAGTCATTTAATGCTGTGATGATATGGTAGATGCTATTTTTATTCCCATGTATTACAGATGATGAAACTGAGGAATAGAGAGGTTAAGGAATATCCCATTGTCACATAGTTAGTGGCATCACTGAGATTTGAACTCAGCCAATATTTTCAATCACTAATAATACACTTTCTGACTAAGACAGTCTGATTTGAGGGGAGAAGAAGTAAACAGAGTAAAAAACAAATAATGAGGAGATCCAGCACTTGGTGATTCACTGCGGGCAGTGGAGACAAGGACTTTGGGTTTAAATATATTGAAATTGAAGGGCCTTTGGGTCATTCAAAGACAGTTGATAATTGCATAAAGGGACAGAAATTCCAGTATCAAAGCAGATGCTCAATTAATAGCTGTTGAATGAAAATTTATGAAAGCAAGCAAGCAGGGCTCAGATAGATCTGGGTTGTAGGTCCCCATCTGAGAGCTGCCAGAGTGGGAAAAATTCAGCAGGGTTAGTGTGAATTGAAGAATGGAGAAAGGTGAGGGCCTAGGACATAATCTTGAATTTTCCTCATATTCAAGGGCAGATAGCTGTTGGTGTTACCACCTCTGAATTGAAAATTGGCTTCTGCCCTTAGACCTACTGAGGTTGACTATTCCTTTAGGTCGGTTGTCAGTGTTGAATGTGACAATGGGAATACAGCAGAGGCCGATGAAGGTAAGGATTACTTTTCTTAAAAACACAAAATATATCTTGATCACTGTACAAATGAGTTATCCGACATCGTCATTTACCTAAAACAGAGCAGAGAAATTCTGTAGAAAAATATCCAGCCATTAATATAAAGGTGACAAAATTCATGCATTCAAACTTGTGGCTTTTCTTGCAGGAGAATTTCTCAGACATCCCATTCACTCCAGTTTCACACATGGCTTGCACAGGCTGGAGTGTCTGGAGTCGGGCCGGAAATGAGATAGGAAGCGCGCTAGAGGCAGGCGTATTGAGAATACAAGCGATGGATGAGAGTAATTCAGTGAGGAAAAGCAATGTAAAAATAAACGTAATGCAAACGAATGAGATTCTCGAGTGTTTCGTGTTGGAGATTCAGCTCCATATCCTTTAATAATTTCTGAGGTCATCCCCAATACAAGTATCAGAGTAGGAATTCGTGATCATAATGATTCTGGAGTAGTGTAACTATAGGGTTGTTTAAAATGGAAGCAAGTAAAGTTTTAAAACACTCTAAAAGGGTATAAAATCAATAGGAAGTCACTGTCCCACTCAGAATGAATTTTGATCAAAAGACTCAGAAGATCAGTATATTATATTATTTCTGTTATACTTTGTGTTCTGCAAACAGTAAAAGAAGAAAAAAATATTTTTCTCCTTCCTTCCTGGATGAGACAAATTTCTTAAGTAGATAAAAATTGTCCATCACACTTCTGTTTCCTTTCCTTGCCTCAATTTAATATTTTTATTTTTATTTTGGGAGGGAGAGAGAGAAAGAGAGAAAAAGAGAGCCCCAGTGAGTGGGGAGTGGGAGGGGCAGAGGGAAAGGGAGAGAGGGGACCTCAAGCAGGCTCCACACTAGCGCTGAGCCAGATGCAGGGCTCAGTCTCACACACCTGAAATCATGACCTGGGCCAGAATCAAGAGTAGGACGCTTCACCGAATGAGCCACCCGGGCACCCTTCCTCATTTTAGTATTTTTAAGCTTGAAGGAATTCTTATTACAGACACAGTGTGCCCTCATTCTGCACTAAGCCCTCAAGGTGGCACACCATTACCTCTCCTCTCCACCACTCCCTGCCTCCCCTTGGACTTGAGGACTTGGTCTTGTCCTTGTCCACTTGGTCTCTAAGTGTTCTAGTGATTAGATGCAGCCTGGCACCTAGAAGCCTTCAATAGGTCTAAAGGAATGAATGAAAGAAGAGGTGAATAAATGAAAAAAAAAAAGCTTTCAGTGCCTCTGATTGTTTTCATATTTTCTCCAGAATTAAGACTCTTTAATTCAAACGCTTTCTGGGAGTTAGGTGGAAGGCAATCTGGTTGAATTAATGCAGTGTGAACATGGTCATGATGGAAAGCCCATTCATCTTTGGTGAATCATTTGCATTGTTAGAGAGAGTGCTTGATAATCCAAATGAAGACCTAATTCACAGAATTTTAGGCAAAGGAGCAAGGTGAGACTACCTACGAACAGGCAGGCTTAGTAATAATATCAGGCAGAAGAGAACTGATTAGGGCAGATTAACTGTTTGTTCCCAGGGTGAGAGTCACTAAAGCTGCCTCTACCTTTTTATAACTTCTTTTTACCTTCTCTTCCAAACCAGTAGGTTTTCTATGAGCTCATAAATGTTTTCTGGACTACTTTTATGTTCCAGTAAAATAGAGCATAGGACTAGAGTAATGACAGTCATTTATATAAATGGGCCGTTGCTGAGTCAGGGACTGCTTGCCCGAGAGATAGATGGAGGTCTTTGCTGCGGAGGGTGTTCGTTTTGGCAGAGCAGTTCAAGTTCAGATGTAGAAGCTTGAATGTCTTGTGTAGGGATGCTTCACACATCTAAGACCAACTTCTGGATGACCCCCAGGAATTTAAGACTGGACTTTGGATCGGAGTGCGTGTGTATGTGTGAGTGTGCGTGTAAAGGTCAGGTTTGGAGAGAGCAAGAAGCAACAAACAAGACTGGCCATGGATCATCCTCTTTCTCTGGAGCAAGAGTCACCTCTGCTTTCCTCCCTTCTCCCCCCTCCCCTCCGTTTGCTCACCCCGCTCCGTCTCTGCCTCCATCTTTCTGACCCTTCATGTGACAATATTTACGGATCACGTTCCGTATGCTTGAGCTCTTTCCTACAGTTTCGTTGCATTTGGGTATTAATAATGTTCTGAGACCATACCAGATTTTAAGTCACTAAGACCTCAATTTTGCTTGAGTTTCTCTAATTAATCAATCCCCAGTGGTTGGTGGTTATTTTTGTAATCGTAGATGTTTAAGGGTGAATTCCTTAATAATCATGAAGCCGGCAGTCTCCGTTCTTTTATGCTTTATCAAGTCCTACTCAGGGCATCAAAACAATGAACTCTTTGGTGAAAATTCTTCTCAGTAGAGAATGAGAAGAGCAAATTGAGAGAAGGTCGCTCTGCAGTGCCAAAATAGGACTTGAACAAAAATTTAACTAATTATTCACTAATTCATATGCATTTCTTTAATTTTCTTCCATATTCTAAGATTGAGTTTGGGTCTTAGATGGATGTTTGTTTGTTTTTGAGTTATTTATTTCTGATTCTGGAGTACCTTTTAGATTATAACAATGACCAATGTTAACTGAGCTCTTAGTAGGTATCGGGCATTGCACAGACTACTTCTCAACAACCCTGAAGGGAACTGAAGTAGGTACTGTTAATACCAACACTTCATGGATGTGAAAACAAAGCTGAGACTGGTCAAGTTGTTTGTTCGTGCTCATACAGGTAGTGAGTAATGGAACCTGTTTTAGAAGCCCAGAGTCCTACCCTCTGGCATGCACTACATCTTTTCTGTGATTCTAAGAATATAGACATTTAGAATAAGAGAAATATCTCTGTCTGTTTATATCTCATTGACTATAACATGTGTACATTTTTCAAGATTTTGTTCATTTTTTGGGAACATGAATAAAATTAGTAAAAGACTAAAGTCCATTCTGCATTAAACTGAGGTTTTCTGCTGCATCAGGAAGAAGAGTAGTAACAACCATCCTGGTATTTTCTCTTTTTCTATTGCTATTCTGAGCAAGAGTGAGATGGGTTTCTGACCTCTTTTTCTTGCTTTCTACTTAAATAGTATCCTCTGACAGCCAGATAGAGATTAGTCAGTGTAAGAGAAATCAAAGCTATTTTCTATTTGAAAAGGTTACTGAGGTAAGTTATTTTTTCTCTTCTGGAGATCTTTTAAACAAACTACACATGCACGCGTGCACGTACACACACACACACACACACACACACACACACACACATGTTCATTCAGGAAAAATTAGAGCCCTCTGGAGAAGTTTAAGACCGGAATGGATTCTCTCACCTGCCTAAATGTAGAAAGTAAAGATATAATCTTTGTTCTTTTATAACTCTGATATTTTTCCTCTGTAGAGGTTACTGTCCAGTTCTGTAGATGAAACACAGAATCACAATAAAAAGCTTTAGTTTCTGTCCTAAGACCTTTGATAATGTGGCAGAGCAATGATCTTAGTCATGCCTTTCACTTTTGAAAAGCAAGTTAAGGTTTACTGGGTTAAGGCTGCACATTTTAAGAACCATACACAACCGTGTTCCCTTTATGGTTCATATTATTTCTTTGGGAATAGGCTAAGACTTTGCAGAGAATGGCAAACTATTTGAAGTGACTGGGAAAATAGGAAGTGTTGTCCTTACTAAAGACAATGATGCAAAGGGTCTGATTCCTTTTTCAAATAGTGTAGATGATCCAGTAAGTTTTGCTCACAAGTTTTTCTTTGCTATTGTGATAGGTAGAAAAATGGCCCCTCAGAGAAGTTCACGTCTCCATCCCAAGAACTGTGACTGTGTTAGCTATGTGGGAAGAGGGATTTTGCTTGATGTGATTCAGTTAAGGATCCTGGGATAGGGTGGCTATCTTGGATTATCTAAGTGGGCCCATATGGTCCTTGTACAGGAGAGAGGGAGGCAGGAGAGAGCAGGGGTTAGAGTTGGGCACTGTGTTTCCGTCACTGTGTTTCAAGATAGAGATAAGATCCATGAACTAGGGAACGGAGGCAGCCTCTGGTAGCAGGAAAGGCAAGGAAATGGAGTTTCCCCCAGAGCTTTCAAAAAGGAGGTTGTCCTGTTGATATCTTGATTTGAGCTCATTGCTACGGTCTGAATGTTTGTGGCTCCCCAAATTCATATATGAAAATCCTCATACCCATTGTAATGGTACTAGAAGGTGGGGACTTGGGGAGTTCATTAGGTGTTGAGAGTGAAGCCCTCCTGAGTAGGAATAGTGCTCCTATAAAAGAGACCCCACAAAGCTCCCTAGCCCCTTTGCCACGTGAAGATACAGTGAGAAATCTGCCACCTGGAAGAGAGCCTTGCTCAACCATACTGGGTTACGGATCTTCGATGTCCGGCCTCCAGAATGTGAGAAATAACTTTCTGTTGCTTCTAAACTAGTTAGTCCGGTATTTTGTTATAGCTGCCCAAATGGACTAAGAAATCCATTAAGACCCATTTTAGACTTCTGATCTTAGAATAGAAGATAACAGTTGTTTCAAATTATTGAATTTGTGGCAATTTGTTATAAAAGCAATAAGAAATTAGTACTGCCATGGATTGTAACAATTGTTTTGGAACAGGCATTAAGCCTATAACTGGAATCAGCATGGGAGGAAGGTGCCGGGAAGTAATCTGATGTGTGTGAATGATCTTTTTGGTGCTGAAATTAGAGATAGAGTCGATTTGGAGAATACGGCACTTGTTACACTTGTGTTTCTGTATCTACCTCTGCATTAAAAAGTCTGGGGTTGGTAAACCACCTGGAGGGGTGGTTTGTGTAAATGTGTCATAATCAAATACTGAAAGACCTTCAGGTGGGGAGTGGATGGGAGAGGGAAGAAACCATGTTTTAAGTCTTTAACTAGGAGGATAAAAATTAAAATCAGACATGTGCAAGATCGAAGTTTCTAAAAATTAGTTTCCTGAGACCCTTAATTACATAACAATACCTAAATATGAAAATTTAAAAACAATGAGTTCTTTTTACCCAAGATAGTTTTAATGAGAGCTTTTTTTGTGTTTCTGCATATCCCTCGTGAGATATATAATATAATATAATATAATATAATATAATATAAATGTCTCTATCCCAGTTCCTGACATAGAACTTCTAAAAAATCTTTTTTTTTTAATTTTCAAAGATTTTATTTATTTATTTGACAGACAGATATCACAAGTAGGCAGAGAGACAGGCAGAGAGAGAGAGAGGAGGAAGCAGGCTCCCTGCTGAGCAGAGAGTCCAATGTGGGGCTCGATTCCAGGACCCTGGGATCATGTCCTGAGCCAAAGGCAGAGGCTTAACCTACTGAGCCACCCAGGTGCCCCAAACTTTTAAAAAATCTTGTGGTTTTCTAAGTTATAAGAGCTCTAGGATATCTTTTTTTTTTAAGTATTTGGTCTTTGACTGTAGTTCTTAAATCCTTTGGAATTTGCTGGGTGATAACAGTGTCTTTGTTCTAATGAGGTGTCTCTCGGGATGCTTAGGAATGGGGCCTGTCACCAGAAAGAAAGATTAAGCCATGACTAGAAACTTGGAATCGTCAGCCCCCATGCCATATTCCCCAGGGATATAGTGTCAGGACTGACTTGAATTGTAGGACCCCCTGCTGGTGTCACAGAGAATTGCTGGTTGTGGCAACAATGCCTCCCACAACTGGTGTCAGAAGTATGAGTATGAGTATGAGTATGGTGTCAGAAGTATGAGTATGAGTATGAGTATGGTGTCGGAAGTTGTGAGTATGGTAGTTGTGGGAACGTAGAGGAAGCACCTGGGAGGAAGACGGTTTTCCCTGTACACACCTAACCTGTGCTGATCCTTAGAAGGATGTTTCTGAAGAACTGTGATATGACAACATGCTTTGTTATCATCAATATGAGGTAAAATTATTGCTTAGGCATTTTACTGACCGTGTTAAATACTGACAATCCACAAGAGCCATGTATGTCAAGTGTCATGATACTCTGAGAGAACAGAGAACTTGGAGGCATAAAGTCTGAGTTCTAGTGTTGATTCTCAATGCCTGTGTAATTCTCGTAGGCTTATAGCACTTTGGGAGTGAGAAATTCAGTTACACCTCTTTCATCTTAGGATGGGGATAGCCCCTTTGCCTGTGCTTTCCCATCTGTAAAGTGGGATTATATACCATCATCTTTCGCAACATTTCAGGAGCTTAAAGACCCTTTAGGGACTTAAAATTACATATTGCACTTAGAATACTTTGTCACCTTAGTCTACTACAGATGTGTAAGGTTTCCTTAACACCGGGGATACTTAATTTGCTGGAAGACACTATTCTTGACTGTGGGGGATCATAGAGAAATGGTCATAAAGAAATGGTCATGACATTACCATGTTTTGAAAATTCACTCATGTTGGTTTTGGGGAGGCAACAATGATAGTGAGTCTCTTTTCTCCTGTTTGGCCTACATTTAGCCCTGCTTTGCCTTTCATTGACAAGCTTGCTAATTTCTTTTTTCTATCTAGAGAGTATAAGCCTATATACTATGGCTAATGACATCTTTTCCTCTTTCCTGTTTCATTTCCTTGTTCCCGTCAGTGGAGGGGTTACTTGGCTCTGGAGTACTGTTCTGTTTCATATGTCTTGGGGCTGATTTTTTCCATAGAAAGCACAAGTGAATGAGAAAAATATGGTTTCAATATCAGAATTTTGCTTTAAAGACAACTTTTAATAATGAACTCTGTTTATTTTATTGAGAGATATCAGTATAACTTTGTTTCTGCTCTGTGCTAAGCATTCCAATGTGACATCTATTGTTTGTTACTTTTAATGTTCTCATTAACCCAACGCTTTTGAATGAGCCATAGAGTTAAATTATTTCAGTATCTGAAAGTGAAGATATTATCTAGTAAGTTGCTGCTCCAGCATATTCTGATGGTTTCAAGGAGCTAATGAGGCTTCCAAAGGTGCCTGTTTGGAAGAAGCTAAATGACCACAGACATCAAGCATAAGTAAGTGTGCAATACGGAACTCTAGCTGGGAATGTGAATAATCAATTAAAAAACCCAGAAGCGTCAGAGTAAATCTTAAGGATGGAATATGGATTCTACTGTAGAAGGCTTAATGAATCACTATTTGGATAACTATAAAAAGGTACTTCCTTCCTGGGTTCTTCCCCTCCCCTTACTATTTTCCCTTCTGAGTCTTTTCTTTGCTTGCCCCTTAAACCATTCCCTTAAATCCTTCAATCTTTGGGGCCGCCTTGACCTATGATATTTTTATTCCTCCAACTTTTCCTTAATTGTATCCATGTCCATCATATGACAAAGATTTCTGCTTGTTGAATCAGTATCTGCTTATGCCTCTTCCTTAGTTAGCAGAACCCCGATTTCATGCAGGGAGTTAACGGGGTCAGCTAAAACCGTCTGCTCCCTGACTTCTGTTATACCTATGTGGGGCGGCATGGCAAAGATTAGGCTAAGGAGTTGTAATCGAAGTGGTGTGCACGACTTCAGGGGAGGTTCCTGAAAGGGCCTGGAGATGTCCTCTCCTGCTCTGCTTGCCTTCTTTCAGCTGCCCGTAAAGCAGCCGCGATGGGCAGAGCTTGGAGAGGCGCACGAGACCAGGAGGTGACCTTAAGGATGGAAACCACGTACCGAGGACAGTGATGCAGAAAGCTGGAAACCTTGCTCCGTGATGATAGGTTGTAGTCACTGTATCGGCTTGGACGCTGCATCTCTGGATCCAAAGACATGGCTTTTATTTCTGTTAAAACCACATTATAGCCAGGCAACACAATCTTCATTGGTAAACGTAAATTTTTATGTGGATTCCTATACTACATCTTTATCTCTGACCTCGTCCCTCTGAGTCTTAGATTCGTGTGTTGAAATAATTACAGAACATTTCCTTATTGATATTCTGTAAGTATTATAACGTCATCTTCTCCAGCCTGAGCTCCTAATGTCCCTCCAGTCCTCCCCCTAACCTGCCCCCACGGTTTTTGGAATTTAGCACAGTTGCAGATCCAAGGAGAGCCCACGGGGCAGTTCTGGATCTCTCTGCTTCCTTTCCCATCATTCCAATCAGTCATCAGACCTTTCTAGTGCTTTTCTCCTCATAAATATTTACTAAGTGTGTCTCCTCTGTCTCCATCCCTCTCACACGGCCCCAATTCAGCTTCTCATCATCTCCAGCCTGCCCTGGGTACTTGAAAGGTGATTGTGCCTTTAATTCTATCTTCGGCACAACTAGTTTTTGCACATGTCACAAAAGATTTATTTAAAAAGCAAATTGGATCACATCATCTCCTGCTTAAAACATTTCAAGAGCTCTGCAGCGACGGCCCCTTGATCTTGGAACACAGGGCCGTGATCGGCTCCTACTTATTTCATAATTTTCATCACTGCTCCTCTCTGTCTTGTATTTCATACTCCAGTAATACTGCAATTTGTCATTTTTACAACATGTGTGGATTTCCGAGCTCCTGTGCTGTTGCTCATACTGTTCCCGTTGCCTGGAACTGTTCTCTCTTCCCCCTTAATCTTTCTTTTGTATAATGCATGTCTTCCGGAACGAGTTCGGTCCCATCTTCTCTGTGAAGATTTCCTGGGCTGCCGTTCCCACCTGGCTGGATTGGGTGCCACCCCTCCTCCCCACCCCCCACCCCAGACCAGTTTTCAGTGCTGAGAATCTGGGGGCGGGGAGTGAGGGAAGAGAAAGAAGGGGTTCTCCAGCAAGACGGCCGGAGTTAGCACATACAAGTCCAGGATGCGCGTTTAAATTTGAAGATCAGATAAAAAAAAAATGCGTAGTTTTTAAGTATAAATACATACCATGCGATATTTGGGAACACATCTATACTAAAAAGATAAGTTGTTTGTTTAAAATTTAGACTTATCTGGGCATTCCATAGTTTATCTGGCAACCTTATATTGAAGACAAATTAACATACTTCTTGTTTTTGCTTCGTTCTCTTTCTGGCCTCGCTTATGAAAATATTGAGAGTAAAGAATGGATCCGTTTTCAATGTCACTGTCTGATCCCTGCCCGCAGAGGCACTCCTTGAAGGAGGGAGAGAGGACAGCTTGAGAGCAGAGAGCGAGCCAAGCTTGCAGGAGGCCTCACTTCCGCACGCACTTCCCTCCACTTTAGAATAGGGGCAAATTGGAGGGCGCCTGGGTGGCTCAGTGGGTTAAAGCCTCTGCCTTTGGCTCAGGTTATGATCTCAGGGTCCTGCGATTGAGCCCCACATTGGGTTCTCTGCTCGGCAGGGAGCCTGCTTCCCCCCCCCCCCCCCCGCCTGCCTCTCTGCCTACTTGTGATCTCTCTCTGTCAAATAAAAAAATAAAATCTTTAAAAAAAAAAAAAAGGATGGGGCAAATTTGAAACAAATTATAACCTTGCCTACTGGATATTAATTGAGCTTGTTGAAGTGTCATTCTGAATCACTACAACCTGGTTTATCATTCTACTCTAAAGAGGAAGAAAAATGTTTTCCAGCTCCCCAGAGCCTCAGGAAGACTCTCAGAAGACAGCAGGGGGCAGGAAAGTAGACCCAGTGGTGGGCTTCAGAGAATGGAATTGCTGACGAATGCTGTCAAGAGTACAGATGAGCTCAGCCGAATTTGGCTGTTCCTTTGAAGGGACAGAGAGGGAACTCACATTTCTTGGGCGACTACAGAACAACACGTATGCCTAGCATTTCCTTAAAGTTCTGCAGACCCGTATTCAGAACGTTGGTGTCCCATGAGGGTCTGGCAGCTTTCTGTTGAGAATTAGGTCAGATGCACTTTGAAGGAAGTCTGCTTTTATCATACAGGGCATTATAGAAGAAATATATCTACAAAAATAAATTTATACTGGACATTTTGAAGTATAAAGATGAACTTTTAAAATAATAAGCTATGAGCTTGTAAAATCTGTGCGATTAACACTACGGCTACATTTGGCCAGGTTATTTTAGCTGTGTCCACTGCTAGTTACAAATTTCCTTTTCCTCCGTGGAAGAGCTATTGCTAACCCACAGTGTCTCTGCATTAGGGTCTGCTCAGTCTCTTGCTATTCTCCCTTCTCACAGCTGGAATTGCAACAGATGGGGTGATCGAATGCAGAGAAAGAGATGAAATTAACCCAGGTAATGAGCAGTAGTTTTACTGATGGAGGAATTTTAGTTCATTTGGGAAAATTCCAGACGCTCAAGATGTGCAGTAAGATAAATCAAAACCTAGTTTTGGGAAATAAAAGGGGTACGGCAGCAATTTAACATTTATCGAGAGCCAACATCACACTGAACATGGCGTGAGGTAGAGGAGCAGCTTGGGCTTTGGCCTCCGTTCCTAGTTTCTTGTCTAAGAAAAAAGCTTTTGGAAGTTGGAGCCACTTCATATTTTAATTGGTTCACATGGGCATTTAAAAAGTGCATTTAGTTAAGAGGATGCCACTTGCTCTTCAGAGGCTGATGGTTTCTATTTATCTAGATCTACTCAGGAAGCAATGGAGTAGACGTGTGCCACCCGTGACTTAAATGTCGTAAACAAGGTAGAGGCTGTTTTCGCACTGAGAGGAGCTAGAGTTTTAATGATCCTCGCAATCCTTCCTTTGTTGGTTCCTTCCTCCTCTCCTTGCCTTCTGCTTCCTTCTTCCTCTCTTCTGCCTCCTTCCACGCTATTTACTGAATATCTGCTTGCATTCTTGGTGTAAGAGATAGAGTAGTAAGCAAAATAGACCCCAATCCTTGCGCTCAGTATAGTCTACTTGGGGAGACAGATCTTAAACAAGACAAACTTGAAAACATATACTATGGTAGATAGTGACGTGCATGAAGGAGGAAAGTAAACAGGAGGAAGACGACGAAGGGCATGGCTGTTAATTTCACACAGAGTAGTCAGGAAGCGCTTACTCAGAAGGTTTCAGGACAGATTTGAAGAAGTAAGGAAGCAAATCGTATGGATTTTTGTGGGAAGAGCATTTTAGGAAGAGTGACCAGGAAGAGCAAAGGCCCTGAGGTAGGAATGTGCCTGTCCTTGAGGAGGAGTAGCAGGCAGACCAGTGAGAGGACAAGTTTAGTGAGACATGGCCAGAGAAGGGATGGGGGACCGGACTGTGTCGGGCCTTGAGGTGTCTGTAAGAACTCTGCGCTTTACTCTGAGCAAGATGGGAAGGTGTTTGGGAGTTTGGGGCAGAGCAGAGGCATGAATTGACATATAGGTGGGGGTATTCACACACACACACATACACACACACACACATACACACACACACACATACACACACACGTACACACATATACATACATACATTTAAGATTATTTATTCATTTATTTTGAAGATTTATTTATTTATCTGTCTCAGAGAGAGAGAGAGAGCACAAACAGGGGAAGAGTGGAAGTGTCAGGCAGAGGGTGAAGTCTGATGTGGGGCTCCATCCCAGGCCCCTGGGATCATGAGCTGAGCTGAGGCAGACACAGCTGACTGAGCCACTCAGGTGCCCCTATTGACTTATTTTTGTGAGACAGAGAGAGAGGGGATGTGTACCCATAATGGGGGAGGTGGGGTAGGGACAGAGGGAGAAGCAGACTTCCTGACGAGGAAGGAGCCCAGTGCAGGACTCAGTCCCAGACCCCTGGGATCATGACCTGACCCAAAGGCAGACACTTAACCTACTGAATCACCCAGGCCCCAGACTGACTTATGTTTTAAAGGGATCCTTTTGGCTGCTGTTTTGACCTAAAACTAAAAATGGGCAAGAGTGAAAGCAGGAATTCCCATCAGGAGGCTATGACCACAGCCTCAGCAAGATGTGAGGTCAGTGTGGAACGACACCCGAGGGAATTTTAAGAACTAGTCGTATTCTGCTTGCGTTTTGATAGTAGAGCTGAAAAGATTCACTAGTGGATTGTGTGTAGTGCAAGAGGAATGAAGAAATCGAGGAGCATGCCAAGGGTTTGGCTTCATACAGAGATGGAAAGGATTTGGGGGCAAGCAGATTTCGGTTAGAAATGGCAGAAGTTCAGGCACCTGGGTGGTTCAGTGGGTTAAGCCTCTGCCTTCAGCTCAGGTCATGATCCCAGGGTCCTGGGATCGAGTCTCACATGAGGCTCTCTGCTCAGCGGGGAGCCTACTTCACCCCTCTCTCTCTGCCTGCCCCTCTGCCTGCTTGTGTTCTCTCTCTCTCTCTGTGTCAAATAAATAAATAAAATCTTAAAAAAAAAAAAAGAAATGGCAGAAGTTCAGTTTTGGGCATGTTAACTTTGAGATGTCTGTTAGACTTCCCAGTGAAGATGTCAGCAGGCAGCTGGATATACTGGACTGGCGTTCAAGGAAGCGTCTTGGATGGAGATAGGAATTTGGTAGATATCGACATGTGGGTGGCATTTATAGTCATGAGGTTGGATGGAATTACGAGATAGGAAAGCACACATGTCCCAAAACTAAGCTTCTGGAAACTTCGTATTTGGAAGTTGGGGAAGTGATGAGAAAGTAGGAAGGAAAATGGAGGAAGAGCATCCTGGGAGGGAAGAAGGAAACCAGAGGGGTTTGACAGGAAGAGGCTTTGAGTGAAAAAAATGTTTTAAAGCAGAGAGAGTGACCAATAGTATCAAATTCTGCTTACGGGTCTGCTCAATGCTGCCAACAGGTCTGAGAGCTGTTCGTGGGGAAGGCCTGGGCGGATCAGTCTTATAACTGAACTTGCCACTTGAGGTGCATTAAATTGAACACAACCCAGGGGAGTGCTGAAAGCAAAGAACTTTTTATTTCTTGTTACACGTAAGGAGGCAGGGAGATAGCTCTCAAAGTGCTGTCTCCCTGTGGGGCTAGTGCAGGAAGCTTTTATTCACCGTATCAGGGGCAGGGAGCTTGCACATACATTAAGAAGCTTAAACGTACTCTGTTACTTAGGCACTGTGGTTCAATTGCACATTCCTAGCATGTCCACGGCTAGTGTATACCTTGAATGTTCAAAAAATGCTGAACCCCCTACCCCAATGGAAGTTCTCGGTATTATCATAAGCTACAGGAAACTTCAGGACCACTCGGGAGGGCTCCTGCACAGGTTCTCAGCTCCACACAAGCTTAAAATGGCTCACGTAGTAGGGAATCAGGTGATTCCCTGATTGACCTAGCTGGGGGTCTCCTTGGCAGGAATTGCTGGTTTTGCAAAACAAAAACGCATTCTTTCCCTGCTTTTATTCCCTTCTCTTCCTTTCCTCTACTGCTAGCTTTCTGCCCTCTGATCTAAGTAACTGCCCATTGCATCGTAGCTAACAGGGGCAGAGGTCACCTGAGAAGGTGGACGCTGTTGATTGAAGGCTCAGGTGGTCATGCTAGCAGGTGCCCTGGTGCCACTTCGTCTGGTCCCCAGAGGTCTTCTCCATCTCAAGAGTCTTGAAATCTAGAAATATCTTTATTCTTTATGTTGAAGATTTCATTTGGTACATTCGGCGATTGTATCTCTGGGGTAGTGCTGATGAACTATCTATCCTACAGGTGTCTCTGAATGATAAGCAAGCATTCTCAACCCTCGAGCCTAGGTCCATGGTTTTCTTCGTTGGTCTGTTTGTGCCTAGGGATGCCAGGACCTCTAATATTCTGAACTGACAGCATGGACCTGGATAGTGGCTTTGGTACTGGTGGTGGGAAGGAGGGCACACTTGGTTAGCGAGAAGCAGAGAGGAGAGAAGGAAAAGATAAAAAATACTGAGTGTAGAGAGCACATCCGAAGAGTTGTATCATAAGGAAGAGAACCTCCTCCCTCCCTTCCTCACCCCTTCCCCCCGTTCCCTCTTTTCTTTATTTTCTTTCCTTCTAATTTTCTGATAAGATATTAATGGAAAAATAAGTGAAGTCCTCTAGAATCCTTACAGCTTCTAAATGGTAAAAGAAAAAAAGGCTTTAAGACCATAGGAAGGAAGAAAGAAGGAAGAGGGAATGGTGGGGGGAAGAGAGGAGAGGAGTCTAGGACAACACGGCGGGACTGAGTCACAGTGAGTTCTGTTCCGGCTCTACTACTCCACTGCCCTCTAGCCTTGGCCATGTTATTTCGCATCTCCATCTCCTGGGAACCTCACGTATGGAATGGGAAGAATTTCTCCCCCTTAAGATTACGGTGCCAGAATTCTGCACAAGGCATAAAATGCCATGAGAAATGGTAAAGTAACCTTGGTGGGAACGGAAAAATATTTAGAAAGTGCAGAGCAAGTTGTAGTAGATATTGACTTCTTTTCAAACGTGAAAAAAAAAAAAAGATTACCAATTCTATTTTAGACTTAACCAATATGGGTTGTATTTTCTTTGATTAGGAAAGAGTAAATACTGTTTTTATGCAGCTAGTATGTGTGTAATTCTATGCTACAAGTCTTTATTTCTATGCTCTAGGACCTTAATATATTGGGAAAACAAAACAAAAATACACATCAGTTTAAAATGGAAAGGGAATATAAAAATTTGTTAGGTAGGATACAGTAAGATAAATTTTTTTCTATTACCAGTTTACAAAATACAATATAGGCAAAAATGTTATACCAATTTCTTTCAGAGTTATATATCGCTAGTGTAATCCATTAAAAAAAATCATTAAATAGTCATTAGCATTGTCTCATTTACCATGCGCTTAGGTGGAGAAAGTCAATTGTTACCCCGATTCTGGAATTCGGGCCTGTGATATACAGTCCTGCCTCCGTCAGAAGATTTTGGATGAGTCGGGACCGCATAGGAATTACAATTCTAAGAACTTGTGTCCTGGAAATAGAAAGATTATCAAGTGACAATAGAATCATGATTCCTGGAATAATTTCTGCTTCTGCCAAGAAACCAACACAGTTACCTGAAACCTCACTCATAAAGTGTCCATAATAGGAAGGCATGGGACAGAGCACCTCAGCCTCGGATAGCTCACCTGTGGCTGTAGGAAGAGTATGGCCTATGAACCAACGCACACAAGACCTACTTGACACCTGAGAATGCCAAGCTCTATGTCAGCACTGGGAGCTCTGAGATTTTTAAGAAAGCAAGCTATTCCTTTATATGATTTTCATCACCTTACAAAGCCAGGGTGGGTAGCAACATTTTAGATGAATTGTTAGTCTTGGGATCACCAGTTAGCAAGCTGCGAAAATGGATGCATTTGCACTCAAGACCCGCACTTTCCTATCAAGTAGTACCTCCTTGTTATCTTCCTGTTATCATTCCTCCTGGTGTGGCAAACACACATCTTCTGCCTTCACTCTTTTCATTCTCATAGATCGACTTATTAAAAAACATCATCTTCGTGATGAAGAATAGTTTCTCAGTTTGAAAGGTTGCTTTCAGCTCATTTTTAGCTATTTTCTTAGGGCCTGAAACTTGCACACTGCAGGTGCTTAATAAGTGCAGCTAAGGAAAGTTCATGTGACTGTTTTCATCCGTGCTGCCCACTTACAGTAGAGCTGTCATGACAAGGATGCTTCTCAAATGTTCAGCTCTAAAGTTATGTTCTTCCAATATGTGAGAACTGCTATGGACAAAACAGTGTCACCCACCCCTGAATCAATCCTGCCCAACAGCTGCCAGTGTGATATTCCTCCAGCCCCGATTCCCTGGGCTCAAAATCTGCAGTGGTTGCTGGGATGGTTCCAGCGGAGGGTGTACTAGAACCAGCTGGGCGCCATTTTGGTTTTACTGTTTTCCACTGATCTGAATTTTCTGTCAGTGTACATGGTACAAAAGAGAAAGAGCTACACACACACACACACACACACACACCTTGGCTCAGCCCTAAACTTCTAATCAACTCTCATAACAGTTAAGTTCTAATGAAATTGTCCAATGTGCTCATTTGTGACTGAACGGGATTCAAACAGGACTCCCTGCTGCATCTCATAAAGTCTTGTTTGGAAGATTGTATCTAATAATTAACCCATAGGAAGCCTTGATAGGATCGCTTAGAATTTTCAGAGATTTTGCCAGCTCCACACATGAGTCTGAGAGTCCGTGACAAATCAGTGCTGCGTTACAGATGGCCTATATATTCTGCGTGGTTTGGGCCCTCATAGAATGACCACCTGGTTGGCTGACCTCTGAGAGAATGAGAAACTAATCTTGCAGATCTGTGACTTTGGACTGGAGGAAGAACCAATGTCATCATGCTGCTTTTGCTTCTCTGTATTTGCTCCAGAGGAGTGCTAGGCTCTCCCGAGGACCTTATGGTTTGATCTCATTTTATCTTTCCAAACTTCTCCTTCACATTAATTTTCATTTCAATAGATCCGTGAGAAATTGTGGCAGTTCTAATAACATGAACATTAAAAAAAAAAATCCCATAACATCAAGGTTGCATATTTCCTACTGATTAGTGGTTTTCTCTTGATTAAATTATGCATTTTTAATACAAGTCCTTTATTTCTCAACAGTAACACATGGCAGAGTCATCCCTTGGTGTAGACCAAATGCGTTTATGGGTCCCTGTCTAGGCATAGAGGGAACTGCTTTGAACTTCAGACTCCGTGTATGAAAGACATCCAAAATGCTTAATAAACGCTTCTGTTACAACTTTTTACATCATCTCTCTGAGGGGGAAAGGAATCTCATTGTTAAGCTAGTGAAGGAAATGGAGACATTGAAGGTGGGTGGCTTGTCCAAGGTCACTAAGAGACTTACCGTTGCACTAGCTGAGTAGCCCAGGGATTGAAATCCCAGACTAGATATCGCCAAGTACATTCGATTTCCAACTGGTTTAGTAACTATGCGAGGCCTCACTGTGGTGCACTTTGTTAGCACCGAACATCCAAACATATTGATCGTTTTATATCGGCTTCTAAAGTACCTTAATCTCAGTAACTTCTTTATGTTCTATGTGATGCTCAGGGAAATCTTGGCCAGATTTTTGAACAATTTATGGCTAGGCAGACAGTGAATGGGACCTGAGGGTTTTCTGCCCTCTGATTCTTCTGTTTCTGAATTTCAGAAAGCTACATGTTAGGAGGAAGTGCTGCACAAAAGAAGTTTTCAGGGTAATTTAGGACAAGTCATTCTATGTACTTTCTCTCCCAGAATTTCTTATCTTGACTAGAGATCCAAGTTCTTCTGCTGGTTGTAGGCTTTTTGCGTGAGTACAGGACTTTGGCAGGAAATTTCTACGTGTCGTGCGTGATTCTGGAACAGGGCTGGGCCTAAGAAGCCTCACGTGCCACGGTGTGGCCCAAAATGACCCGGTGCTTGGTACTGTAAAGTTTAGTTGGAAGGAGGTAAGTTTGGTTAACAAGGGAGACAACACCAATTAGCTCTGAATTATTAGTATAGCCTTTCATTTGTTTCCCTGTATCCATTCTTGGCACTATTAGTCTATATTCAGCCTCATAGTCAATGTGAGCTTTCGAAAATACAAGTCTTGTTTTTCTTTTTTAAAGATATATTCATTTTGTCTATTTATTTATTTACATACTATTAATTAATTATAGTTAGTGAGTGAGAGCGAGAGAGTGTGTGTGTGTTGGGGGGGGCGGTGGATTGATCCTACAATCCTGAGATCATGACCTGAACTGAAGCCAAGAGTCAGATTCTTAACTGACTGAGCCACCCAGGCGCCTCTAAAATACAGGTCTTGTTCAACAGTTTGTCCTGATTAAATGCTCTGCCGTTGCAGCCTGTGTTTGTAAGGTTAAAGCTAGGTTATGCTGTGGCAGCAAATAAACTGAAAATGTCAGTGGCATTTTTCTTTAATTTTAAGATTTTATTTACTTATTTGACAGAGAGACAGAGCACAAGTAGGCAGAGGCAGAGAGAAGCAGGCCCCCCACTGAGCAAGGAGCCCGATGCAGGACTCTATCCCGGGACCCTGGGATCATACCCAAGCGGAAGGCTGCTGCTTCACGGACTGAGCCACTCTGGCATCCCTGCAAAGCAGATGTTTTAAGTCTTGTTCATTCTCTGTGTCCCTATGCTGCAGGATATGGGGGGCAATTCTCTGCCTCACGCAGTGGCTCAGGGATCCAGGCGGGTGGAGTCTCTACCATCCATAACTACCGCCTGCCTGCCCCCCTCCCCCTGTCACCCCCACTTCTCATTTGGACGCAGTCATTCTGAGCTTCTTACAGTTCCCAGATTGTGCTCTGCTGTCTCTCACACTTTCGTGTGCACATATACTGTTTCCTTTGCCTAAACCGCCTCTGCCCACTCTTTGGCACTTTTTATACTGCAGTTCTAATATTGCTTTCTCTGGGTATGAAGATGTTCTTGGAAACCCCACCCCCAGGATGGGTTATTTAGCTGTTATCTTGGTCCCGTAATACCCAGTACTTAAGATCTCTGTAGCACTTATAAGATGGCACACGAATTGTGTGTTGATACATATATTCTTCCTACTAGACTGCCACGAGGTATCTTGGGAGCAGAGACCGTGCTTTAATTAGCCTTGAAACCCCAGCATCAAACACCTGGCCAATAGTAGATGTTCAGTAAATACTTATTAAGTGATTATATTAATTACTTTTTTTTTTTTAAAAGATTTTATTTATTTATTTGACAGACAGAGATCACAAGTAGGCAGAGAGGCAGGCAGAGAGGCAGGCAGAGAGAGGAGGAAGCAGGCTCCCCGCTGCGCAGAGAGCCCGATGCGGGGCTTGATCCCAAGACCCTGAGACCATGACCTGAGCCGAGGGCAGAGGCTTTAACCCACTGAGCCACCCAGGCGCCCCAAACCTTCACCTTTGTTAGTATGTCAAAATGGAGATTGGATTTGGAAGCTAGGAAATTTAAAAAAGGTCTATATGAAATACATAATAATTGATATCTGATGTTTTGGGATGTCCATATTCACATAATTCATCAGTCTCTTTTTAAGAATAATTTTATATTTAGCTGGGATTAAAATTTTATATTTATCTGGGATTAAAAATTATAATCTGGGATTAAAGTGTTATATCATCTAGATGAGGGATTTCTTTTTTCCTCAAGAATAATCTCTCTTTAAATAACTTTATAAATTTGTGACCTTTTACACCTGTGTTTTCTATTTGTAAAATTGCCTAGAGGAATGCAAGTCGCCCAAGCCCATGACCACACTGAGGGCCATGACGTACCTTCAGCTGCCATTTTCCTTGCAATTCTAGGGGAAAGTTCATGCTGCTGATTATACTGACCCTTTGTGTGAGACTTAAAACATTTTGCCTCTGTTACGGGTTGAACTGTGCCTGTCTAAATGATGTTTATATACTAACTCTCGGCACCTGTGACTGTGACCTATTTTGAAAATAGGGTCTTTGCAGAAGTAATCAATTTAAGAGGAGCTCATGCTGAGTTAGGGTGAGCCCTTAGAAGAAGAGGCGAAGAATCCTGTGCAATGATAGAGGTAAAGAATGGAGTAATGAGGGGCACCTGGGTGGCTCCGCAGGTTAGAGCCTCTGCCTTCAGCTCGGGTCATGATCTTGGGGGGTCCTGGGATCGAGCCCCGCATCAGGCTCTCTGCTCGGCAGGGGGCCTGCTTCCTCCTCTCTCTCTGCCTGCCTCTCTGCCTACTTGTGATCTCTGTCTGTCAAATAAATAAATAAAATGTTAAAAAAAATGGAGTGATGACTCTGTGAGCCCAGGAATGCCAAAGATTGATAGCCACCACCAGAAACTAGCAGAAGAATGATTCTACCCAGTGTCTAAGGGGTTAGCATGACACTTAGATTTTGGACTTGTAGCTTTCAGAGCTGTGCGGGAATAAATCTCTGTTGTTTTACATATCCATTTTGCTATACTTTGTTGTGGAAGACTTAAGAAACTCACACAGCCTCTTCCTAATGTTCTTCGTGTAATACACAGAATGCGCACTAGTTTTCAAGTTCAGGCTTGCAAGCTAGCTTGTAAAAACAAAGCAACTTTTTGAGCCACTGAAGGGTTGATGATAGTTCTCTCTTCCAAAGGAGACTATTGTAAATCGACTAGGAAAACAGGAAAAACAATAAGAAAACCATTGACCCCTTAACTCTGATCTGAGACAACTGTTCTTGTGAGGATAGCTCCAGATAAGCCGAGGCTGGGAAGAAGGCAGGAATCCTTCTGGATTGAAGAGAGCATCTCGATGACCAGGGGAACTAAGTGGCCAAATTTTTGTTGGATTTAGTCAACTGACACTCATGTCTTACCTGCTCACTCTTTGACGTGTCCTCCTGTGCTCCACTGGCTGGAAAATTAAAAATATATTTCCAGGAATCCATTGCAGCAGGAATTCTGGAAGGAAATTATGTTCTGGCGGTAGCATGTCTTTAAGAGAGATTTGGAAGATGGAAGCCAGGCAGAGGTCATAATCCTGCTGCTGCTTCAGCCAGCAAGCAAGGTCCTGGAGATGGCTCAGAGGGCAGCTAGAGGACCTGGCTGAGCGCTTCAGTCTGTGTGCTCAGTAGCTCTGTGGGTGTCAAGGGAGGTTTGTGGAGCTGGTGGTGGCGATTTCTTGATTCCTGGGTGGAACTTATGCACTGTGTTCCTGTCTTCAAAACCCCTGGTGGTATCACCCTGACTTCTGATACACCAGCTTTTGTTAGAGTTTTGTAAACACGTGATTCCCTTTATTAAATTCCAGGCTGTTAAAAATACGAAGTCTGTTTCTTGGACTAAATTCTGACTGATCGGAATTTGGATTGGTTATATGACTTGGTTGGATTTGAGGGCAGTTATGTTTCTGCTACTACCAGAACACTGGATCCTTGTAGTTAGCGGCATACTGTGCAAGAGGTCTTTAAATGACCACACGAGCTCCCAGGGATAAAAAGTCTATGGGATGCAGGCTTTCGAAGACTGAGGGACTTTTCTGAGAGACTCCTCTGGTAGAAACGGAGACGGCAAAGACTATGGAGTGGTATGGCTGTGATGAGGAACCTTCGAAAAAGTTCTTTTCTCTCTTAAAGTTACAGCTGATAGAGCTGTGATCTGATCAGATGGGTTGCTAAATTATAACATAAGTTGAATTCACAGCTTTACCAGGTTTTTTTTTTTTTGAGGAGAAGGAGGAGTGTCAATGTTTGGACACTGATTGGGAAAAGACTGAGACACTAAGAATTGAAATGGGAACATCTGAGTGGACTAAAATGAATCTGGATAGCCTGAGCAGCCAAACTCCTCTGGACCTCCCTTACCATCAGGGGCAGCCCCTCCCTCCTTCCTATGTGGTCGGTCCTGTGTCCGTTGGACAACTTGGCATGACCTCTCTGGAGGCCTTTCCTTTGAAAGGACATGTCCGCTTTCCTCATGCTGCTTCCCTGCCATTCTTTAATCTTTGATGTAACTCAATCTTAGCATATCCCAGGAGCATGTACAAAGTCTGATCCAGTAGAAAAAGCTTAATATAAAAAAACTTGTTAAATATCAGCAGACCTCTGGAAAACATGGGAAAGGATGGGTTCTAAGTATTCTAGACTGGAGGGGGCGGGGATATATCTTTATGTTGGGCTACATGTAAGGATACGGGTAGACTTACAAAAGATTCTGAGTTTAGGGTGCCTGCTCAGGGATGGGAATTGTTCTAACAAGTTGGAAAGGCCATCATCTATGACCTCAGCACGCAGGTGTAGAGGGTTACTAGCTCCTCCCTTGGTGTGATCCCGGGGCTGGAATCTAAGCCTCAGAATGGCAGTACTCTGATGGGGTGGGTCAGAGGTCTTAAGTGGCAACTTAAGTGCCGGATTTCCATACTCCACCACAGACAAGTCCTATGGAAATTTATAGGAGGCCAGCCGGTTGCAGAAAATTAGTTTTGGACAAGCTAACCCTTATCTTTTACTTGTTAGATTGACCAAACTCTGAACTCAGTTAACACCAAATAAAGTTGACTTGGCAAATGTTGTGTGGAAGAAAGAATACAAAGATTTAGGGTGATGAGAATATCAAAATATATTTTATCATATGTTACTCACATCTTCCTCCTGGGTCTCCTGAAAGGACTCAGAGGAAGTTGCCTTCATAAAGCCACTAAGAAATACATTGGTAAAGGGAGATATAGCATTTTTTAAAAAGATTTAATTTATTTATTTGACAGAGAGAGAGAGATCACAAGTAGGCAGAGAGGTAGGCAGAGAGAGAGAGAGGAGGAAGCAGGCTCCCTGCTGAGAGAGAGCCTGATGCGGGACTTGATCCCAGGACCCTGAGATCATGACCCGAGTCAAAGGCAGAGGCTTTAACCCACTGAGCCACCCAGGCACCCTGAGATATAGCATTCTTAAAAGGTGCATTAGTGGATATGCTAGTCTCCTAGCGTCATAACAAAAAACCTCAAACTAGGTGGATTATACAACACATTTTTTTTTTTTCTCACAGCTCTGGAGATTTGAAGTCTAAGATCAAGATGTCTAGTTTAGTTTCTCCTGAAGCCTCTTTCCTTGGCTTGCAGGTGAATGCCTCCTTGCTATGTCTTCACACGGCCTTTTCTCTGTGCATGTGTGTGACACTGTGGATGTCTAAGAAATACATGTTTAGTCTTCATTTCTGTTTCTGGCCTAAAGCTTCTAAAACCCTTGGAATTTTCTAAGTAATAGTGATGAAAGTATCTGAATCATAACAAGCCTCTTTCAACCACACCTGAGTTTCTGTTAATGAGGTGACTTAAAGGCTGGGATGGGGTAGGTGGGGAGGTGTGACGGAGGGGGTGCTTGCTGCCATGTGATTGGAAGGTTGGGACTTTCATTCCCACCTCTCAGACCTGTCGGGGGAGGAGTTGGAGCTTGCATCAACTGCCAATGGCCAGAGTTATCAATTATGTCTATGTTATGATGTCTCCATAAGAACCCAGAAGGATGGGGCTGGGAGAACTTCCAGGTTGCGGTACGTGTGGAAGCTTGGGAGATGGGATGCTCAGAGAGCATGGAGGCTGTGTGTTCCTTCCCACATACCTTGCGCTATGCCTCTCTTCCATCTGGTTGTTCCTGAATTATATCTTTTTATAGTAAACTGGTAATCCGGTAAGTAAAGTTTCTCTGAGTTCTGTGAGCAGCGGTAGCCAATGAATCAAACCCAAGCAGGTGGTCCTGGGACCTCTGATTTATAGCAGGTCACTCAGAAGCACAGGTGACAGCCTGTACTTGCAATTGATATTTAAGTGTGCGGGTGGTGGGGTGCAGTCTTGTAGGACTGAGCTGTGACCCTGTGGAATCTAATGTGGGTATATAGTGTCAGAACTGAGTTGAATTGTGGGACACCGAGCTATGTTGGAGAATTGCTCAGTAGCGGGGTGGGGGGGAAAGCCCACACATTGGATCAGTGCCAAGTTGTTAATGTGCATCCCTAGTATCTCTCTGTGTATCCAAATTTCCTCTTCTTATAAGGACACCAATCAGGTTTGATCAGGGCCCACCTGAATGGCCACATTTTGACCAAATGACTTCTTACAGGCCCTATCTCCAAATATAGTCACATGCTGAAGTTCTGGGGGCTAGGGCTTTAACACTGGAATTTGGATTGGCGGGGACACAATTCAGGCAGTTCAATAGGGAATAAAGTAAGGATAATTATTAGAATAATTTGACTGCTGGGACTTTTGTGGGGGAAAAACTGATGATTGTTCCTACATTGAATCAAATGGTCAAGCAGGCTTTGGTTTTTTTTTTTTTTTTCTTTTTACCTTTATAACTAAAGAAATAAAACAAACCCTTATGATCTGGTGAATGGAAACTGACTTGAGTTGAGGCATCGAGGCCCTTGATCCGAATCTCGGTCAGAAAGCATTCTCACGCCCACAGCGGTTCGACATGTGGTTAAAATACCGGCAACACTTTTGTAAGTGTGTCCACTAGCTCTTTTTCCTACTCTTCCCCAAATGATTTGCCATTTGACACTTGAACACGGGGGAAAAGGAAAAAAAAAAAAACTAGTTCTTTTAAGGATTATTGATCAGTGACTTTCAAATAAGGATAATCCCTGGAGATCTAGAAAACACTGTGGGCCTCAGATCAGAGTGGGTCTTATTGAGGATCAGGTGATGAATGGATTAAGGGCTGTTTTGGTGTTGAAGCCAAGTGAAAACTATTCAAACTGCTCCTCCTTTTCAAAGTGGTAAATCAAAAATCAGTGCGGTGTCTCTGGGGGAAAGAATCACAGAAATTCGTGCTCCCACCAAAGGTGGAATGGATATGGGGTGGTGGCCTCCGAGAAGGAAAGCGGGTTATTTTCATCAAGTAGCAATTCCAGTTAGTTTCTTTGCTAGAATCAACATAGTCCCTGATAGGCAGCTATAATTCTGGTGAATTCTTTTTCTTTTTATCCCAAAACAGGCAGCACCGGAAGCAGTTTGCTCTTAACCTGACAAGAACAGGAGTACACCTCTTACTTTGAGGCTGGGTCATCTCTCTGCCTCTCTTTCACAATCTGCTCCACAAGATATGGGGTGATTGTGTCACCCCATAGGCTATCCTACGGGTCCGCCTCATGGACGACATCAAGCTGATAGAATCTGATGAGCAGAAGATAACAGGTATTCAGTGTTTCTTAAACAATCAAAGATGATGGACCATTTTTTGTTTTTGTGGGTTGTTGTTGTTTTTTTTTTTTTGGATGGTGAACCATTTAAAAAAATTTCTAATCTACTCAGACCAATACTTTAGTAAGATATAATAAAAATAAATTACCACTAAATGAATTACTACTGAAAAAATAAAAAGGCAGGACTATAAAAATCGCATTTTAAAAAACAGATTCTGGCAATTTACTATGAACCTTTCAATTTCTGTACTCATTGAGGATCAGTAACATTTTACAATCCAGACCACACTTTGATTAGTATTGACCTACATGCCTTGCCTTTCTAAGACTTATGTGTACCACAGGATGGAATGTAAACTCCATGTAAGTTTAGGGGTCTGCCACTTTGCTGAAGTTTTTTGAGAACCCAGTGGTATGGAGGATGTCAAAATATCTTCAGTCAAAGAAAAAAAAAGAAGTCCACATACCTTATAAATTCTAACCTACACATACATACGCACATGCACGCACCTACAACCACAAATCTTGAAAGGCTTTATAGATTTTTAGAGGCAACACATACATATTTGCTCCTCTGCTATGATCCAATAATCTCATTAGGTTGCCAGTTTTGAGTGCGGTCCAAAGAAAGAAACAGGTCTTCAGCAACTCTAGACTAGAATGTAATCAGTTCTCCCAGAATGTCTTTTCCTTGACCTTGTACCTTGCCAGTCTGAGGATCCTGGAGGGCAGAAGGAGATGCTGTGTGGAGACTGTATTGCAGTCCCGTAGGATTTTGAAGAAAATCATGCCCTCTGTCTCAGTCGGGGTTCTCAAGAGAAATGAACAGTAGGAGGGGCAGGTAGGTGTATAGGTAGATTGTCTTAAGTGGTTACTGAGGAGGACAAGTCTGGTATAAAGCAGCCCGGCAGCCTCCGACTCCCAGCCGGAAGCTAAAACTGCTGCCCTGAGACACACACCACGTCTTTCCTTTCCTGTCGTCCTCCTGTTTTCTCTGGGTAGGGATTCAACTATTAGTTCTCCAGCTAACTCAGAATTAGCATTAACTCAAGCCAGGTTTTTGGTGGAGAGCTGTTTATAGCCTTTCCTAAGAGAAACCTGTGCCCCTGTGGCATTTTACTCCATTCTGCCCACACCTCATTATTCTGCCAATTCATGTGGCTTCTGGTGCTCCTTTGTTCTCACATTTTATTTTATGGTTTGCTTAGAGATTAAAGTATTTTAAAATCTTCTTTGTTTTAAATTTTAATATTTGAAATATTTTTGCTTTTCAATAAATGTATCCCTATACCTCCCACTGTAAATGCAAATGTGGTTAAAGTAATTTTTAAAAATCTTTTTGATTTCCTGCATATGGAATGCCTCTAAATTGTTTTGAACCTTTGACAAAAGGGAGTATGTTGGGCTGTTCTGTTACAGTGTTAAATGTTTACCTGTGCTGGCATATGCTCCTTTTCTGTGAAGTGTGGTGTTTGTGTTTCTGGAATGGCTAATGGATCAAATTCATGGCTTTTGAGCTTATACTGGAGAATGGCACAGTTCATAGGTTTGTGGAAAAACAGAAGTTTCTGAAGCTGCAATTGTCTATTTGACAGTCGTGTGATGCCAGGATTCAGTTACGAAGGGTTTCTGGCAGGTCTGTTGTGGAGTCATACCGCTGGTCTGGCAACTGAAATCCAGATTACAAGATCTTCATGGCTAAAAACAACAACAAAACCCCCCCAAACAACACCCCCATCCCAACAAAAAAATCTCACCAAAATTCCATAAGCAAACTGTGTGCCTGAGTTCTCAATCTGTTTTGGGTACATATATCCCTAATTTATATTTATGGTTTTAATGGAGCTGTAGCTCTCACTGATTCTTTAATATGCTTCCTCAATGCAAACCCGTTAAAGTAAAATTTTGTCAGATTGAATTCCTTTCTGATTCTCTCTTGACATGATACCGGACAAAATAAAACCACAAGGATAAAAGGGTCTATTTTACATAGCCTGGTTCCTTATCTTTGAAATTGGGGGCACTTATTATCACTCTTCTGAGTGTTACCCTTCAAACTTATGGACAAGGTTATTTGAGAAACTGAAGTGTGGAAAAGAGAATACAATAAGAAAAAAACTCTTAGTTTTTTAAGTTTTAAAAAACTTTAGAGTTTTAAAAAACTCTAAAAAAACTCTAAGTTTTTCTCTTTAACATGGGGTCTGCTCTTACTCGAACTATAATCCAATGGTGAGGTAGATGTTGATGTCAGCACGAATCCAGAACCATTTTCATATCTTGTGTGTGCAGAAAACATTTATATTCTTCGACAGAAAGTTGTTTGTATGAGCTAGAAGCCTAGGGAGAACAACTTCATGAATGTTAGTGATATCCCTTAGCTTTGTGGTGGTAAGAAACATGTTCAAGCTTTATTGGTTGGACAGGCAAAATGGCAGCCAGGGATCGCCATAAAGGACAAAAGAAATTTATTGTTCAAATGAAATAGCTTGGGGCAAAAACTTGGATGGAGAAGAGGCAGAGCACTGAATTAGATTTGGATGAGCTGGAGTAGGTAAACAGGAGGACAGGACAGGTCAAGACCAAGTGATGAATAAAATATGGAGGTAGAGCAGTTGAATGAAATTATTAAAATAAAATTTCTCTGTGTAAAATAAGAGGATCTAATTCCCGGGGCATCTCCTACCTGGGTTATTACAGTGGTTTTTGCCCTAACATTTCTCAGAGTTGTGTCTAATGTTAAACTATTGTATGTATCTTCTTGAAATTCAGAGGATATGTATCAAGTTCTCTAAGTTATCCAAATACTTGCCTCCATTTCTGCATGGGACTAGGGCTAATGGACGGACAACGATGGAATCTCTTCCTCCTTTAACTTGCATACTTTTTATACATTTTAGGGAGCTCAGTGCTAAGGTTTGAAAAATTGTTTTTCAGCTATTTCTTGTAATTTTCGTGTAGTTGATCGAGAACCTAACTTAGAATATGGGAGTATGTTGGGGGAGATTGTTGTAGAGCCATAACCACTGGTTGACCTGCGATCTGGACATGGGGCCTCAAAGTCTCTCTCTCTCCTTTGTTCTTGGAATGTTGGTTCTGCATGCTTTTCCCACGGCCAGAAGCTGCTCCAAGGACATCTGCTTGAGGTAGTGATGTTGTATTGAGAACCCCTGCGCGGTACCTGTGGTGAATCCTGTTAAGTGAGGCCTCTTTAAGAACTTTTACAGTTTGACAGGAGGGAGGGCTCCATTCATCTTGCTGCCACACAAGACGAGTCTCAAATATAAGTTCCATTGGATTGTTAAAATAGCCACCTACCAACCTGGAATGGCCTAACCTCTGTCTTCTCCTCATGCCCTCCAAATACAGAGGCCAATTTCACATTACACCCAGAAAGCTCCTGAGCAGGTTACAAACCAACCAATGGCCAGCCAGCCAGGAAACCTAGAAATGGGCCATGGGGTTGAGGCATCCAAAAGGGAAATTTCAAGATGGCCAGCAACCTCTGTGTGTGTGGGGGGAGGGCCATTGTGTTAGATGCTCGTGATCACCTGGTGAGTTTGGCAACGCCCTGAAAACGCCAGCCAGTCTGAATGTGCTTATTGGAGGAAATGCACAGAACACAGTGGGGCACAGAAAGGAAACAGATGTGTGCTGCGGAGGGCTGGCCTCTACGATGGGCGGTTCTGCTGGCCACCAGTGCCCTGCTAGGGGGGAAGCTTGGGTCAGAAAGTCAGGAGAGCTGAAGTCAAAGAGGGACGTGGGGGGGCGCCTGGGTGGCTCAGTTGGTTAAGCCTCTGCCTTCGGCTCAGGTCATGACCCCAGGGTGTTGGGATCGAGCCCACATCGGGCTCTCTGCTCAGCAGGGAACCTGCTTTCCTCTCTCTCTCTCTGCCTGCCTCTCTGCCTACTTGTGATCTCTGCCTGTCAAATACATAAAATCTTTAAAAACAACAACAACAAAAAAGAGGGATGTGGGTGTGTCCATTACTCAGCTGGCTTTGGGGCTGGTGGACAAGGCAGGCTAACAGGATAACGTTAGAGGCCTTACCATGCTATTTTGCAAAGCTTAGGATGGCATATGGTGCCCCAGATTAAGATCCGGGCACTTGCACCAAAGCCCGATTAGGACCCTTTAGAGGGAGTCTTTGAGAAACTGGTGAAAACGAAGAGGAAGATGTGGTAATTAATGAAGGAAATAGACAAAATACCCAATGCCTTCAGACCTCTAGTACAAAGGGAAGTTTTAAATAGTGATTAGGCCAAAACTCCAAAGAGAAAACTTTCATTCTCTGTCCCTTGAAGTTGAAAATGTTAGGTCTTTGAAATGTAAACATCCCAGGAGATAACCAAAACATTGCCCACAGAGACTGAAGGGAAAAAAATAAAGGGAAAAGGCTTTTTAAAATACAGACTGCTGTAGAAGTTCCCTTATCTGTTGCATTATAATGAGCCTCTTCAGATCTTTAACCGGGGCCATTTTTAAGTGCATTGTCATTGGCAGACAGTTATTGTTTTACTCTGATGATTTGATGAAAAGGTGTTCCTGCAAAAGTGCGTTATCTTTAAGAATTCCTGGAAAAGAGGGACAGATTTCTGATGCCTGAGATCCATCTGTCTTCATGGGGGAGGGACAATAATAAATGTTTCAAGGGCTTCCCCAAGGCTATTTGCACAGCCCCACCGTGTCTGGGGTGATAGCTGGGGACCTGTCTCTGCTTTCCCTCCCACAGCAGTAAAACGGGCCCCCTACGTTGGTGATGTAACATGAACACGCAAGGATTTGCCTCTGATGCAGTCTTTGCTGGAACGTCCGTGAGGGAAAGGAAGAGCAAGGAACCCACAGAAAACCGAAGGCCCAGGCACCACAGGAAGGTTTGGGTGTTGTCTGGTCTAGTAAGACTGATCTTCCAAAATCTGTAATCGATAAGGTTCAAACTTCTCCAGTCCCTAGGTATGTGAAAGGGGTACCAGTTTTTGTAGAAATGTGGGGGTTTGGAAAGACTTTTATTCCCCACCTGGCACAGTGCCCCTGTCATTTATCACCAGCTGGTAAAGAAAGCACACGTGGGACTGGGGATCAGAGCCGCAAGCCGTCTTTGAGAAAGCAAACCACGGGCGAGGCAGGAAAGTTCTGGGCATCTCCCAAGCAGGGCTCCCGTTTGAGTGAGATGTGACTGGGACTCTGGAAGGTATGCATCAGCCGCTGCGACAGAGACAATATCCCTGGGGTGTTGGTCCGGGGTCTGGAAGGTGGAAGAAAGCCCTGTAAAGCAAAGCTCCTAGCAGGGTACACAGTGCTCCTCCTGGCAGAGCTTCTCACACAGCAGCTAGAGGGCTGAGCTCAGAGTGGTCTGGCGGGTGGTCACTCATGAGCCCTGGCTGTTAACCCTGCCAGCTGCCAGTCAGGCTGTTCTAAAGGGATTAATCCTGTGGCTCAGACAATGGGAAGATGAGGGGTAGATGATTATAAACAAGCTCTTGTGGGGTCTAAATGTATATGGGAAGACATTTGGGTTCATTCCCAAGAGCCCGAGGTGCCTCATTGTTTTTCATGTTCTGGCTCATAAGGAACTGCCAGGCCTCTGTCAAGCGGGAAGCTGGTGCCCTAGCCCAGATACGAGCCCTATCTACCGACCCTTCAGTAGATACAGCAGATTGAGTGCGTAGAAAGAGTGGCCACTGCAGTGCCCAAGGAGAACTGCATATCGCCATGAATGCTGAATTGCTCTGGAAGTATGGCGACTTGGCTAATAAAGCAACGATGTGTCTTGTGAACCGTAAAACATACCCAAGGTGACCGCCAAGAGTCCGTGGCCACCCATCAGAGTTCCTAACCGGTGAGGGGTTGGCAAACTTTGTATCAGCCGCCTCCCACTTGGTGTGTATCAACATCGCATCTGGCCTCACCCCGGCTTTCCCTTGTCTTTGGGCAATCCAGGTTGCCACCATTAGGGTATTAGAAAAACTGAGTACTGTGTGTGGTTACCCTTGTACAGTAAAGTGACCAGGGGTCACATTTCAAACAAAGGTCATGATATACAAGACTGGGCAAGAAAATGTGACATGAAATGGAACTCCTATCTCCCTTGTAGCCCACACATGGCAAGGTCGGTAGAAAGGAAAATGAACTTTTAAAACAGCAAATTTCACTGTGAACAGGTAAAACCACCTTGGCTGGGTAAACTACAGTACTGTCCTGGACTTTAACACATGGAAGTGTTCAACCAGCAGGGCCCATTGCCCCATATGCAAGACTGAGGGCCCCTGGGAAGGGCCCCCAACGCCAGGGAAGTACACGAGTCAGGGGAGAGCCACTGCCCTGACTCTCCCCATGAGTCGATGGTGAGATGCGCTGCTGAGAACAAGAAGTCCGGTCACACCTGGAAAGGGGATTGTCTGCCGGAATCTACCTTGAGACCGATGGCAAAGGGGTCAGTGCGTATTTCTACAGTTGCAGTGCCAGCAAAGATCCACTTGGCAACGGAAATAAAAGTGCAAAGACGAAGAGGCGAGGCTGAGGATAGAAACCTACCGCACAGAAACACAGTTTGGGGTATGTTTTGGTTTTGTATTTTCGGTTATTATATCTTTGTTTTTTCCTTTTTTGGAGAAATTGCACATCATTTGACTAATGTAGGTTTGTTCTTTGAGAAAATACAGCCCCTTTAAGTGGACTTTGCTTTTTCTTTTCTTTTTTCTTTCTTTCTTTAAGATATTTTAAAGATATTAATCATTTATTTGACAGAGAAGGAGAGACAGGGAGAGAGGGAGAGCCTGAGTGGGAGAGGGAGAAGCAGGCCTCCCACTGAGCAGGGGGGCTTTGTGGGGCTCCATCCCAGGACCCTGGGATCATGACCTGAGCTGAGGGCAGATGCTTAACGACTGAGCCACCCAGGCACCCCTTGTTTTGTTTTTCTACTGGGGCTGCTTCTTGATTATTTGCATCAGACTGTTTTTCTCTACTTGTAATTAACTTTTGTTTCTTATAGTTTATTGTCCTCACTTTTACACACAAAATGAACTTGGAATAAGAGGCCAGTTGAATCGGTTTCAGGTGAAAGCTTCATTAACATTGGTTTTTGTCAGTATTTCATAGGCTAAAATCTATTTTTAGTTTTCATGCTTTGTTTGGAGAAACCTTCCTGTCTATATTTGAATAAAGTCTCCATATGCTGTTTTAGTAAAGTCCTACTTTTTATTATAAAATAATCCATGCTTAATGTAGAGAATATTGGAGAAGATGCGAAGGAGAAAACCAGACCAGCCGTCATTCGGTCACACAGAGATGACTATCATTATCATTTTGGTGTATTTTTTCCCAGTCATTTTTATATGCATGTTTAACAAGAATATTCTAGTGTGTGACCTGATGTGTTTCCTTTTTTTTTTTGTTTCATTTTATGAGCCACAGATCTAGAATATTGTTCAATGTGATGATTATAGGCATCCTTGTTTGGCTTCCTCGTTGGATGGAATGCCTTTCCCAAAGTGCTCAGGAGAATACTAATGACTGATATTTGTGACAAGTGTTTTGTGGTCAAGTGAGGGAGTATAGCTATGTAGGTAATATTTCACATTTTCATTTAGATTAGTTAAAATAAATTATTAGTTTCTTGCTCTGTGGCACTTTGGCCAGACTATGGTTTGAATGTATTTGCTTTAGGAATTTGAGATTTCTCTATTATGGAGGGATATAATATCATTAAAAAAAAAAAAAGTCTTTGCTCCAGATACATTTGGAAGGATAGTTTCTTTTGTAGGCGACAGTTTCCTTTATAGTGACAGATTAAATTAAATAAAAAATTATAGCTACAGATTAAATCATAATAAAATTATTAGTTGAATTATTCTAATGCTCAGTAAGAAATGGTACTTCAGAGTTTACTAGGTTTTGCCTAAAAATAGATTTTTGTCTGAAATTATTACCATTTTGACTTTCCTTTTTGCATTTTCTGTCATTTTTTTCTTTTTTGATTACTTGATCTGTCAAAAGTTAAGTTCTACAGTTTTGTTTCTGTCAGTTTCTTTTAACAGTTTGCAGTTTATTTCTATTTGACAGTATGTTATTTAGCCCTTAAAGGTTTAGGATGTAAAAAATCTTTGGTGTGGACTGCATCTTTTCATCAACACAAAATAACATCCAGCTTCATTTTTTTAAAAAAAGATTTTATTTGAGAGCGAGGAAGAAAGAGCGTGAGCAGGGGTGGGGAGGGCCAGTGCAAGAGGACAAGCAGACGTCCTGCTGAGCAGGGGGCCGCAGGGGCACAGGGCCCAGTCCTAGGACCTTGAGATCAGAGGCAGACGCTTAACCAACTGAGCCACGTAGGTGTCCCATCCAATTTCAATGAGTTCATCTGATAACTGGTGCTAACTTTTTTGAAGTCACTTTCTTGACCCCCAACTCGGGAGAGAAAAAAAACATTTGAATGACACATCGTTCAAGTGAAGATGAGTTTCTTATCATTGTAGTAAGAAGGGAAACCACCGATGGGTAGATATTTAAGGAATTTTGTGGTTTGGTTTAAGGTAGGTCTTCGAGGAGGGATCCTAATGGAATTGTGCAGTGTTTGAGATAACTTAGGATTGGTGGACACAGCATGATGAAAGTTTTGAAGGAAGTCTTGAGGAGTGAACAGGTGTTTCATAACAAAGTATTCTTATCTAAGAAATCTCTTTCTGGAAAGGGAGCTGATTACCCTAATGTCCAAGGAGGAGGAGTAGATCAGTCTACTGTTTGGATAACTGGATTTTGAGGAGTTCAGGAGACAAACAGTAATGTTATTTGAAACTTGGTTTTCCTTGACAAGACTTTACCAGAATAGTAAAGTCATGTTAATACAGGTAAGTCAGTTCTTGATCCTATTAAATTTGTGGTTATAGCAGTTTCTTCTCCATTTGATAAATCTTTGCCCATCTTTTAAAAATAAATGTGCCATTTTATTTTAGGTGTGTCTCTTGGAAGCAACTTATATTTGGATTATGTCTCAACTCAATTTGAGAATCTTTGTATAGTAGTAGAGAAATACATGCTTTTTGTACTACACTCAAATATTTTATCTTAAGTCCTCTTTTAAGTCATCTTTTTTTCTTGTTAGTCTTTCAAGCTGTGCCTGTTTCCCTGAGTTTTATCTTGTGTAGTAACAAAGCTCCAGTCCTCATCTATGTTAATATGATCTGAATCTTGGCCGTTACCTGCCTTTTATGTCTCCATTCAATGATTACTTTGACATTGGTCCTCAACCTTTTACTGCAACTTAACAACAGTTATTTAAATTTAACTTTATTAACTATTTTCAAAGTGCACTCTTTGTCTTTATATCCTAACTTTCCTATTCTTGAACTCTTAATTTCAGTGTCTTCAGGAAATTTTCGAGAAGGGCAGAGAGTTTATATTTTTGAGCTCCTGCACCTCTCGGAATCTTTCTGTTTTTTTCATGAATGAATCACGTTTGGCTGGGCCTAATTATTAGGTCATAGATTTTTTTTCTCTGAAGATCTTAGGTATATTGCTTTATTATTTTTCAGTTATATAATTTAAGAGATGTCAGAGTCCACCTGGTTTTTATTCCTTATTGGTTAATCTGTTTAATTTTCTCTGACATGACATAAGAGAGTTTTCCTTGATTGTATTCCTTTTAAAAAGTTGGCCAGAATCACTTAAAAAAATCATCTCTTTTTATAATTTTTCTTGTTTTACTTTATTTTTTCACTGTCTTGGTTGTTATTTTGATTAGGATTAATCCTGCCTCTCGATAAGACCCGTAATTGTCAGGTTGATTATAATTCTCTGTCTCCACCTGTAATGTTTTCTCACATAATTTTCATTTTGTTTCTTCATCCTCAGTTATGCTCTTTAAAAAGTATCATTCAGATTTTTTGGTTTGGCAACTATAATTTTGGTTTTCTTGAAATATCCTTTGGTTTTATTTATGTTCATTTAAGTTTTACTTCGTTGTCTTAGTGTTTCTTCATTTACCTCTCCTCACATTTCATTGGTTGATTTTCCTGAGACAGCCTTGCCAGCTACCTTTTATTGCATTCTTTTGAAGGCTCCTTAAAGTTTTCTGAGACTTTTCTTTTGGTGCTTCAACTAAATCAGATTCAGGCCTTTGCTCACTCTCTGAGTCTTCAAAGATAATTTTCCCTTTCCCTCAGATTTAGTTAATTTTTTTAAAACCACCTTCACTTACTCCCCCATGAGCATTCCCTTTCTTTTGAGGAAAGGAGTATCAAGACCTCAGCATGCCAACTTGTACGTGGCTTCTGTTGGCTTCACTACCTGTTGGAGTGGCTGTTGAAAATGCTTCTAAAGATACTGATCTTGCTCTCTTTTCTACTTCTCATTCTTTGTTCCCTGAAACATTAAGTGAATGGCGTTTCTCAGTGGTTCTGAACAGCAGTGATCATCATAGGGCTTTAAAAAGCACCTATTTCTGGACTTCATACCTACACATTCTGTGCATGTAGGTGTGTGTTTAGAAGAATAATGGGACAGGGTTTGGGAACCTGTGTTGCAAAAACCGGATTGGATTTGACAGTCCTGATCAGTCACTGTGGCTAAAGTTTTCCACTACAGATTTAGGAACCAAGTCCTCATGCTTTGTGTCTGTCTGATTGAGGCAGCCAAGACTGAACGGGGAAGGGGGTGCAGGGGAAAAACATGGTAAAAAGAGAGAAATATGGAGAGAGAATTTTTACAACTCAGAAATAACCTTGTAAACAGCGAAGACCTGTTTTATTCTAAAAAGAATCTAAAATTCAAAAAAAAAAAAAAAAAACCACAACAGATTTGTGTCTGGCAAATACCGCAGTTGGTACTAGATTCTTCTCCGTTCCCACCCATTTGCTTTACTTCTGGAGACCGTGCCCTCTGGCAACACCAGCTTCACAGGCGAGCAACCCGTGCATTGGCACAGAAGCCTGTAATTGGAGGGCCCATGCTTGGTTTAATTTTCTGTTGTCTCTGAAACTCCTAACTTTATCTTTGGACTCGTGTTGTGTACGTGAAGTCCGGTGGGGCCACGGAGCACGGAGGGTGTGCGTGCTTGCGGTCCCTCGCAGCCCCTTTTGCGTGTGGCCTTTGTGGTGCTCCGCGAGCATAGAATCCTGGGTGGGATTCTGAAAAAGACTCAAAGCAAGCACCTCTGTGAATTAGGCTATTAATTTCCTTTTGCTGCTCTAACAGACTACCATGAACTTGGTGGCTCAAGCCATGCGAATTTATTTTCTTAAATGTGAGGTTAGAAGCCTGAAATGTGTGTTAGGTGGCTGAAATCAAAGACTGCCTTCTTTCTGGAAGCTGTAGGGGAGAATCTCTTCTCTCGCCTTCTCTAGCTTCTAGAGACTGCCTGCATTCTTTGCCTCATGGCTGCATCCTCTGTCGACTTTAAAACCAGCAATAGAGCATTTTCCAATTTCTTTCTTTGCCTCTTTTGTTACGTTGCCTCCTCTGACTCTGCCGTCCTCCGGCCTTCCAATTGAAGCATTATGGTGGACCCTCCTGGGTAATCCAGAACAATCCCTGGTCCCAACATGCTTAACTGAATTCCATCTTCAAAGTCCTTCCTGTCATGGAAGGTAACATACTCTCAGGTTTTGGGAATTAGGAGATGAATATCTTTGGGGTTAATTATTTAACTACCACAGTGAGTGAGGGCACCACACTTTCTGTCTGAACCAGCACTTACTTCAAATGCAGAAAAAAGCCAATGGAGGTTCTAGAAACACAGATGACCAAGCAACCTTGTCATTTCTTGTTCATGGCGCTTCCCTGTATGAGCCAACTACTGCACTCAAAATGATGCCGCAGAAGAAAAGGCAAAAGGGTACCCACAGTTTCTTTTATTTTCAATCCTTCCTTATTCATCAATAAATGAAGAGTGGGCATGTTGGTAGAGTGTGTATCAAGAATTGAAATAAAAATAGTGGCAGTATTTCCACTGTTCCGGTGGAATAGCTTATGCCTGTATGAGCTTTGAAATACATTGTGTAATTTTGCAGCTTTGCATATGAGGTGAATGCTCTTGTGTTCACATTTATTTATTTATTATTATTATTTTAAAAGATTTATTTATTTGACAGAGAAAGAGAGAGAGATCACAAGTAGGCAGAGAGGCAGAGAGAGAGAGAGAGGAGGAAGCAGGTCCCTGCTGAGCAGAGAGCCTGATGTGGGGCTCGATCCCAGGATCCTGGGATCATGACCTGAGTCGAAGGCAGAGGCTTTAACATCATGACCTGAGTCGAAGGAGGAGGCTTTAACACACTGGGCCACCCAGACGCCCCTTGTGTTCACATTTAAAACTGGCACTGTGCAATAGAAAAATGCACAGCAAAAGTCATGTTAATAGTAACAATTTTTAATTTTCTTAGAATGGCATTAAATAGCAAATAATAAATACCAGAGGAGAGAGAGAGAGAGAGAGAGATCACTGAAGAATGAAAAAAACATTGTATTTTCATACCTTTACAGCAGCACTTTTCTTGCTTTCTGAATAGGGGCTCCACATGTTCACTTCGCACGGGGCCCTATGAAGGATGTGGCCAGCCCTGATTCCAGAAACAAAAGAACTACTGTTCATCTTCTGTATTTCATATAAGCATGCCCATAGCTATCCACACATACGTGCATGTGTTTATGTGTATCTATGTATTTGTGATGAGTTTTTTTTTTTTTAAAGATTTTATTTATTTATTTGACAGAGAGAGATTCACAAGTAGGCAGAGAGGCAGGCAGAGAGAGAGAGAGAAGAAAGCAGGCTCCCTGCCGAGCAGAGAGCCCGATGCGGGACTTGATCCCAGGACCCTGAGATCATGACCTGAGCAGTGGCTTAACCTACTGAGCCACCCAGGTGCCCCTGTGATGAGTTTTTTTCACTAAATTGAAAGGAAGTAGATGGGATACTGGCTGGAGGGAGCAGGACAAGAGGAGTAGGTCCCTTTGTTAAGGGACCTTCTCGCTCTGTTCACCAAGACAGTCTTTTTTTTCTTAATTTCTTCATCTCAGGAGATTTCAATTTTTTTTTTTTTTTTTAAATTTCTGGAACCCTTTCCTATACTATCTTAAACTGCGTTGAGGATGGCAGTGTGCTTTTCTTTGTATCTTATATTTATTGATATTTATCCTAATTTGAAATGAAAACAAAAAAACTACAAAGTGTTTATTAATCCATTAAAAATGTTAATTGGCTAGTCCACATCTCTTTTAAAATAAGAATTAACTATAATTTTCCAAGTAAAAAACAAGTAAGAAGAGTAGCTTTGCTTTACATTTCTGTAAACTTCTTTAATAAATCTGGCCTCATAAAAGACAGCTGGAATTGCTTATCTGTTCCTATATTTAATCTGTCACAATATCACATGTCACGTTGCTGCTGAAAAGTTTCATAGCACACCCGTGAGAGAATTGTAGTGAAACATGCAAATAACATATTATTTTGAAAATACTTCTAGTTTCATAGGGGTTCCATACCACACTGTGAGAACTGCTACCTTACGGCATGCATTCTCTTACACAGTGCCTTTGCATATATTAACTCTGAGTGGGATACTGATTTTCTCCTCTATCAATTCTTCTTCATTTCTTACCTTGAAGATTATTTGCTTTCTCTCATTTCCTCCAAAAGGTCATATTCTGTTACTTTAGGCTTTTGTAATGCTGGGTACTTCCTGTTTAAAATCCTTTGTCATAGTTCTACATGGGTCTATGCGATTGTGTTTCTTTCTCTCCCATGAGACTAGAAGCTTCAAGAGAATAAGACTGCCTCACCACTGCATCCCAAGTATGAAACATAGTATCATAGTCCACAGAGGTTCTGAAAAGTTGTTGGATAAATATGTATGTTAACATCAATAATGTGGTAGATTTACCATCTGTCATGAATTTCAAAAACATTGTAAATGGCAATCAGTAGAACCACTGTCTTTTCTCAAGACCAGGATATAGAAAATTATAAGCATATTCTCTTTGCATCACAACAAAAAGAAGGTGATCAAGTTAAAACATGAGGAATTTGAGTCAAAAAATTCCTTGATATTTAGTTCTTACTTTAAATTGAAATTTTGCAATGACAATTAAGAATCGGTGAGTTGTTCAAATACTTCAGTGAACTGATGCCAAGTATCTGGGTATCTCTAGATACTTAGAAAATACTAGATAATAGGTGGACTGTTACACTGACATCCAGGTGATGGGTTGGTAGATTAAACATTTGCATTTCTCTTGGTGTTGAATAGAATCAAGGTAACAGAAAAATCAGTAAAGGGATCTTTTTTGGGGGTTTTTGCTGAGAGTGTTATGAGATGATTGCAGTGATTAATTTTTTTTGAACTTTCATGGGAGTATGAAAATGTCTTTTATTTATACCCAAGTTAAATTAAGAAAAAATCATGTGCATGGTCAATAGGATGCACAGATTCTTGAATTTAGGGTAAAATTTTGTATCTGTTTTAAGGGATGGGTGGTTTTCTGGTTTCTTGGTTTCTGGATTGTAGGGCTACTAACTTGATGTCAAGGTCAGGGTCTGTCTTCCTTCTACCCCCGGTTCTGGGTTCTCATTCAGTGCTTAGACAAAGGAGGGTGCTTAATATGAATGAATGAATGAATACTTAAAGCAAACTTCTTTTCTCCGCCTAAGTCTCTAATAATGGAACCAAACTGAATTATTTGTTGTATGTAGTAACAGTGGCTTGAGCAACCTTGGTGGTTGAACATTAGGTTTCCGATTTATTTTATTTAATGTATTGGATTATATTGATAGCCTTGTTCTCTTATAATTTTCTTTCAGATGGAAGGGAAAAAAGTAATCTATGTGGCTAAGTGGAAGTTATTAAGGTATTGTCTACTGAAGATTTCAAGGTCATTTTCATTTTTATGTTCCCCGGTTATTATACCAATCCAGTAGGCTGTCCCGTCCTTTGCCTCTTCAGGTATGAAATGGCAGCTGCTGTAGAGACACAGCTTGGTCACTGTTCACACAGTGGAGCAGAAGTTAATCACCCTTTGAAAACAATTGGCTGACATTCTACCAGAGAGTTAATTAAAGGGAAACTGTTGAGACAAGAATTATGCTCGTTTTTAAAAAGTTTGCCTGTATGACTAACAGTCGAAATCATTAAGAATAAGAACAGAAAGTAAGATTCTAAATTATAATAAATCCTGTTTACCTAACTTTTAGATTGGCTTAATCTAAATTTATTTTGTTCCCCTCTGTTTTTAATGCACTCTGCTTGGAAAATGATGTTACACTGTTCAATGTCATCTGTCTTTTTACAGTTGTTAGGAGCACTTTTTCTCTCTTTCTTTTCTTCTTCTTCTTTTCTTTTTTTTTTTTTTTGGTTTTAGCTTCTCATGCCTCTTTAGAATGAATTTTGTCTTTTGCTCAAGGCCCACTAAACAAAGTCATTGGATAAAAGACCCAATAAAATCTTCTCTAAGTTTTAAGTCTTTGTAATTTTAAATCCATTGACTAATTTAGTGTCATTGAGCTTTCAATCTTCAGAGGGACTTCTTTTCATTTAATGGTCTTGCTTTCATTGAGATAAAGATATCTATTTTTAAAACACCTTTAATGCCAAATGAAATTGAAATTATTAATTGAATTGTTCTGTATTTCCCCGTACAAAGGATTTTCCGATCCTATACCCTGTTATTTGTATGCATAGAAAGGACGAAAAATGAGGTTAGTGAAAATGATCTACATTTTGAATTAATATATTCTTTTTGGAAATACAGTATCTATAATTTCAAGGTCAGCCTAGGGAGAAATCATACTTTAACATTAGTACTTTTCCTGTGCACAAAATTTCATATTTTTCTCTTCACTGTTATTACACTTAATTTCGGAGATTGGTATAATATACTGTAACAGGACTTCATTTCCAGGACTTGACTTCCTGAGTTCAAATCTCAACACCATACCATATAGTCAAGTGAGTTTGCATGAATCACTTAGTTTCAAGATATTTCTTTCCTTATAGCTTACATGATGGTAATAGTAATAATATCTATCTCATTGGATGTTGTAAGGTTACAGTGAGTTGTTTTTAGTAATTAAGTAAATTTATTAGAATAAGTCCTGGTCCAGAGTTAGGAATATTATCATCACCACCATCATTATCATCACCACCACCATCATTTAAGAATCTAGATTTAAATATGACCATAATTATACACCTGAATCTCAATTCCCATATATTCCCATATATTTGAGATATGTACTGTTGGGTGATTCCTCCAACATCAATTTCCCTTTCTTTCTTGCCAACAGAATGCTGCTAACAGAGTACCCAGTCATTGGTATAAATCTGGAGGCTTAAGCCACTTATGGCTCTTGCACTCCAGCCAATGAAGGTAAGAAGAAATTTGCTGGGGATTTTCTGGTAAATATTTTTCCCTTTTAAGTAAAATTTCTTATTTGTATGCTTCTCTTTTTTCCTGCTTTGGGTGCTGTGATGACATGATGCCTGGTGGTTTGGCAGCCATCTTGTAACCATGAGGATACAAACTTGAGGCAAAAATCCTGGACTCTGAGTAGGAAAGAGAAAAGAGTAGGAGAAGATGGCATTTTTGAAAATGGAATCACCTTTAGACTTGTTAACAATATATATTCTTTCTTTTTTTTTTTTTTTTAAGATTTTATTTTTAAGTAATCTCTAGACCTGGTATGGGGCTTAAACTCACAATCCCGAGATCAAGCATTGCATGCTTCACCAACTAAGCCAGCTAAGGTGCCTCTGTTAACAACAAATCTTCTCATATTCCTTCTCCTTCTCCTCCTTCTTCTTCTTCCTCTTCTCGAAGAAGGGGCAGAGAGAGAGGGAGAGAAAATCTTAAGTAGGCTCCATGCTCAGTACAAAGCCCGACATGGAGCTGGATCCTTTGACCCTGAGATCATGACCTGAGCTGAAATCAAGAGTTGAGATGCTTTAGGGGCGCCTGGGTGGCTCAGTGGTTTAAGCCTCTGCCTTCAGCTCTGGTCATGATCCCAGGGTCCTGGGATTGAGCCCTGCATCAGGCTCTCTGCTCAGTGGGGAGCCTGCTTCCCCCTTACCATCCCCTGACTGCCTCTCTGCCCACTTGTGATCTCTGTCTGTCAAATAACTAAATAAAAAAGAGTTGGGATGCTTAACTGACTGAGCCACTCAGGTAACCCCAACAAATATTCTCAAAGTTTAAGATACTATTAGTAAATTTTCTTTACTTGCAGATGAAAACATCTTAACTAGTACTTCAGCCATAATTTTTTTTTTTTTTTTTTTTTTTTTTTTTTTTTTTTTTTTTTTTGGTGCAAGTGACAGAAACTCAACTTAAACTAGGGAACGTACTCGGGGAAACTTTAGCCAAATTGATTGCCATCAGAATCATGGTAGTTCTAAGGACCTCAGAGATGGAAACTAGGGTCTTGCACACCCTTGTACACTTCCTCTCTCTTTTCCCCTCTTTGCTTCTTCCTGTATCAAACTCATTTGTTCCTACTGAAGATGATATATTTTTTTTCTGGTGGCATATGAGCTCCATTAGAAAAAACAAAACAATAAAAACAGAGTCCTCTTTCTTAGCTCCTGTTTGAAAAAAAGCTAAGAAAGAATGCTAATTTGGTTCTTAAACCACTTGCTACAGCCAGGGAAGGAGGCGTTATCAGCCCATGGCTTTGATTACGTTGTGAGCTCTTGTTTCTGGTAGATTAATTGGGATTACACACGTATGTGGACAGAGAATTACTGTGGGAGGACAGTCACCACTATTTATTTCTGGTATAAAAATTTAGTAGTTGTGAAAAATACTTTCCCTGGGGTCATTTGGGTCATGGTTTGAATTAGTTTTGGTGTTCTCTTTACTAGGGTCATTTTTAATTTCCTTGGACTCATTAGACCCTGTGTGTATGTGACCAACAGGGAAACTCAGAACCCGGCGGACTGTGAGGGAATGTTCCTGTGGAATCTGCTAATGTGTCTCACATTCTCATTTCCCAGAGGCTATTGCTCCGTGGGCTGCACGACACTGGGATTTGGAATGGGGTAGCAGATTATGTACCAAGATTTCTTGGGCTCTTGCCATAGACGACTAATGTCAGTCTTGAGCCCCCTCCAAGGACCTCTCCCTCTTTATCCAAGTATTTTTAGGAGCTCTCTCATAAATGCTCCCAGAAAACCATGTGTTATTCCCTGAGTGCTGCCCCACAGGGGACACAGCTGCTGGGCTTCACAGTGTCCGCTGGGCATCACCGTTGCTGCTGGTCACTGCTGTCTCCCCTCTAAACTGCTGTTGCTCAGACACTGCTGGTCCCTGATCTGGGCTCTCCTGCCCTATTTGGGGAAGAACTGTGGTTTCTCCCTGCTCAAGGCAGCCCCTTTTTTGTCTCTCGACAAGCTGCCACTGCCACAGGTATAAGGAAGTTTACCCAGGGGCACGTGGAAAGCTGGGCGGAATGCCTCTGCGTTTCCAAATGTCTGTATCTTATAGAGGTTTTTTTGTTTTGTTTTTAAGTAAGTCCAGTCTTGTCTTGTCTTTTCTCTTCTTTCTTTTTTTACGTTTTAAAGCTCTATTTATTTGAGAGAAAGGGAGTGTGAGTGGGGAGCAGGGGTGGCTAAAGAATTCTGAGGAGACCCCTCACCACATGTGGAGCCCGATGTGCCGCTGGATCTTACGACCCAAGATGGTGAGCCAAGCTGCAATTAAGAGTCTCATGCCCTCCCCGTAGAGCCATCCAGGCACCCCTCTTACAGAGGTTTTAATAAGAAGCTGGCTCTTCTTATTTCTTCAGATATGACCTGCCCTTTACTTCGTACCTGTATTGCACAACACCTAGACTTAAAGGCCACGCCTGAAGCCGGGCTGAGCCAGGCATGGGACACACACCAGAACCCTCCCGCTCCCATTTCCTGGAAGAAGCATCTGCTGTTGAGCTCGGCTTATCCTCTTGACACTTTTTTTTTTTTTTTTTTTTCTATTGTGCTGTTATCTCCCAGGAAGTTCTTCAGTTTTGAATGAAAATAGATTTCTGGCAAGCTTATTCCATCTACTGTTTTACTCTGAAGGTGAAAACTTATCTAATTTGAGAAGTGGATATGGCTAGAATCTTGGTTTTTCAGAGCGTTGGGTTTAAAAGATCAGCAACATTTTTAGAAAAAAGGAACTTGTATAGCAGTTCCAACTCTGTTTTGCTTACTTAGGATGGCATTAAAAAAGTAATCCAAAGTACCCTCACTATCCATTATTTCACAAATAGAAGATAAAATTTAAGAATGATAAAAATGACATATTAGAAAACTGTCTTTTGTTTTCAAAAATACGCAGTTGAAAATAGGCCTACAGACACAAATATTCAGCAGTACTTAACTCTGACTGCACTTCATAATATACATATATAGTTTCTGGACGTGATCCCTAGAGATGTTGACTCGAGACTGTGATCTATATATTTAAAAAGCTCCCCAGGTGATTCTAATGCAGCCAGCCAGATTAGTATGTACACTGTTTTTCTCTTCTACTCTTTTCCCCGTGAAGTGGTGAAAAATCAATTGCAGATCAGCAAGTCTATAGACTGGCCCTTGGGACCCAGCTGGCTCAAATAAAATCTGGAGCCCTGGTTATCTAAGATTTCCCTGAGATACCCAAGTGCTTTCTTTCCTCATTGGAAGGAGAAGTCCTAAATGCTAAAATGTTACAGATAGGAAAGTTATGTGACTTGATCCGGGTCAAGCGTGACAAGTGAGTGTTAAGTGATAATGAAGTGCCCGTCGATCGGCGTGAAATGCTCGAATGTCACACTGAAAAGGCTGCCAAGGATCAGCCGGAGCTCAGAAGAAATGAATGTCATGATTGATGAGCAGTGTCTCGTCTTGGGTAGAAGAGGAATATCATAGCACATGTAGCACGTATTTGCCATTTTTAATCTGCCTCCTTGTAGATATGTGCATCATGTTTGAGAAAATATTAGTTTTAAGTGTTCTAGCCTCCCATTCATTATAGTACAGTAGTGGGCTCTTTGAAACTGTAGTACAATAATGCCCGAATGCCTGTCATCTCAAAAGTCTTTGTGCCTTAAGAAGTCTTTTAATGTCGAGTTGAGTTACAATGATTGCATTTAAATTGAGGCCGTGCTATTGTGTTACATCTGTCTGGCTCCTAAGACACCTTACTGTTTACTGAATGTACACGTATTGGCTATTTGCTGCAGACTGTTACCGAGGGAGAAAGTCTGCAGTGCGTCTTTACCTGCAGGACACTTTATCTATTGGGGAAAGTAGATCTGTAAACAAATGATAATAATAGAAGATATGTACAAAACATTCCATAAACAGATAAAGGGAAGATCAGCTAAATTTGAAATGAAGAAAGAGAAATAGTGTATTTCAGTTGAAATAGTAGAGTAAGTTGTTTCACAGAAGATGCTTCGGTAGGACCTGAAATAGTGTTGCTGAATGTGGTCACTGAGTCCTTGGGTCACCGATTTTTATAGGATCAGCTAGGTGTGATATTTACTTCTTTGAGACAATATAAAATTACTTCATTTATAGTGTTTCATGGCATTTAGCTTACATTTTATTAGCATATTTATCTGGAACCTTCCCCCTCAATAGATTGGAAGCTGATCTATATACATAGCACATCTATCAAAATAAGATGTAGAAGAATAGAGTGAATGTGTCGACATTAATCCCTTGTCAACTCTGTGACCTCAGACAAGGAAATTAAAAAAAAAATCTTTATAGCTTTTCATCTGCAACATGAGAATAACAATAAGTGCTACATGAGGTTGTTGTGAATATCAGTCCAGGAAATGCATATAACAATTATTAGTACAGCGCTTGGCACTTTTAGTAAATACTCAGTAAAGTTAATTATTATTATATGTTTTGAGCTCTAAGTCTATGTCTGTATCCCAGTGGACACTTAGTTATTATTTGTTGTTTGTATTGAAATTAAGGACACTTCCTTTTATGAGTTTCTTCTCCATGCATCCATGCATCCATCCATGCATGCATCCATGCATTCAGATTATCGGCTATGTGCCTGTCCCTCAATCCCATTCCCTCCAAAAAGCTCACAATCTTGTCTTCCGAGTCTATTTTAATAACTGTTTAAATTTTGTAACTCCCTCCCAGAGTATTTCAGACAGAATTGAGTAAAAACTTTAGTAGAATAGCTTCATCACATTTCAATCACTAGGAAGGGGCAGTGACGTTAAATTTACTGGGGAGACATATGGCACACACGATATTAATATAATTTGAGATGGGGTACCTCTGAATATCACAATGTGCTTTATCACCTAATACTGTACCTTTATGACCCTGAAGACCATCTTAAGTAACTTTGCTTTTTAGTTATATCTTCCCTAAAATTCTACTCTTAAAAGATAAAATACATTGGGGTGCCTGGGTGGCTCAGTGGGTTAAGCCTCTGCCTTCAGCTCAGGTCATGATCCCAGGGTCCTGGGATCAAACCCCAGCATTGGGCTCTTTGCTCAGCGGGGAGCCTGCTTCCTCCTCTCTCTCTCTGCCTGCCTCTCTGCCTACTTGTGATCTCTGTCTGTCAAATAAATAAATAAATAAAATTTAAAAAAAGATAAAATACATTGTATCTGTTTTGTTCTTCATTATATCTCTAACATCAAGCAGATTGACTTCTGCCTAGTAAGTACTCAATATACATTTGCTAAAGGACAGAATAAACGAAGTAAATAAGTTGCGAAATTGACATTATGACTTTGTATTTTGGATGGGGGATATGATTGTATTGAAGTAACATGAAACAATGTTCTATTTTGGACTTTTGTCTTTTGGGTTTCTTTAAGGCAGGAGTGTGTAGGCACGATTCAAGGCATGTGTCGGGGTGGTGTGGTAGGGTGGGGTGGAAATGATCCTTTCCCATTGAATGATTCTGATTTTCTGGAGGGGATACAGTTTTACAATTGCTAATATGATTAGGTCAAAGCTCATTTAAAAACTCTCAGTGTCTCTACAATGTAATTCTGAGTTAAATTAAAGTACTACATAAAGCATTAAGCTAAATCAAATTTATATCATGTGTTTTTGGAGTCCTACATCTTAGCCAGATACTTATGTCACTGATTTCAGCTTTTGGTACACCTTATTGCTATCTGCTTTTAGTGCTGTTTGACTTCATTTACTTTAATGTGTTAGATAAAACTTAAATAAAGGAGAAATTAAGAATAAGTTATTATTCCTATCAAACATTGTAACACCACTCTTTTTACCCAAATCTTGGGAGTAAAAATTCTTACAAGAAAGATATCTAAGGGTGCCTGGGTGGCTCAGTGGGTTAAGCCGCTGCCTTCGGCTCAGGTCATGATCTCAGGGTCCTGGGATCGAGTCCCACATCGGGCTCTCTGCTCGGCAGGGAGCCTGCTTCCCTTCTTCTCTCTCTGCCTGCCTCTCTGCCTACTTGTGATCTCTCTGTGTCAAATAAATACATAAAATCTTTTTTTTTTTTTTTTTTAAAAGAAATCCAAGCTTTTCAAATTATATCTATAAACAGAACTGGAGTCTCAAACAGCATTTATCTTTAAGTCTGCGTTCTAGCTGTCTTCATTGCTCCCTAAACACCAAATTTTCCACTGTGGATGTGGGACATATGCTCTTTCAGCTCAGTATGCTGTAGAGCCCAAGTGTGGCACATTTACACTGGCAGCTCCTCGGGAAGAAAAAAATAGCACGGGGAACGTGGAAATCTTACAGTAGAGGAGGTTCGAAATACAAATGTTGCAGCGCTAAGCTCTCAGAAAGTAATAATTTCACTGATTTTTATTAGAAAGAGGATATATGAGCATAGCGATGAATGGTAAATCAGCATTTCTGCCTCTTTACCAGCTTTTATGATCGGCATTAATGGTGGCAACTGTCACAGAGATTACGGTTGCTTTATTTCAAGGGAGTCTAAGAGGCAGAACGTAGTATGAGTATTTTATAAACATGTATTTTTAAAGTCAGCCATTTGGGTTTGCAGGGGTGACAGATGATTCCTGGGAGGGCTTAAAAGGGAGAGGGACGGAGTAGAGGAGGGGAGAAAGCGAGGAAAAGAGTATCATTTATTTGATGCAGAAATTTGGTTGTTAGTTATAGTCTACATTTCTGTTAGCCATTTTATTCTAGCCTAAGTGGTGCCAAAATTATTTTATTGATCAGCTATCCTGGGATTGAAAAAGCCACATTCTGACCGGGGCCGTGTGACTTTTACTTCCCATTACAAATCAGGATGGGCCCCTAGCGTGTAGTTGGTTTAACTACATTTGTGATTATTTTGTTGAAGATAAAATCCCCTATCTGTCACTTCCCAGACCTGCGAGCCCTTCTGTGAGGTTTACAAAGTCATAGGGAGGAGATAATCCCTACCATCTTTCTTCTGGTGTGTTCTGTATGTTTGATAAAAGGGAGCTAATGTATACAACTATGGTACAAAATGTACCCAAAGCAAATTGTTCCTACTGAATAGCAGTAGTACGATTTGCTAGAAAGGAAGCTTTCAGGCAGTTGGTGACTTAAAAACATTTTGAAGATGGGAAAAAAAATACACACACACACACACACACACACACACACACACACACACATGCACTAAAGACATCAGTATTCCTGCTTCATCCTCGTTGCTCTATTCGAGCTGCAGCTGCTGAAGCCATTATGATAATGTCTGGAGGTTTTAGAAAATTTGTTCGTGCATGGATGGGGGAGATACCTACTTAGAGGACCTGACTCTCAGCGTCCACAGCTGTCTTCTATAGTGAACTCTTGACATTTTGAACTTCTTTTTTTCTCTTTACTCCCAAGTTGTTAGATATTTGTTTTGCTCATTTATTTCTTTATCAGCAAACAGTCATTTAATATTTAGTGTGGGCCAGGGATGCTGCTAGGTGTTCAGTGAACAGTGGTGAATGCGACAGAAACAGTTTCCGTGTCCAGAGAACTCGAATGGAGATGACATAGGAGACCAGGAAGTGGATTGCTAGAGAAGCACATGGCAGGGCTACTGATTCGGTCTGTAGAGGTTGGGGACAGCTTCCCAGTTGAAGCAGTTTCTCAACTAATAACTGAAGGATGAGTAGGAATTAAATCCCGCATTGGATGGCTTCATAAGACAATGTATATGAAATAACTTACAAATTGTGAAGCACTGTGTAGAGATTATGCTTTATTACTTGTCTTGTAATCAGGTAATTTTTAAAATGTCAGGGACCTGGGGCACCTGGGTGGCTCAGTGGGTTAAGCCTCTGCCTTCAGTCCAGCTCATGATCTCAGGGTCCTGGGATCAAGCCCCAGGGAGCCTGCTTTCCCCTCTTCTCTCTCTCTGCCTGCCTCTCTGCCTACTTGTGATCTCCCTCTGTCAATAAATAAAGTATTTAAAAAATATATAAAAAAAATCAGGGACCTTAAAAATCTTAATATATTTTGATATATATTGTGGCAGCATTATTGTTATTGGCAGGAGGAAGCATCTTATTTATAATTGTTGTTTTCTGTACCCTGGTAAAATATATCATTTTTTAAAAAAGATTTTATTTATTTACTTGACTGAGAGAGAGCAGAAGCAGGGAGAGAGGCAGGCAGAGGGAGAGGGAGAAGCAGGCTCCCAGCCGAGCCAGGACCCCGATGCGGGACTCGATCCCAGGACCCCGGGATCACGACCCGAGCCAAAGGCAGCCGCTTAACCGACTGAGCCACTCAGGCGTCCCATTATATCATTTTCTAGAACTGGTGCTGTATAACCAACCATCTAAAATATTTTACCTGCTTAACTTTAGGGACTCAGTTAGGTCTTTCCCATCGGGTGGAGCAGGGGGAGGATGAACTGTTTCTATCCTGGAGTAAAGCCACAGCCTTATGACCACGGCTTGCCTGATTCATAGGTAGATGGTTTTAGTGTGATAGGGATTCCGAAGAGCTGTGTTCTTGTGCTGATGTAGCAATTACATAGGCAAATGGCCCAAAACAAATAACTTAATTTCATTTGGTCTCATTTCCTTACCTGCATAATGATTACCTCTAAGAGATAATCTGTGATAAACTTGCCAGTGCACTTTCTGTATCTTAAGTCTAATGTTCCTCATTTCTTTTCTTTCTCTCTTTTTCTCTCTTTTCTCTTTCCTTCTTCCTTCCTTCCTTTCTCCATCCCTCCCCCCCACCGCCGTCTGTCTGTCTGTCTTTCTTTTTTTCCTTTTTCTTTCTTCCTGCCTGCTTCACATCCAGCATGGGCTCCCTTGAATTCATGACCCCGAGATCAAGACCTGAGCTGAGATCAAGAGTTGGACACTTAACCAACTGAGTCACCCAGGTGCCCCCTAAATCATTTATTAATGCCTGCCTTTTTTTGGCTTTCCTGTTAAGAATCTCAATAGACCTTAAGTCATTTGCTGATTTGCTTACCCCGTGGAGCAAGTTTGCTTAGCTGTTAATCCAAAGGGAGCAGATTCAAGATGCGTGTACATCTAAGTATGTTCTTCACATGTATATGTGCATAGGGGCAGGCTGTCAAATTGCTAAGTTCAAAAAAATAATCTTCAGAAGGAAATGAAAAATGTCTTAAAAATGTCAACATGGTTTTCTCCCTTTGCTTATTAAACTCATTTTTTTTTTCTCCCCAGATTCAGGAAGGATCATTTTTAGAAGGGACTAATAGATAATGCCTGTGGTAACATACATACATCGAGGCTCATACAATACAGTAGTGTAACGTTTAATGTGTAGTAATTTTGATGTATGTCAGAGACTAAAATAAGACCTTAAGTACTTTATATAGTGAAATACAATGGTAGGTAAATGTCTGTGGGATATTTTAGCTCATCCCTGATGATGTTCCAATGTTCTAAGCCTACAATTCAGAGCTTTCTCCTTAACTTAGACTGTTGGCTTACTTTCTCACTTATTAAACCATCTCAGATAAGGCAACCTTACAGAGAATAATACAGATATGGCTTGGAACAAATCTGTTGTTCAGATTCTATCGACTATGGATATCTTCACAAACGTCGAAACGGTGACTTTGACAATAGTTTCTTCTCTGAAATTTTAGTGGGACCTTTACATATGGTCTAGGCATTTTTCAGTATGTTGCTTTGGTGGCCTGTCCTTGAGTGAATGAGTCTGTGCTTGAGCCCTCTACTAGCAAAATTTCTATTTCCTATAGCCCTATGTTTTTTCTGGACATAAGCTCCATTGGTTGTCAAAACCAGATATTGTGGTGGCTCATTTCTTTGGTGCAGGGTTGAGGGGCCTTAAGTGGGGCACAAACCCCCTTCACCCCAGGGAGAAGCTCCACATTTGTCAGATTCTTCCTGATTTCTTCAAATTCTAAGTTGCTGTGCTGGGGGTCAGGTTTTTGGTGAGAAAGTCTCTGTGTCTTCCACCTGTCTGGATATGGCCCTTTAATTTTTTGTTGTGAAGACATGTTCAGCTAGTTAAAAAAGTTTTTTTTCAGATGGAATTGTTGCATATGTAGTTGTAGATTTCTTGCGTCCATGGAAAGAGGTTCAGGATTCCCCTATGCTGTTATCTTGAACTGTACCCTTCAAAATGCTTTCTTCTGTTTTTATATTATCGATATCATTCCTATTACTTTTTTAAAAAAGATTTTATTTATTTATTTGACAGACAGGTCACAAGTAGGCAGAGAGAGAGAGAGAGAGAGAGAGAGAGAGAGAGAGAGAAGCAGGCTCCCTGCCAAGCAGAGAGCCTGACATGGGGCTCGATCCCAGGACCTTGAGATCATGACCTGAGCTGAAGGCAGCGGCTCAACCCACTGAGCCACCCAGGCGCCCCCACTTCTATTACTTTTTAATATGGCTTAAGTATACGTCAGTAACAAAATTTAAAGGAGTGCTTATTTTGTTTCTTGATAATACAGAATTTCTTTTTTTAATCTTTTTCTTTTTTTAATGGAGAAAAAAGTATTTATTGTTACTGATTGTGGATATTGAGTCAGTGCCTTAAAACACGTGCATGTGAACACGCACACACTCACACAGAACTGAAAACAGAACATCTTCTAGCATTCAGGGTACCAGAGTTCTAAGGCCAATGATGCCTCTCGCTAGAAAAATAAGCCTGAGTTGGTGCAACACTGGGCTGCTGAGATCCCCTAGTTCCTGGAGGCTCATGGCTCACAACTGCAGATTTTCCTGCCTAAGAAAAGAATCCTTTCTCGCCTAATTCTTGGCCTGTCCCTATACGAAGCCCTTGTCCTCTGGCCAGTTAGTGGTGGTAAGTACAAAGACCCTTAATAGGTTGGCAGCTGGCCTGCCTTTTACTCTCGCCTGTTTCTTCCCCAAATACTCTCTTCTTTCTGTCTAAATTCCATCTCTCCAAAAACATTGAACTAGCTCTGTTTCCACCGTGAAATTTTCGGTGGCAGGTCTAGCACACACTGATTTCTTACCTCATTGTATTTCTATAGTATCCAAACACCTACCTTTGTTTAGTTGCTTTCCAATGAACAAACTGTCTTCACATATCTTCTCTGAGCAGATCCTCAAAACCGCTCCATAATTTGGTGAAAATAAATGTCATCATTCCTGCTTTACAGTAGAGAAGCCTGAGGGCAGGACAGAATGAGTGGCTTGCTTCAGGTCGCAAAATTGGCATGTACTAGAGCTGGGGTTCAAATATGTATATGATGATTCCATACTGAGTGTTCTTGCCACTTACACAGTGCTGCTTTCTCCAAAGCACTTAGTGCTACGTCACTTAGATAAATTAAGTCTATCAGAGTATTGATTTGGGCTTCTTGCTTGTTGCTGTAGATATTTTCCCTTTTCTATCCCAAGGATGTAGTCTTTTAAGTTCTTTTTTTCTTAGGGTTCTCCTACTAGCATTGGTATTTTAGGTTTGGAAGAAAAAATTTTAATAGTAACGGTGTTTCAGCTTTGGAAGGAAAGTATGTCAGATCCCCAGAAGATAGAATTTTTTTTTTTTAAAGATTTTATTTATTTATTTGACAGAGAGAGACACAGCAAGAGAGGGAACATAAGCAGGGGGAGTGGGAGAGGGAAAAGCAGGCCTCCTCCTAAAGCGGGGAGCCTGATCCCAGGACCCTGGGATCATGACCTGAGCTGAAGGCAGATGCCTGATGACTAAGCCACCCAGGCACCCCTTCATGTAGGTTTTCAGAAGGCACAGAAGCTCTGCAGCAGGACTGTGTCAGAGGAAACCACGTCCAAATACCAGAGACAGAGATGGGTAAAGTTAGCTAGTTACAAGGAATCTTCCACGTTCCATTAATAGTGAGGACAGTGTTTTCCTCCTCTGGGGCTCCCTGGGACACAGGCTGGACCTCGGGAGAGAATGTTAATGTTGCACACCTAGGGATAGTCTCCTTGGCCACATTTTGCCCAGAACCAGTGGAGCCACATGCGTTAAGGCCTCTTCAGGACTCTTCAGGTCTACCAACGGTGACCAGCATAACCTGAAGACCTGAGTACCCTCTCTTGAATATTTCTGCTTGCCTAAGACTCTCAGTTTTTTGTGACTATCTGAAGGGGTGGTTTCTTCTTACATGATTAATATTATCATTTCTTGTCATATAGGCAGATGTGGACTTAGAATAGATTTATGTGATTTAGAAAAAGTGAAGAACTATGACGTTCCTTACACCTGACTTTTGTGGAGTGATAATCTCATACTTGCCTCATATTGATTTTATTCATTGGTCATCTCCTGGATGAAATTGCCGTTTCTCTCAAGTGGAGGTTATCCTTGGACTCGTTTGGGTAGCCTCAGTCACTAAAACTGTACAATGGAAGTAGCAGGAATTCATTAAACAACAACAATAACAACAACAAACTGAATATTCAGATACAGACTTAATTCTGATCTTGGATAAAGAACTAGTTAATTTGAATACTGAATATCCTGTTGAACAGAAAAAATGCATTTTTCTGTTTCTTGGTCTTTTTGAGCCAGTTTGGGCACACCTTTGAAGGATTCTTCCCTAATCATAACCAGAATCACAGGTTTTATGCACGTGTTCAACTCCAGACTCTGGGACTCTTTCAGTTTAAGCCATTTGTTCTGTCTTATGTTCCTGGCCTTGTACAAGAATTCTACTTTGCCCAACTTCTAGAGATGGATGACCCAGTTTCATGGACTACATTGGCTTTGCTTTATCCCCTGGCCATTGTCTTTGGATCATCCTTGTCTCCATACTCTGCAGAATTGAGACCATTCTGGCCTTACTATGTCTCTCAAGATTCCACTGTGAGTACAGTGTTTGTCTGGGAAGGGAGATCAGACCAGTATTTGAACTGGTGAATTAAACTGGTGGCCACTTCAAGTATGCTGAGTAGATGATACACACACACACCCCTCATATTATCAGGCATGACTTAGTTTTATGCAAACCTACTGAACATTAGCTGTATTATACATACTAGATTTACAAAGGAAAGTGTCTTGAGTTGTAATTTATTTGATCATATGGAATTTTAAGCTTAAGAGAATGTAACCAAAATAAAACAACAGCAGTATCAAAAGTTTTAATTTGGAATTTGATGATAATAAGGAAATATTTTGTTTCCCTGATTTATTTTGTTTCTGTATCTCTCTGAATAAAGAATTTCCCTGTTATGGGCAACTGTTATCCCTCAGTTTACAAACTGATTTAATTTTGCACCTGGGTCCTGGGGAATGTATTAGTGTGCGCTTCTACCCATTAATGGAGAGATTCTAAAGGATTTAATTAACTCTCATTTTTGGATGACTGTTAGGTTCTAGACGCTCTATATATTTATCTCATTTATCTCATAGTAATCTGGCATATGTATTGTTCTCTCCATTTTAAGGGTAAAGATGAAGCACCTTGACCAATGTTTAAAGCCAGTAAGTGACTGAGCATAGATTTGAACTGAAGCCTCTTATTTCTATAGATAGCCTGCTCTCTTTCCATCATACCATGGATAATTCAGTCAATCCACACTATACTTAAGCCTTGGCTAGTGTTTCTCAAAAATATGATGCAGGGACCTCCTGCATCAGAAGCACCCGTAAATGTTCACTAAAAATGCAAACACCTCTGCCTGACTTCTGACCTGTTGCACCAGAACCTCAAACTCCCCGTAGGAGATTCCTTTCCTCTCCCTCCATCTCTTCTTCTTCCCCCTTCTCTCTTGTTCTTTCGATTAGGTTTATTTGTGAGTATCCCATATTATGTTCAATTAATTTTTTAGAATTTTTTAAATTAGGAAACATTTCAAACATACACTAAAGTAGAATATTATAATAAACTTTCATATATGCCATTAAGAGTTAGAATGACCAATATTTTGTCAACCCAGCTTTATCTATATCTCCTTTTATTTTGCTGAAAAAATTTCAAACATGTTTTCAAAAGCAAAAGCATTTTAAAATAAATGCTCAGTGTTACATCACTTTATCATAACGTGCAACAATATGAATTCCTAAAAAAGGTCAACTTCTTCCATCACCCATGACATTACGTCTCACAAAACTAATAATTCATTTAATAGCTCATATATAAGTTTTTCTTTGTCTAAAAAATGTCTTTTTTGCTGGTTTGGTAAAATTAAGATCCAGAGACCAAACATTGCATTTATTTCTTATGTGTCTTCAGTTCTCCTATCAACCCTCACTCCAAACACTAAAGATCAGTTTTGAGTTTATGCAAATACAAATATATATGCATATGAAACGTGCATATATATACCCAGAGGCGAAATACACACACACACACACACACACACACACACACACACACAAGTGAAATTGCTCAACTGTATGAGAGATCTATTTTAAATTTTTTGAGGGGTCTCTATATTGTTTCCCATAGTTATAGACCAATTTACATTCCCACCAACTGTGTATTAGGGGTCCCTTTTCACTATATCCTCACCAGCACCTGTTATATCTTCTTGATGGTAGTCATCCGAACAGGTGTGAGGCTAACATTCTAACCACATCTCGTTATGGTTCTGATTTGTATTTCCCTGGTGAATAGTTGGGAGCTCTTTTTGTGTGTCTGGCCATTTGGATGTCCTCTTTGGAAAAATCTCTATTTAGTTATTCTGGCCATTTTTTAATCAGAATATTTTTTGTTATTAAGTTCTTTATATATTTTGGATTTTATATAGTCTTTATCTATTCTTTATATATTTTGGATATTAACCCTTTATCCAATATATGGTTTGCAAAAACTTACTCCCATTCTATAGGTTCTCTTTTAATTTTGTTAATTGTTAATTGTACAAAAGTTTTTGAGTTTCATTTAGTTCCATTTGTTTGCTTCTGTTGTCTGTCCTTCTAGTTTGATGTCTAAAAAATCACTGTCAAGACCAGTATCAAAGAGCTTTTTCACTACATTTTCTCCTTCAAGTTTTACGGTATCAGGTCCATGTTTGAGTCTTTGATCTATTTTCATCTATTTTGAGTTACCTTTTTTGACAATTATTTAAGACCTTTATTAGCAGGTGCTTGCCATTCATTGACTTTTTTTTTTTAATATCAAGCTGCGTTCTGTTATACAAATTAAAAATGAGGTTCTCAAAAATCTCAACTTGACCAGATATAAAACAATTTAAAAATCTTTACAAATGTATTGAGAAAAATGAGGATTTTTAAAAAACACGTTTGTCATTACCAGAAAGAAACGTCTTTAGGTAAAAATAATAAAAACTCCATGCTGCATAGATAATGCAGATAGTTCTACCCTCTGGTCAATGGAAAAAAAGCAAGCACTTAAGGTCTTCAGCTCCAATCTTTTGTTCATCTCTTATTGCTGGAATTTTGTATTCGCTTCTTGTTGGGTGACTAAACCAGGCAGGTGGGAGAGATGTAAGCCGGCACGTACTCCGCCCCACGCTGTTCTGCCTTGGGAGCCGCGGATTTCTCAGCAGGTGGATGCACGGCTTCTCTTTGCCATCTTTTGGTTGAGGGTTTTCTGGGTATCTGCTTCAGTAACTGAAGTTGCAGCGGTAACCACGGTGACGTGGGTATTGCCTTTGGGTCTCATCTCTTGGATTTTCCTTATCTTCAGTGCCATCTCTCCAGAATGTTCTTGGCGAGGAGGCACCCTGCGCAATCACGGTCTGTAACGCCCGAACATACTGTGTCTCACTGGTCTGTCTGGTTCTCCTGCACGCTGGTCGTCAGCAGCTTCCATCACTTCTCCCTGCACGGGAGGGTTGGAAGACTGTGGTCCACGCCCACAGGGTTTCTGCAAGTCCTAAGGTTGGAACCCCCGCCTGTAAGTAAGGCCTGCGCTGTTGGGCCCAGCCTTGGGGGTAGGGGGGCACTCTCCAATCCCTTCTGCTTTTCCCATTCTCAGTATTCTGGTAATTCTCTGGGTAATTCCGCGGAGGACCCCTGGCGCGTGCACAGTGCCTGTAATGGTTAGAGTCCGCTGCCTGCTTACTGCCTTGCCCTGGAACTCCACGGGGCTTGTCCCATTTGCTGCCTCTGCACCCTTTTCTCCTTCAACAAGAGCCAACTTCAGTCTCTCCATCTCCTGTACTGGGAAGGTACTTCCTGGGGTGGGTCTTTACGGCAGTCTGGGGTACAAATACATCTCCTTCCGTGCGGTTCCTGTCGATGAAACCATTTACGCTTCTTAGAGTGAACCGTTCACTGCTCCCAAAGCCTTCCCTTGTGATGATCTTTCTGTCCCTGCTGGCAGGTGTCCCCCATGAGAGGCTGCAGGGCCGCTGCCCATGGTGTGGGGCCTGGTGGAGGCCGCACTGAGGGCAGGTGGTGGGTGGCTGCTGGGTCTCAAGCCTTTGTGCTTAGGGCCGCGGCGATGGTGCCTGGTGCCTGCGGCGGCTGGGCTCCTCCCGTGGGTGGGGGTTGCTGGTAACCCAGCGTGCGCAGGCGGCGGGGCTGCCCAGGCTGTTTGGGGGCCGCTCTCTGCTACCGCTGGAACTCCATTTTCAGTTAATGTTTGTGAGTGATGCGAGATAGGGATCCAATTTCTTGGGTCTGTGCGTGTTTCTCTAGTTCGCCCAGCACTAATTATTGGACAGCCAGTCTTTTTCTTATTGGCCGTTTTGGCTTCCTCGGCAAGTATTAGTTGATTGTATATACTGGAATTTGACTCAGGGCTTCCTACTCTTTTCCACTGGTCGGCATGTCTGTTTTTGGGCCAGTGCTATTTTTATTAGCATGGCTTCGTAGTATAGTTTGAAATTCAGAAGCATGGTACCTCTGGCTTTGTTCTTCTTCTTCTTTTTTTTTTTTTTTTCAAGATTATTTTGCCTCTTCTGGCCCCTTTGTGGTTCCACACAAATTTTGGTGTTCTTTCTTCTAATTCTATGAAGAATGTTATTGGTATTTTGAATTGGGATTGTGTTGAATGTGTAGAAGGCGTTGGGCAGTCTGGCCATTTTAACAATATATTATTCTGATCCAAGCACGCAGGGTATGTTTCCATCGTTCTGGCTAAATTCTATAGTTTTTATTGTAGAGATCTTTACTTCCTTGTGTTCAGTTTATTCCTAAGTAGTTAATTTATTTTTTGATATTATTGTGAATGGGATGGTTTTATTTATTTTCAAATTCTTTATCATTAGTGTAAAAGAATAATTGATTTCTGTATGTTGATTTTGTATCCCGCTACTTTAGCAAAATTGTTGATGATATTTTGGTTGTTTCTAGTAATTGATTTTACAAATAAGTACACAATAAATAATGTTTATAAGTAATTTCATACTTTTCCAGTGTGTATTTGGGATAAATTCTTAGAGGTGGAAACATCAAAGGGCAAAATCACGTTTTTTGGTAACTATTTTAACAGACTTTAATATTTAGAATAGTTTTATGTTCACAGCAGTATTGAGCAGAAGGTCCAAGGGCACATGCCTGGCTCAGTTGGGTAAGCATAGGATTCTTGATTTCAGCTGAGGTCATGATCTCAGGGTTTTGAGACTGAGGGTCGTGAGATTGAGTCCCGTGTAGGGAATCTGCTTGAGACTGAGAATCTCTCTCTCCCTCTGCCCACACCCCCCACTCCCACACACCCTCTTTCTCTAAAATAGCTAACTAACTAACTAACTAACTAACTAAATATCTTGCAAAGAAAAGAGAAGGTACAGAGATTTCCCATATACTCCCTGCCCCACACATCTACAACCTCCCCTATTATCAGAATCCCCCACCACAGTGGTCATTTGTTGCCAGTGATGAACCTACATTGACACATCATTGTGTGATGCAAAGTCCTTAGTTTATATTAGGGTACAGTCTAAATGGCATTGTGCATTCTGTGCGTTTGGCCAAATGTATAATGACCTATATCCATCATTATAGTATGCAGAACGTTTTCTCTGCCCTAATAATCTTCTGTGCTCTGTCTGTTCATCCCATGCCCCCCAAATCCCTGGCAAGCATTGGTCTTTTCACTGTCTCCATAGTTTTGCCTTTTTCCAGAATGTCATATGTGATATGTCATATATGATTGGAATCATATAGTATGTAACCTTTTTAGATTGGCTTCTTTTACCCAGTAATATACATTTAAATTTCTTTCATGTTTTTTCCTGGCTTAAACAGATTTTTTTTTTTTTTTTTTTTTTTTTTTTTAGTGCTGAACAGTAATTCACTGTCTGGATGTATCCCAGTTTATCTATTTACCTACTGAAGAATGTCTTGATCGCTTCAGAGTTTTGGCAATTATTAATAAAGCTTTTACAAACTTTTTTTTAATGTGGATTTTTTGTGTAAACATACTTTTTTTTCAACTCCTTTGAGTAAATACTAAAGAGTGAGATTGCTGAATAGTATGGTAAGAGTATTAACTTTTGTAAAAAACTGCCCAAGTGTCTTCCAAAGTGGTAGTACCACTTTGCATTCCCACCAGCAAAGAATGAGAGTTTCTGTTGCTCCTCATCCTTGTCAACATTTGGTGTTGTCAGTTTTGGATTTTGATCCTTCTAATGAGTGTATAGTGGTTTCTAATCGTTTTGGTTTGCATTTCCCTGATGATACATGATATGAAGCTGGTTTTCATGTGCTCATTTGCCATCTGTGTATCTTACTTGGTGAGGCGCCAGTTAAAGTTTTGGCCCACTCTTTAATTGGGTTGTTTGTTTCATATTGAGTTTTAAATGTTCTTTGTATATTTTGGGTAACTGTCTTTATTATATACTTTTTGCAAATATTTTTCTCCATCTGTAGCTTGTTTTTTCATTCTCTTGATAGTATATTTTGCAGGCAGAAAGCTTTAATTTTAGTGAAGTCCTGCTTATCATTTATTTCTTTCATGGATCATGCCTTTGCTGTTGTATTTAAAAAGTAATTTCCACCCCTCAGTGGCCTGAGGTCACCATTGAAAATGGTTCACTATTTGCTTGACCCAGAAAACTCTACAAAATCATGCAACTCAAGAGGTTCAAATGTTTGTGTTTACTTTAAGAAAACACTTGAAACTGCCCAGGCCATCAAGGGTATGTATATCTGAAAAGCCACCCAGTATCTGAAAGATGTCACTTTGCAAGAGCAGTATGTGCCCTTCTGTCACTATAATGGTGGAGTTGGTAGGTGTGCCCAGCCAAATAGTGGGCTGGACATGGGGTCAGTGGCCCAAGAAGAGTGCAGAATTTTTACTGCACATGCTTAAAAATGCAGAGAGAGAAAAAAATGCAGAGAGTAATGCTGAACATGAGGGTTTGGATATTGATTTTCTAGTCATTGAGTACATCCAGGGGAACAAAACCCCCAGGATGTGGAATAGAATTTAGGGCTTATGGTTGGATTAACCCATACATGAGTTCTCCCTGCCACACTGAGATGATCCTTCCTGAAAAAGAGCAGATTGTTCCTAAACCAGAAGAGGAGTTTGCCCAGAAGAAAAAGACATCAAAGAAGAAACTGAAGAAACAAAAACTTACGGCTCAGGTGTATATTCTGCGTAGAATAAATGCAAATAAAAATAAAAAGAGAGGGGCGCCTGAGTGGCTCAGTGGGTTCAGCTTCTGCCTTTGGCTCAGGTCATGATCCTGGAGTCCTGGGATGAATCCCCACATTGAGCCCCACATCGGGCTCTCTGCTCAGCAGTGAGCCTGTTTCCCCCTCTCTCTCTGTCAGCCTCTTGCCTACTTGTGTTCTCTCTTTCTCTCTGTCAAATAAATAAATAAAATCTTTAAAAAAAAAAATAAAAAGAGAAAAAAAAAAGTGATTTCCAAACCCAAGTTCATCTAGATTTTCTCCTGTGTGGTCTTTTAGGAATTTTATAGGTTTGCAGTTTTCATTTACCTCCGTCATCCTTTTTGAGTTAATTTCTTACTGTAAGGGTGCAAAGTCTGCATGTAGCTTCATTTATTTTTTAAAAAATTTTTTATTTTTTATAAACATATAATATATTTTATCCCCAGGGGTGCAGGTCTGTGAATCGCCAGGTTTACACACTTCATGGCACTCACCAAAGCTCACACCCTCCCCAATGTCCACAACCCCACCCTATTTGTTTTTTTTTAATTTAATTTTTTTTTTTTTTTTGGTTCAAATGTTCATTTATTTCAGTACCGTTTATTTAAAAGACGTTCTTTTCTTCATTGTATTGCCTTTGCTCTTTTGTCAAAGATCAGTTGACTATATTTATGTGGGTCTGTTTCTCAGCTCTCTATTCTGTTCCATTGATCTTCACTAGCTCACACATTCACTAATACCACATAGTTTTATAGTATCATGAAGTCGCATAGTGTCAATCCTTAGACCTTGTTCTTTGCCTTAAATATTGTGTTGGCTGTTTTGAATCTTTTGCCTCTGCACTTAAACTTTAGAATCAGTTTGTTGATATCCACAAAATAACTGGGATATTGATTAGGATTGTACTAAATGTGTAGATCAAGTTGGGAAGAACTGACATTTTGACAATATTTGAGTCTTTCTATTCATGAACATGGAATATAGTTTCCATTTATTTAGTTTTTCTTTGATTTCCCTCATCAGAGCTTTGCAGTTTTTCTAATATAGATCTTGCATGTATTTTGTTAGATTTATACCCAAGTATTTTGGTTTTTGGAGGTGCTAATGTAATGTAAATGGTAATGTGTTTGTAATATCAAATTCAACTTGTTCATAGTTGATTGATTGACTTTTTAACTTTCTATCCTGAAACCTTGCTATAATCACTTATTAATTTTATATTTTTTCTACAGTATCGCCGAGCTGTTATCTTAGTGGCTGTTGCAGTTTGCATTTCCATTTGAAATTGATAAACATTCCTATTCCTAACATTTTCCCTAACAGATTTATTGTCAAACTTTTAGATTTTGCCAGTCTGATAGGTGAGCAATGTTTCCTCACTATAGAGGTATTCAGAATTTCTCGTATTAAGTGAGGTTGGCCATTTTTTTTTCTTTAAGGGTCGTTTCTGTGTTCTGGTTCAGTGAACTACCCATCCAACCCTTTCATCATTCTTCCACTGGATTGTTGCTCTTTTTATCTGAGGAGTTGGGGAGCTCTTGTTACATCATTTATGCTGACTCTCGTCCCACCCCCTCATCAGTTACAGACAATTTCTCCAAGTTTTTATGTACATTTTAAGAAACACTGTACTCTGATCTACAGACACTTTTATTTTTTATTTTTATTCATTTAATTACTTATCAATTTATTTAAAAGATTTTGTTTGTTTACTTGACACACAGAGAGAGAGAGAAACAGCGAGAGAGGGAATACAAGCAAGGGGAGTGGGAGAGGGAGAAGCAGGCTTCCTGCTGAGCAGGGAGCCCAATGCAGGGCTTGATCCCAAGACCCAAGAATCATGACCCAAGCTGATGGCAGAGGCGTAATGACTGAACCACCCAAGTGCCCCTTACTTTTATTTTTTTAAAGATTTATTTATTTATTTAAGAGTGGGGAGAGAGAGCGAGAGAGCGCCGTTAGCTGGGATAAAAGGCAGAGGGAGAAGCAGACTCCCCGCTGAGCAGGGAGCCTAATGTGGAGCTTGATCCCAGGACCCTGGGAATATGATCTGATCCAAAAGCAGACACTTACCCGACTGAGCCACCCCTGCAGGATACTTTTAAATTATTAGTTAATTATTCATTCTTCTTTCTTGAATTGTTATTGGGTATTGAGATAGTTAGGAAGATTTCCCTGATCTCAGGTTGAAAAGGTATTCATTTATATCTTCTTCTAATTAATACAAAATTTTAATTATTATTTTTCAGTAATTTGTAAACCCAACTTGAGGTTCAAACTCATGATCCCGAGATCAAGAGTTGCATACTCTACCAACTGAGCCAACCAGGTGCCCCATAAAATTTTAATTATTATTATTATTATTTTACTTTAAATATATGATCTTTTTGGAGTTCATCTTAGTGCATGGTGTGAGATACAGATCTAATTTTGCCTTTACCAAAAGGCTTTCCAGTTGTTCTGAAGCCAGTTATTAAAACGTTTGTCTGGTAGTTTCCATTCCCAGCAGAGTTTGAGAATATAGATTTTAAGTTTCATTTTTTTTAGAAGAGAAGTAAAACACTTTGTTACACACACACACACACACACACACACATAAAGTTTCCTGATGTGGAAAATAAATTTGCCTACAAAAATAAAAAAAAACTCAGGAATGATGGTTTTGAAATAAATGTTAACACATACTTAAGCTGGATCCCAAATTAATTATCTTTCAAGTCTTTTTAACTTCATCCCATAGTTTTAATTCCAAGTTTGACAATTTAGAGTTTTTGGAGAGTAATATTCTCTACGTCTTATTAAAGAAAAATAAAGTTAAAAAATGGTTTGTCTTTTTAACTTCATCCCATAGTTTTAATTCCAAGTTTGACAATTTAGAGTTTTTGGAGAGTAATATTCTCTACGTCTTATTAAAGAAAAATAAAGTTAAAAATTGGTTTGTCTTTTTAACTTCATCCCATAGTTTTAATTCCAAGTTTGACAATTTAGAGTTTTTGGAGAGTAATATTCTCTAAGTCTTATTAAAGAAAAATAAAGTTAAAAATTGGTTTGTCAAAATATAAATATTAATTCTCAAATATTAAGTCTTCCATTGAAGACTTTTCAATAAATGAAGATCAAATATAAAGTAACAAGCATTTAATAAGTATCTGGACATGATCCAAGCTAAAAATTCAGAAAAAGACAAGTTTAAAAAAAACCCAAAAAACAATTTAACCCAAATGTAACATTGTTGCTGATTATAGTCTCAAGTTGTTTTCATCTACCCACTCTGAAAATCAGCATGAGCACAGGCAGTTACAATCAAATAAATAGTCTTAGAAATAATTTTGTTCAATTTCTGTATTTCTTGAGGGTACAATTATTGCCCACATCGGTGCTCTCCAGCTAAAGACCATGAAGAACACACCTGTGGTTAGACAATTTGGATTCAGACTTACTGTAATGAACCATTGAGGGAGACCACGCAACCGGTCATGGGAAATCGCAGGGCATCTCAGTAGGAGTGGTGGACAGGATTTTTAAAATAGGATTTCAATGATGCTTAGGTGATTTTGGGGGAAAATATTAGGAATCTTAAATTTTTGTTCTGAGGCCTTGTTCTGGATTGGATGCTGTCAGGAAGCAGGCTGATTCTGATTGGGTATTTAGTGTATCTTACTTAGAGGGAGGGGAGACTAGAGGAAGCAAAACGAGGTAGCATTCATTCATATTACTCAAGTGGTCTTACTCTAGAGTGGTCTTGTTTTCGTCTTTTTTTCTTTTTTTCATTTGAGTATAGCTGACACAATGTTACTTTAGTTTCAGGTCTACAACATAGTGATTCAGCGTCTCTGCAGGTTATGCTCTGCTCACTGCAAGTGTAGCCACCATCTGTCACTGAATAGCACTGTTCTAGTACCATTAACTATGTTCTCTATGCTGTGCCTTTGATTCCTGTGCTGTATTCGCTCCAGTTTTGTTTCTGTCTTGATAACATAGTCGGTGCTTTCTCTGATGTTGGTGTTCTGTGAGAAAGTGTTCAGGGTAGTTTCCAGGTGTCAGGAGCTGCTTTTCCCTTTTGCACTAAAACAACAACAACAACAACAACAACAACAAAACAAAAAACCAAAAACCAAACCAAACCAAAACAAAACAAAAAAAAGAAAAGAAAAGAAAAAATCAGATTTTTTTTTCTTTTTTGTTAGGTTTATACACAATAAAATATACCTGAATCAGTCAGGCTAACTAATTCCAGCTGCTGTAGCAGATAATCCCTAAATCTCAGTTGCCTAACACAATGCTTTTCTCATGCACACAAAATCCTCTACAGACCTCCCTTCCTGGGCCAGTCTTCAGGCCTCATCCATCTCGCGTACCACATGGAGCCATCCCCACATGTGGCTTCCAACTATGCCGCAGGAGGGGAGAAGAAAGTGGAGAAAGCACACCAGGTCATTAAATACCTCACTGTAGAAGTGACACACTTCACTTTTCTTATGTTCCTTTGTCCAAGAGTAGCCAATCATTCCACATAGATTTTAGAGGGTCTGCTAGTCAGGATTCTCTAGAGAAGCAAAACAGAACTGAGGGTGTCTGTGTGTAGAGAGAGATTGAGAGAGAGAGGGAGGACTTTATTTTAAGGAATTGGCTCACATGATAATAGAGGCTGGCAGGTCCAAAATCTGCAGGATCGGGTCTAACAGGCAGGTCGCCCAGGGAGGACATCGCAGTTGAAGTCTGCAGGACCTCTGCGGGCAGCGTTCCTTCGAGTTCTGAGATCAGTCTTTGTTCTATTCGGTACTTCATTTGTTTGGATGAGGCCCACCCACACTGTGCAGGGCAATCTGATTTACTCCAAGTCCACTGACACAGATATTAACCTCATCCAAAAAACACCTCCCCAGAAACATCCAGAAAAAATGTTTGACCAAGTATCTAGGCATCAGGGCCCAGACAGACTGACACATAAAATTAATCATCATAGGGAGGTATGTGATTTCTGTCTGGATTCTCTGCCAAACCACTTGGAATTGGCAATTTGCAGCCCAAGTCGTTGGTTGCCAGCCAGCTTTCTTGACTAAACACTCCTTTTACTAATATATATGTTTTCAGTAAAAATGGATATTTTATAAACATAAGTTTATTCACATTCTAATGCAGTGCAAAACCCTTACATTTATCTAGCATGATTTTATATGCTGTGTGATAGGCAGGATATGTATGGTTATTTCCATCTTAGAGAAGAAGAAATGACACTAAGGTGACTTATTTGGGGTTACACGGTAAGGAAGTGAGAGACCCGAGTCCAGAAATCTAATCACTTTTATTCACCACAGACACATATATAACAAAACAAATCAAAGGGAATGAAATAAATCATTCTTGGAATTTTGGATTTATATCATCTGCTAATAGGGAAAAATGTCTGTAACCTTGCATATTATTAAGATATGAACATAAAAATAATTGACATAATTTCAGTTCTTAAGTGTAATAGCAATATCGTGGAGTATTTAGGCTTTCTGTAGTCTGGGAGGAATGATTAGTGCAAAAGGTGATGAGGTGGCATGATGTTGTGGATTAACTATATTTAGGGCTTTTAATAATAGTTGAACTCACTGGCGTGAAACTTGTAAGAGGTGTACAGTTGCAAGCGAACTCAGTGCACCCCCCAGGATTTCCAAAATAAGTGCTATCCAACTGCCCACTTCTGAGTTTAAGAGCCAGTGGCGGAATCATGCTGATGGCTTCCGTGTAGCTTCTAAGACTCCGCCAAAACGCCATGCATTGCTAAAACCAGTTTCAGGAAAACCACACTCTTCATAGTGGTTTCAAATATACATTTATATATAAGTTGAATAGAGCACGGTCTGAATTCATGGTGATAACTCTCTTTAATTCCTTTAAAGATGGCATATCCCTGGCGCACAGGAGGGTAATGCCAGTCAATCAGAAACATGCCCACGGGAGTAGATTTCGTTCAAAATGAGCCTGTAGGGCATTTTGGAGAAAATCATATTTAATCATGATGACAGAAATTTAAAATAGCCTCTTTTCATTGTGCCGGTCTTCCTCCTTGTGTCTGCTTTTTACTAGCAAGGCCAAGGAGTCAGCAACGGACAAAAGACTTCTGTGACTTTAGTAGGAAACTGATGTTGAAGTATTAACCCTACTTTTTCTGTCACCTGCGCTGACATTCGGTTTATGGGAGGCAAGTGAGATAGAGAAATCGTGGGGCCGGCTAAAAGAGGGAGCAGGTGCCAGCAGATCAGAGCTGAGAAGAAATCCACGTTTACTGGATGATTGCATGTGTGTGAGCCATAATACATCAAAAAATTCCCTAAATTGTTCTCTCTCTCGCCAGTCTTTTCTATTGATTCATGTTTGTTCTGTATTTATATCTGCTGTTAAGAATGACACAGAAGAAGAGGGGACTGTGGGTGGAATCAGTACTTGGGATTTAAAAAAAAAAGTTTCAGCATTATTTTCTTGGTTGTCACATTTTACTGATTCAGAACAACTGGTGATTTCTCTCTCTATAGCTTTAATTATGTTTGCTGTCAGAGACATAAGCCGTAGGAAAGGACAGGACAGCAACTTTATTTTAAGCTGGACTGAGTATCACTAAATCTCCCCAATTCCTATCAGCTCGAGGATTATTGTTCTTCTAAGAAATATTATGTATTTAGGTTTTTGTTTTTTTTTTAAGTTTAACTTTTGAGTTGTAACCATTTTACTCTTAAAACATTAGTCAGGGGCACCTGGGTGGCTCAGTGGGTTAAGCCTCTGCCTTCGGCTGGGGTCGTGATCTCAGGGTTCTGGGATCAAGTCCCACATTGGGCTCTCTGCTCGGCGGGGAGCCTGCTTCCTCCTTTCTCTCCCTCTCTGCCTGCCTCTCTGCCTACTTGTGATCTCTCTCTGTCAAATAAATAAAAATCTAAAAACAAACAAACAAAAGCCATAATGATTCAATATTTGTATATAATGAAAAATGATTACCACAAATAAGTCTAGTTAATATTTATCACTATATATGGTTACAGAATTTTTTTCTTGTGATGAGAACTTTTAAGATCTATTCTCTTAGCAACTTCCAAATTCTCTGAATCTATCAGCTTGGTGTTTTTTTTTTTTCCCCCCGCTTGTTTGTTTTAGATTCCACATATAAGTAAGATCATATGGTATGTGCTTTCTCTGACTTATCTCACTTAGCATAATGCCCTCAACGTGTATCCGTGTGGTCACAAATGGCAAGATTCCATTCTTTTCTGTGGCTGAATAATATTCTAGTGTATTTTATTTACTTATTTGACACAGAGAGAGATCACAAGTAGGCAGAGAGGCAAGCTGGGGAGGGGGAGGTTGCGGGGGAGGGGGAAGCAGGCTCCCTGCTGAGCAGACAGCCTGACATGGGCTCCATCCCAAGACCCTGGGATCATGACCTGAGGTGAAGGCAGAGGCTTAACCCACTGAGCCACCCAGGCACCAAATTATCTGATTTCTATTTTAAAATGTTTACTTTGGCTACTGTGTAGAAAATTGCCTAAAGTAGAACAAAAGCAGAAGGAAGGAGAAGCAATAGGAGGCTCCTGGAATAGCCTGGTTGTGCATGTGGCCGTGTGGGGAGACGTGCTGGATTGAGGATATCTTTAAAGGTAGAACTGTCAGGACTTACTGATGGATTAGAGGTAGGGTGCATAGGTATGAGGACAAACAAGATGACTCCTAGGTTTTGAGCTTGAGCAAATACATGGAATGTGATATTAATTATCAGTTATAAATCTAGACTAAAAATTTAATTCATTTAAAATTCTTAAAACATTTAAAAATCACATTCTTCATTCAATATTATTACTTTTAAAAGCCAGAGAGGTGTGTAATGTATGGTCAACTAATTATCCTGCATAGACTTTGAATTTGAAGATAAAATGATTAAATGGTAAAACACCTCCAGGCTTTCTTATAACACTTCTGTTTGTAACCTGGTTATGGTAGACTCCTGGGTAGATGGGTAATAGGATCCACTCAAAGGACATTATGGACTCCATTTCTATCCTCCATTAGTTTTATATTCTTCTTTGTGGGATTCTTACATAATTAGGCCAGGTAGGTTTTAAACAGGATCCTGTTTGGGTTGAATCTTTCAGAAAGAGAACAATAAAATGCTAAGTGAAGACAACTTCCTAATGCATTTTGATATTTCCTATCTGATACTGAACTTGACCAGCGATGGAAACAAATTTAGAGGCAACGTAAGTGTCCTTTCCCCCATATTCTTAGATAATTTTGTATCCAAAGAACTAAAATAGAACCTCGTAGGCCTCTGATGTTTAATTGCAGAATGAAGTGCAAAATACCAGTACTGAATTGGTCCATTTTTATTTCTGTCTTCCAACTTTACTTTTCAGTGGAAGAAAGGTGACACATCATACGACTGGCACTATGTGTTCTCTTCCTGGCTTTCCCCAGATAATGAAGAACAGCAAATAGTTTATCTGATCTTACATTGTGATAAAGATGATACACACTGTCTTGTACTCTAAACATTGATGTACAGAGCTGTAATCACATCTGACTGGTAGGCAGACCAGTTGTCTTTTTCTTCAATCTCTCTTCTTGTATTGCTGTGAAGTGCTGTCACAATGACTGATAGGGGGATTGAAGCTGTAAATTCAGGGGAATGATTCTTTTATACAAGCAGAAATGGTGTCTTTCTTGTAGAGCAATCCTTATGCGTAAGTAGAGTGGAAACCACCCACATGTGAGTGGTTTCAGCTGTAAAGGAAGACAGCTTTAGTGCTTTTCAAAATCTCTCTCGTACTCCCTTGAGGATGTCCAGAATTACCCAGAAGAAACTATAATCTTTAATTCAAGCCTAAGTAAGGATGCAGATGACTTAAATGGGTGACATGTTAAGATCAAATCACCATGACGCAAGTTTTGAGATAATTGGAGAAGAATACAAAGTCATAAAATACTTGCAGCTAGAGAAAATGGAATTGTTCTCAGAGCAGAGGAAAAGAGGCACTAAGGAAGAAAAAGGTGCCTACATCACAATTTTGTCTTGGATTGACCCCATAATTTTTCTCCAAGTAGTAGGATGCCCTTTAAGTTTAGCTGTCTGTCTATATGCATCTGTAATTTTCTGTCATGGCTTTCTTCAAATTGTGTAACATGTAACCAACAGAAAAAAAGATTAGAAAACTTGCCTACATTTTCAATTTATACGATTACCACTGATTTATCTGTTTCTGACATGTTTTCTATTAAGCAGGAGTCTTTCTAAACATGTAAATGTTACACCTTGTTAATATTTGACAAAATTGCTACCTGGCTAGTTCTGGCTATCTTTACAAAGTTCTTCAACATTTTCATGGCAAAATAAAAACACAGGATCACAGAATCACATGTATTTTGCCAAGTAAATTAAATTCATTGAGCTTTTCTCTAGACTTTCTCTACCACATCAGCTTGAACTGATGAAACCAATAGGTTGTAAGACATGTGTTCTATTTCTTGGTGTATAATTTCCATTCCTACATTTAGCCTGTCTTAACCTTATTTGAAAAATGGAAATAATATCTGCTATTCCCCAGCTCAAAGCAGTGCTATAATCAAGTAGATTTTTAAAAGTTTATGCAAAGGGGGCAGGGACTTTTAGAATGGCAGAATTTGTCTGATTGCTTATTTCACTTAGCACGAAACTCTCCAGTTCTATTCATGTTGATGTCAATGGTACATATTCATTCCTTCTTATGGCTGAGAAATATTCCATTATGTGTATGAAACACATTTTTAAAAAATTCATTCATCTCTTGAAGAACATCTTGGCTCCTTCCACAGTTTGTCCATTGTAGGCATTGCTGGTATGAACATTGGGGTACACCTGTCCCTTCTTTTCACTACTTCTGTATCTTTGGGGTAAATACTCAATAGTGTATTGCTGGGTTGTAGGATAGCTCTATTTTTAAGTTCTTAAGGAACCTCCACACTGTTTTCCATAGTGGCTGCACCAGCTTGCATTCCCACCAACATATGGTTTCACTCGTATGTGGAATAGAAGTAATAGTGCAGAGGACCATAGAGGAAGGGATGGAAGACTGAATGGGAAGAAATCAGAGAGGGAGACAAACCACGAGAGACTCTTGACTTCTGGAAACAAGCAGGTTGCAGGAAAGGAGGTGGGTAGGAGAAGGGTATCTGGGTGGTGGGCATTAAGCAGGGCATGTGATGCGATGAGCACTAGGTGTTAGATGCAACTGATGAGTCATTTCACATTATATCAAAACTAATGATGTTGAAGATGTTGGCTAATTGAATTTAAAAAAACACGAAAAAAAGTTAGAGTAGCAGAGTTTGGAGCTTGGTAGGCTCTCTCCTTAACAAACAATTTACTGATGAAAATGATAAAAAAAAAATTAAGGGGCACCTGGGTGGCTCAGTGGGTTAAAGCCTCTGCCTTCAGCTCGGGTCATGATCCCAGGGTCCTGGGATCGAGCCCCACATCGGGCTCTCTGCTCCGTGGAGAGCCTGCTTCCTCTTCTCTCTCTGCCTGCCTCTCTGCCTACTTGTGATCTCTCTCTGTCAAATAAATAAATAAAATGTTAAAAAAAAATTAAGAGTCACTTATGGTTTGTCTCCCTCCCAATCCCATCTTGTTTCATTGATTCTTCTCGTACCCACTTAAGCCCCCATGTTGCATCACCACTTCCTCATATCCGGGAGATCATATGATAGTTGTCTTTCTCTGCTTGACTTATTTCGCTAACCATAAGTGACTCTTAATCTCACAAAACAAACTGAGGGTTGCTGGGGGGAGGGGGTTTGGGAGAAGGGGGTGGGATTATGGACATTGGGGAGGGTATGTGCTTTCGTGAGTGCTGTGAAGTGTGTAAACCTGGTGATTCACAGACCTGTACCCCTGGGGATAAAAATATATGTTTATAAAAAATAAAAAATAAAAAATTAAAAGTAAAAAAAAATTTTTAAAAGAATAGAAGTAGACATCATAATAGATACAGAAAAAAATTAAGATTTTAAAACTGTTCTAAAGAATACAGAGAATGGGAGAAAATGAATTCAAGAGAATCTACTAAATAACAGAAAGAGTAGTGACATGAGAGTCATGATTTGCTTCCTTATACTGCCTCTATCAGCATCCCTGTTCTGTGCTAGGGAAGCTGTATTCCGGGTATATATACCCAAGAAGACTGGTTCCTTCTCCCTCCAGCTCCCGATCTAGGGTTAACGTTTCATTTCTGGAGACACAGGTTGCCATTTCTCATCCCTCACAGCACCGTGTTGGGGTATGGAGAGAACTGGATCTCTCCTCTTCTACCATTGCTCGGAGGGAAACAGCTCTACTTTCACCTGCTCCTAATGTCCTTATGAAAATATGCGAGAAGCTCAACAGTCAAACAGTTTTGAAAAGGAGTATGGGAGTATTCACAGTTGTTGATTTCAAAACCTACCACAAACCTATAGTAATCAAGATAGTGCGGTCCTGGTAGATGGATAGACATATAGATCAATGGGAAAGAATTCAGAGTCCGGAAAGAAACTCACACTTAAAATCACTCGATTTCTGACAAAGACAACTCAGTCAAGGAAAGAATAATATTTCAGTGATAGTGCTGGGAAACTGAATATCCGCAAGCAGAATAATAAAGTTAGATCCCTACCTCATCCTATATACGAAAATAACACAAAATGGATTATAAACCTAAATGTAAGAAGTAAAGCTATAAACCTCTTAGAAGAAAAATTCTTCATGATCTTGATTTGGATAATGTTTTCTTAAGTAGAATACCAAGAGTGTAAGCTCCAAAAGAAAAAAAAAAACAGATAAATTGGCTCTATCAAAATTTAAAACTTTTGTGCTGAAAACAATATCATCAAGAAAGTGAAAAGACAATCCAAAGAATGAGAAATTTTTGCAAGTCATATATCTGATAAGGCACTTGTATTTAATGTATTATCTATCTATATTATAATTCAATAATAAAATACCTAATAAATAAATTTAGAAAAAGAATAAAGGATCTGAGTAGTCATTTCTTCAAAGAGGATTCATGGAAATGATGCTCGATGCATTAGTCATTAGAGAACTTCAAATCAAAACTCCAGTGAGATAATATATCATCATGTTCAACAGATGGATATAATAAAAAAAAGTCAAAGAGTTGCAAATATTAATGAGAATGTGGAAAAACTAGAACTCTTTTATGTTGCTGGTAGGAATGTGAAAATGGTATAACTTTTTGGAGAACATTTTGGCATTTTCTCAAATTAAGGACAGAGTTTCCATATGACCCAGCAGATCTACTTTTAAGTATCTACCAAAGATAAACAAAAGTATGTATCTACACAAAAATCTTGCATACAAAAGTTCAGAACAAAATTACTCATAGTAGCCAAAAAGTAGAAATAAGCTGTGTGTTCACTGATGAATGGAGAAATAAAATGTGTATAACCATCCAATGGAATATTATTCAGTGATAAAAAGAAATGAGGTACTGATACATGCTGCAAAATAAATAAAACTTGAAAACATGCTAAGTGAAAAAAGTCAGTCACAAAAGACCTCATGTTATATGATCCTATTTATATAAAATGTCCACAATAGGCAAATCTGTACAGGTTGGAAATAGGTAAGTGGTTGCTAAGGCTGGGGGAGGAGTGGAGCGGAGGCAAATCAAGGTGGGGCTTTTTTGTTTGTTTTGTTTTTTGGTTTTTTGAGAAGACAAAATGATCTAAAATTAGATTGTGATGATGGTTGCATAACCCTGTGAATACTATGGTAAAAAAAATGATTGAATTGTACACTTTAAATGGGCAAATTATATGCTTGTTAATTATATCTCAAGAAAGCTTTTCAAATAAGTAAAAAGGGTGGCATTTAAAAAAACACTTATGTAAAAACACTTCAGCTTTTAATATTGATGTACTTTTTGATAATTATGTTTATCTTATAAGGAGAAAAGGCAAAACCGTTTTTCTTTCAAAAACAATCTTTTGCTTCCATAAAATTATTCTAAGTGATTACACTATTTAATTTAAAGAAGTTCATCAAAACCTTACAGGCTCTCTCCTTTGTTGTATTTCATATTTTAATGAGGGAGTAAGTTCATAGTAAATATGCAGAAGAAACAAAACCTATCTTTTATTGTATAGGAATTTTTGAAAGATGCATCTGTCTACATCTGTGCAACTTAATAGAAAACATATTTTTTCCCTGTGACATTTCAGTGGACAGACTACTTTAAATTCTTTTTAAAGACTTTTTTTTTTGAGCAAATGAGAAAATTTCATCCTATAAACATCTTTATAATTTTTTAAAAGATTTTATTTATTTGGGAGTGATAGAATGTGAGTGTGATTGGGGGGAGGGGCAGAAGGAGAGGGAGAAGCAGACTTCCTGCTGAGCAGAGCTCCAGACTGGAGGCTGGATCCCAGGACTCTGGGATCATGACCTGAGCTGAAGGTAGGCACTTAAAGATTGAGCCACCCAGATGCCCCACAGCATTATAATTTTTAGTACCATGGTTATGCTTTCATAAAAACTCAATTTGACAGCAGTTAAAGATGAAAATATAAAATAATTCTGACTAACTCTTAACCCACTGAGCCACCCAGGCGCCCATAATTCTGACTAACTCTTGCTATTATTGAAATATGTTGACTTTATATATAAAGTTAATTTCTGAAAATCTTATCTGTCATTTTCATTCCAAGACCAAACTACCTACATTTTTGTGTCAGCATTTGCTGCCAAGTAAAAGTGTCTTAACTATGAACTGAAGAGCAGGTTCTTTGCCAAGAGGAGAATTGAAAAAAAATGTATATGACCTAGTGGATTACATTTTAATAAAATCAAGTAATTACATTAGAAGATATTAAAAATAAGAGAAAATATCTCTTGAAGAAGGATGACCAGAGATAAACTGTCTTCAATCTGCAACTGTTTTTAATAACCACCACTTAACTCATTCTGACTCTGATGTCTTCTTAATATGATGAGAACTCACACCGAAATTTTGGATATTGAAAGGACGTTCGTTTTAGGCTTGTTCAGAGCTTCTTATTTCCTGGTTCTGCTGTGTTCTGCTGGTTAAGGTAGCCTTTAGAGTAACAGTTGGGAAACTTTTTATCTTATTATAAAGGATCAAGTAGAAAAGTTTTTTAGTTTTGTGACAACTACTCAAGTCTGTAGTGTAGAAACAGCCATAGGCAGTGTATAATGAAGGGGCAATGGCTGTGTTCTAATTAAAGTTTATTTACAAAAACAGGCCAGTGGACCATAGATTGCCAGCCTGCTTTAGACTTTAATTTGCTTGGAAGTTGTGAATTACTCCCTGTTTTAAAATGCTCTTTGCTAGAAACTCAGATGTGTTTATTAGTGGGAGGGTTGTTTCCTTTGACTAGGGGGCAGGAGCATGGTCTCATGATGATGTTCGTTGGGAAAATAACTTCACTGTATAAAAACAAACACTCTTTTGGTGTTCACCAAGAGTAAGGGGGACTTTTCTGTCAGGGGTATTCCTTTAAAATGTTTCCCTGCTCTTCGTTTTTAGGTTCTTAAATGAATTAAAAAAGCTTCATTATAATTTCTTACTTTTGACCAGAATATTTGATTTGTATTTATTTTTCAGGTCTTCAACAATTGGTTTATACCTGGGTTGCTACATTTAGCAAATAAAAATATAGGATTCTCAGTTAAATTTTAATTTTAGATAACAAATACTTTTGGGGAGCATTTTAAGATTATTCATTTTTGAGTATAGTTAAGGCACAGGGTTACATTACTATCCGGTGTGACACTTAATGATTTGACAAGTTTATATATTATGCTATGTTCTCAAGTATCCTGCCATCTGTCCCATTACATTATTATTACAATATCTTTGACTGTATTCGTTACGCTGTGTTTTTTATTCCGATGACTTACTTATTCCGTAACCGGAAGCCTGTATCTCCCTGTTCCACCTGTTTTGCCCATCCCCCTCTGCTCTTCTCTCTGGCAACCATCCATTCTATGTATTTATACCTTTCATTCTACTTCTCATTTGTTTATTCATTTTTAAACATTTTAATTTTAATTTTATTTTTTTAAGTAATCTCAACATCCAAGGTAGGGCTTGAACTTACAACCCTGAGATCAAGAGTCATGTGCTCTATTAATTAAAGCCAGCCAGGTACCCCATGTTTAGATTTCTTTTTTTAGATTTCATTTATGAGTAGAATCATGTGGTATTTGGCTCTCTCAGTCTGACTTATTGTACTTAGCATAAGAGCCTTTAGGTCTAATTCATGTTGTCTGAAATGGCAAGATATCATCCTTTCTTATGACTGTATAATATTCCTTTGTGTATATATGCCACATTTTCCTTATCCATTCATTTTTTGATGGACACTTAGGTTGCTTCCATAGCTTGGCTATTATAAATAATGTTTTAGTAAACACATATATCTTTTCGAGTTAGTGTTTTTGTTTACCCTGGATAAATACCCAATAGTGGATCATATGGTATTTCTTTTATTTTTATTTTTAATTTTTTAGAAATCTCCATACTGTTTTCCACAGTGGCCACCGACGGTGTGTGATGTTTCTTTTTTCTCTACATCCTAGCCAGTACTTGTTATTTCTTGTCTTCTCGATTTTAGCCATTGTAACAAGTGTGAGATGATATCTTATTGTAGTTTTGATTCATATTTCCCTGATGATGAGTGATGTTGAGCATCTATTTATGTGTCTGTTGTTCATCTGTATATCTTCTTTGGAAAAATGTCTATTCAGGTCCTCTGCCCACTTTTTAATCAGATTTTTTTTGTTTTTGTTTTTGAGTTGTATGTATTATGTGTTTTGGTAATTAACTCCTTAGTGGATATATCATTTGCAAATATCTTCTCCCAGTCAGTAGGTTGTCTTTTTGTTTTGTCAGTGTTTTCCTTTGCTATGCAAAAGATTTTTATTTTACTGTAGTCCCAATAGTTTATTTTTGCTTTTGTTTCCTTACCTTAGGAGATATATCTAAAAAAAGGTTGCTATGGCTGATGTCAGAGATTTCTGTCTGTGTTCTCTTCTAGATTGTTGTGGAGTCATATCTCATGTTCAGGTCTTTAATCCATTTTAAATTTATTTATTTAAAATATTTTATTTGTTTAGAGGGAGGGCATAAGCAGGGAGAGCAGCACAGGGAGAGGGAGAAGCCGGGTCCCCGCTGAGCACCTCCCTGCTATGTGGGGCTTGATCCCAGGACCCTTGGATCATGACCTGAGCAGAAGACAGATGCTTAACTTACTAAGCCACACAGGTGCCCGCATTTTATTTTATTTATTTATTTATTTTATTTATTTGACAGACAGGGATCACAAGTAGGCAGAGAGGCAGGCAGAGAGAGAGGAGGAAGCAGGCTCCCTGCCGAGCAGAGATCCTGTTGCCCGGCTCCATCCCAGAACGCTGGAATCATGCCTCGAGCTGAAAACAGAGGCTTTAACTCACTGAGCCATCCAGATGCCCCGGTGCTGCACTTTAAATTTCTTTTTTGTATGATGTCAAAAGTATTTCAATTTTATTCTTTTACAGGTAGTCGTCCAGTTTTCACAGGACCATTTAGTAAAAAACAATCTTTCCCCCATTGTATATTATTGCCTCCTTTGTCAGAGATAACTCACTATACATTTGTGGGTTTATTTCTGGGGTCCCTACCCTAATCCATTGATCTGTGTGCCAGATTTTAGTGCCAGTACCATACTGTTTTGAGTACTACAGACTGGTAGTATATCCAGAAATCTGGAATTGCGATACCTCTTCTCTCTTTTTCTCAGAATTGCTTTGGGGTCTTTTGTGGTTCCATACAAATTTTAGTATTATTTGTTCTAGTTTTGTGAAAATGGTATTTTGATAGTGACTGCATTGAATCTATAGATTGCATTTGGTAATGTGGGTATTTTGGCAATATTAATTCTTGCAATCTCTAAGCATGGAATATCTTTCCATTTGTCTGTGTCATCTTCAGTTTCTTTCATCAGTGTTTTCTAGTTCAGAGTTTAGGTCTTTAGCCTCTTTGGTTAAGTTTATTCCTAGATGTTTTGTTCTTTTTGGTGTAACTGTAAATGGTGTTGTTTTCTAATTTCTCTTTCTGTGACAGCTTTGTTAATATATAGAAATACTAATGGTTTCTGGGTATTAGTTTTATCCTGCCACAAAATATCCTGCCATTTTCCTGAATTTGTTTATCACTTCCAGTAGTTTTTTTGTAGAATCTTTAGGGCTTCCTATGCATAGTATCATGTCATCTGAAAATAGTGACAGTATAATTTATACTGTCAATATAGATGCTTCTTATATCTTTTTCTTGTCTGATTGGCTAGAAAAGTTCATGCAGTGTTTGAGGCACCCAGATATAAAAGTCCATTTCTTATCTGAAATTAAAATGTAATGGGGCATTCTGCATTTTATATTGCAATGATAATTCATCCTCCATCCCAACACTTCCAAACAGTCAGAAAATAAGTCTCGGCTACCATCATAGGGGTTTCATCACATTATTGACATTTGCTCTATTGACATGTCCTTTTAGCTACTTTTCATATATTTTACTGAAGTCTTTCTATAATGGTTTCAGATTACCTACTGTAAATAAAGCTTGTTTCCTCGCTTTCCGAACTATCCAACTAACCAACCAAATATTCTCTCGCTTTACATTCACTAATGTGTTATAGCTATTTATCAACTCTTTACTCTTATTTTTTCCTACCTAAGCAATGATTTGTACCTCACACCAACTGCGTCTAGACACAAGTAAGAAACGTATTTTAAAAATTTTATTACTATTTAAAAACTTTTATCAAAATAGTACACGTACATTATTTAACAAGTAAAACCAGTAGGCTAATATTTAATAATAGTCACCTATCATATTCTCTTCAGTCCTGGTTTCTACTACCTTACGTAACTGTTCACATTTTTTGTTGATTGATTATTCCAATAAATGCCCTCTATTTGTATTGATATTTCTATTCTTTAAAAGATGTATTTATTCATGAGAGAAGGGAGGGGCGGGGCGGAGAACATCTTCAAGCTGACTCCCTGCTGAGCACAGTACCCAATGTGGGGCCTGATCTTATGACCCATGAGATCATGACCCTGAGATCATGACCTGAGCCTAAACCAAGAGTCAGACATGTAATTGACTGAGCCATCCTGGAGCCCTTTTATTGATATTTCTTGTTATTTATTAGCCTCCTATTTATATTTTTTCAATATAGTTATGTTACAGTATTTGATTATATATATATTCAATATGTACATTTTTATAATAGAACTGTTTTTCACAGATGACTCAAAAAGTGTTCTATGGTTATGTTTCTTGTTAATTTTTTGCTTTTCCTGGAGTTATTGACTGACTAATGTTGGAATTTGTCGTATTTCCTATGTAGCCTTTGATAATTAATCTCCACTTTATTTATAGAGAACTCTTCTAAAGTTCTTTAAACTCAGTTAATATTTTACCAGTTTCATTTTCATCTTGGAGGTATCTCCTTCTGCTTCTGTCTTCCCATTTTAGTTGGAAAGACTGACTTCTATGCTTCTTACACAGATGCATCCTATGCACTTCCTTAACCATCAATCTGGAAATTCCTTGTGCCTTATGTGCTCTATTTCTTGTTTCTTGGATCATTTTGGTTTGTTGTAAAAGTTTAGTCTATTTAGATTGTATATGACGTTCCTATGAGACACCTACATGGAGATGTGTAGTAAGAAGTTAGAGGGACCTTAGAAGTGAGGTCTGTTCTCTAGGTAAGTACTTGTTAACCATTAATATAATTTATGTAGATAGTAGAGATTATGATTACATAATATGATTACCCAGAAAGAGTGTATAGATTAAGAGATTGTGCATTTAGAATGAAAGGTAAATGTATACTGACAATTAAAGAACTGGAAGTAGAATAAGATTCTGTGAATTGGCCTGAGATTACACAGGCAGAAATACTAAGAGGAAAGCAAGAAAGTGTTTGGAGTAACTGAAGCCAAGACGGAAAGTAGCCACCTGTATAAAAGTACTGTTAAATGATGAAGTTTGTTGCATTTAGCAGCACTCAAGACATGGATGAAAGTATTTTAGGTAGAATTATAAGAGATAATTTTAGTGGTTAGATAATTATAAAATAGAAAGAAATTGTGATCATAGTTAAATGCTAATGAGGAGTTAGAAAAGGAAGAATTTGGAGATATAGAGAGGAGTGGAGAAAAGCAATGGAGTGAATGACAAAGAAAAGGATGACAGGTTATTAATGCTATATCTTTGTAGGCTTTTGGTTGGGAATATAATGAGGTTCCCTTCTTATCATTTCTGTGATAAAAAGCAAGAATGAGTCAAATTGAGATTTCAGGAGAATGGTGAACTCTTGTGAAGAATGAGAGAATGAGTTCAAAAGAACTAATAGTATTTCCAGGGAGTATAGAAGAATCCATCTGATGTTCATGAGCACAAATTTATAGTTGAAGCAGTCTGTCTAGTTATAGATATTTTGTAAGATGAAGGTACAGAAGAATCAGACATTTTTGTTAATTCAAAGTAAGGTGTTTTATTTGGGGGGGTGTTGAGAAAGAAAGGAAAATGAAGAAAGGACTCTGAGAATATGTGCAAAATCATAAAGATTAGAATTACTTAAGAAAAAAAGCTCCATAGGGTCAATAGTCAGTATGATAAAAAGAGATAAAGTAGAAGGGTCAGTATCCTAGGGCTCCTTATGAGGTTGAAGAATTGATATACGAAATGCTTAAATGAATGAACTTGGAGGATAAGAGGATATGTTTAGAAAGTGAGATGAGTGAATCCATTATTTTAGAGGAGACACTATCCAGGTATTAAAAATATCCATGTACACTTATAGAATGTGGGGCCAAAATGGTGTTGAGATCACTGAGGTGGGACTGTGAAATAACCAGTTGGATAGGCTGGTGAATTTCTGAGACATATGAACTCTGAAAGCATCCAGTTGAATACAGGCCATGTAAGACATGAACTTCCAGGGGTTGTATCATCAAATGGCATGATTCTCAAATGAATAATGGTCTATAAGGAGGAAAGAGGAGATGATAGATTTGGGATCAAGATTCTGAGGTATAAATGAATGCATAAATGAACACACTGCTCATGAGAGAGCTTAATAGGATATGTTGTTATTCAGAAGTGTATTAGTTAGGATAAGCTAAGTTATCCTGCTGAAACACACAGCATCTATGTCTTAGGGTTTAGATAATAGAAGTTTAGCACAGAAAATTCGCTATCAGGTTGAGTGACCCTTTAGGACCTCTGTCTTCCATGGGGTGGCTCAGTATTCCTGCATTTTTTCATATTATATCACCTGCACAGCAAAATAAACTTCCAGGAATCCCACACTAAAGGGAGAAAATATAGAGAGTTAACTGGCTTTTATATTCTCCAAAGTAATACAGTGTCCCTTCCTCTCACATTTTGTTGGGATGTGAAAGTTACATGGTTATAGCTAACTTCAAGGGGATACCCATACATAAACCTTCAGGGAGGAGAAGAAAATAAGACATGTTGATGAACGTTAGTAATGTCTACCTTAAATGGTAGGCAGATATTTCAGTTACAACCATCTAATAAAGGGAAAATTTATTAAAGAGGTGAGAGATTTTGGAAAGTTTGTTAATCACAGAATGCAAGTTCTGGTGTGCACAGTAGATGGGATTGGAGGAAAGTAGTGAAAGGCTGTTATAGAAGATAAATGACTCTCAGAATTAGGATGAGTGTATGGTAAATATAAATGCCTGGGGGGCTTATATTTGGGTTTTGTCTTAGAAATACAGTCATTTGTAAGCAAGGAAGGATCAGCTGGTCATTAGTTTGTCAAGGAGCAGATGTTCTGGTTCCTCAACTTTGTGCACTGAGCCTGGTATCAGGGGCTTCAAGAGATGGACAGATCCATCAAAAATGTAATGCATAGGGGTGAGAAGGGAAGTTTTCAGTGTGATTCACAGGAGTGATACAACCGGTAGCTCAGCAGTGGTTTGTTCTCATGATCCCCTCCATATTTTTTTTCTATTCTGTATTTTCTAATTCATTTCTTTATATCTATACAGAACATACTAATGTTTACTTATTTTAATTTACTATTTTCAAATTAAGTCTTTCACTTTCATCATTTTTTTCTTTAATTTCTATCATTCTCTGTTTTAATCTTTTCTTTATTGAGTTTCCTTTCATCATTTGGATCCTGCTTTCTAGAAGAACTTATTTCCTCCCCTTCTCAGTGACCCTGGAGAAATTTCTTGATTCATATAGAGCGTAGTATTTCTTGCAAGTCTCACTCTGAGGGGATAAACAGACATATGAAATAAAAAACTTGAAAACTGTAGGTTGGCTAAACACTAGAGAATTAGAATCTAGGATTTCAGTCTCATTAATCAATCTGGCCTCAATTATAGGCTTTTGGATTGAGAAATTTACACTTGAAGGAAAGTAACATGAGAAAAGAACATTTAGCTGGGTCATATGTTCATGATATTGTCATCGAAGTCCTTGAGGACCAACAATGCTCTACAATTCCAAAGATAATTGTATGTGCCCTACCCCATACTTAATTCGGTACCTCAGGATTTCTGTAGTAATTTTCAACTGTGACAATGTGCCATTTTTAGACTGTCACATTGTTAAATGTTAAAATATAGAGTATGTAAAAATCAAATGGCTTCTAAACTGTACACATGTTCAGTATGCTTTGGTAAAAAATAATGTCATTGTTTTAAAATCCATTAAAATAATGGATGCAAATGACTTGTGACACTCATTTTTTTTCTATATCCACTTTAGTTCACCACTCTGTAACCCATAGCAGTCACCCTAATGGTTTGACACATTACAAAAACTTGCTGCTGGGGGAGAACACTATGGTTAGCCTTAAACAATGAAGCTGAAAGTGTGTGGCAAGGCTGAGTCGTGAAGTACCTAACGGAGGTACAGAACTGTTTCCCACCCAGGAGAACTGAAGTCTGTGAGTTCAGAAAGTTTCCTAAATTACAGCAGAAAAAACAGTGGAAATCAATCGAAGAGACAGAAATAGTTCAGTTTTTTTTTTTTTTAACCTTTGAAACCACCTCAATGTGACTGCCTAATGGAAACAATTAGAACTGATGTTTGATGTCTTGTCCTCTGATGACAGATCGGATTGGTGGGAGGCTCTTGGAAAGGGATAGATAGAGTGTAATACATAAACTGTGCCCTAAGTCTCTCAAAGCATTTAGGAGCTAGGATATTGGAATTTAGTTCTAGCTCGGCAACTGACCAGCTAGGCGACCTTGTGGATCTTCACATAGTTCATGTAATTCATGAGGGAACTGTAGGATAATAGCTACAGTTTTTTCCCCAACACTCTGAGCTCCACTCCATGTGAAATACACACAGAGCTGGCCTTTCTGCTGGTCAGGATGATTGGAAAACCTTTCTGGTCATTATTTCCTTCCTTTTCTCCACCCTTTCTTTCTTCCTTATTTCCCCTTCCTTATCCTTTTATTCTCTGTCTTTTTCTTAGGCAAATATTTGTGGAAAGAATAACCTGTGGTAGGCATCATGCCAGCCTAGAAATGCTGTGTTTATTTCTGAAGGAAAACAAACACTGAACACTAGTCACTTTTAGTTGAAGGGACTTTGCAAGGTAAATGGCCTCATTTCTCTTTCTCTCTTTTCCCTGTTGGCGTGTGTGAGTGCACACTCACACGAACACACGAGAAACAGAATTAAAGGCAGAGCTATGCTCTTCCTACCATGCGATCCTGTGTGATTTATGGGAGTGTGTTATGATGAGAGATTGTTGCTCAGTCTGCAGGGCAGGGGAATTTATGTTAGGTTGGCTTCATATTTGGTACTGAAAAAAACCAAGAAAGTACATCATTAATCATCTTGTCTTCATTTGAATAGTCATTAAAGAAGCGATCTGAGGTGCCTGCCACAATTCCTAGGTGCATAGCGTGCCCGGTGACTAGACTGAAACACAATTACTCTGGGCCTCATATCTATACACCATGCTGCTCTGACAGCTGCCGAAGTACCCTGCCCATGTAGGTGGTACTTCATCATTATTTTGATGTGTGTGTGGAGGGTGATGCTCTGATGTGTATCACATCTGCCCTGGTAAGCTTATTTATTACTCATAATCTTGTGTTTCTCCTTTAGGTTCATTATGACTTGGAGGCGTTCTAGAAGCTTCTTGTGTTATTTATGGTTGATCCAGATCTCCTAAACAGGAAACATTATTTTTCACTTGGCATGAGATGTATTGATGTTACCCGATTTGCTCAGTAACAAAGGCTTTTAAGTTTTTCTTACCATGATACCCCTGGAAAGTGTTTTGCTCCAGAAGCAGAATTTGGAGACCGTGTTTTGCAGTATCTTAACAAAAATGTTGGCGTCTTTGGGACCATTCCTTTAATATGTTATGGTATTAAATACTTAATTGGCAGTTCATAGTACCATATTCAACTCTGTAAAACCGTGCATGATTAATTGCATGTCATGAGCTCACTTTTGGGTACCTGGCCAAGCTCCTAGGTGAGTGAGTTCATGGTTTTGGAAATTGTTCATTGCCTGCTGACTTGGAAAATGGAGATGAAAAACAGAAGAGAGCTTTCTTTTGGGCTCCAGTGTCTTGTCAGGGCATGTCTGTCTCCATTGTTCTCTGGTCTTGCCTGAAGATTACTTAGGACATGCAAGTTTGGATGATATACCCTTCTGAGGCTTACTGATTTCTCATGGCATGGACATGAGCCAGGCAGAAGGACTGGATTGGGTATAAGGCAATTGATACCTTTGAGAACTGGCCAACAAACCCTTTGTAAATAATAAACATGATCCTGATGTTGATACCACTTTTTATCTCCTGCCTTCCATTGTCCTGCTGGTTTGTTGTGAGCTGGTGTCTGATTTGCCTGCCTCTTTTGTCATGTTTCCTGCTCCTTCCTTCTTGTGTTGTGCTCCATTTCTGGGTCTGTCCTCAGGGTTGGGACCCCTACTCACTCATTTAACACCTTTGTTTGAATGAAAAGAGATTCCTTTCTTTCAGTCAAATTTGTTTATGTCATTATAGACTCTGCAGAGCCCTATGTGGCAGTAGTGCTGACTGTGTACACACACTCACTCTCTTGGCCACTCCTATCTTTGTAATTTCCTTGTGTACATGCCACTAGCATTGCACACATTCTTTTTTTTTTTTTTTTTTTTTTTTTTAAGATTTATTGATTTTTCTTAGAGAGAGGGCAAACACGAGTGGGGAGAGGCAGAAGGAGAGTGAGAGCAAGAGATCTCAAGCAGACTCCCACTGAATGCAGAGCCCCATGCTGGGCTCGATCTTCTGACCCTGAGATCATGACCTGAGTCAAAACCAAGAGTTTGTTGCTCAACCAACTGAGCCACCCTAGTGCACCCCCATCCCCCATTTTCTTGTAAAAAAAGATTTATTTATTTTATATATAGAGAAGCTGTGCCCATTCTTAACACCTGCTCTGCTAACCACTTTCCAGCCTCCTTTGGAGGTCAAGAGTTGGGTTCTAAGACCTGAGGTCATGAGGACTGGCCAGGGCTTAGCCATGTCATGTGTGCATGTGTGTGTGTGTTTGACCATGTGTGTGAGATCGTATTGCAAACTTTAGGGCCAGTGCTTCTGTAGGAGGATTTCTTTTTCTCTTTCCAAGTCTCATTTGGAAGCTTCAGGATCTCTATTCTTGTTCTTCCACACTCATGTAAGTTAGCAAAAGTCTAAAATGTAGGGAAGTAATACCTTAGATTTGTGTACTACCTGAATGCCAACATGCCAAGCCCTGCACTGCATCCCCTTATGAACTTTCCCTATGTGTAGTCTAGAGGACAAACTCTGTGGGCTGGGGGTTAAATATGCTTAAATTTCAGATACTCCTTTTATTTTGTAACTTATTTTTTAATTTTATCCTTTAAAGTTTTCTATTTTTATATCATTATATAATATTCATGACATCCGTATTACAAGTGTATAATTTATAAATAAATACATAAACATTCTTTTTTGGGTCTGTGTATTTTAGATATTTTCATTTTTAAAATATGTGTTAAATCTTTAAAATTTTTTTATTTGATTATTATAATCTGAATTTATTTACTGAGTAAATTTGACATGTAATATTGTGTCAGTTTAAGGTGTACATTGTAGGGGTGCTTGGATGACTCAGTTGGTTAAGTATCTGCCTTTGGTTGGCTCAGGTCATGATCCCAGGGTTTGAATCTTGCATCAGTCTTCCTGCTTAGTGAGGACCTGGCTTCTCCCTCTCTCTGCAGCTCCCCTTGCTTATTCTCTCTCTCAACCTCTCTGTCAAATAAATAAATAAAATCTTAAAAAACAATGAAGGCGCACAATGTGTTACTTTGATAAACTTATACATTGAAATATGATTGCTGATGTAGCAATATTTATCACATTACATAATTATAGTCCAATGTTATTGTCTATATTCATAATATTATGCATTAGATCTCTATGTTTTATTTACTACTCACTTAGAATTTACACCCTTAAACATCATCAATTTTATTCTCCCTCACATCCCCTTAATCCCTGGTAACCACCATTTTCCTCTTAGTTTTTTTTACAGGGCTTAGCTTTTGAAGATCCTAAATATGAGTGATATCATGCAGTTCTTGTCTTTGACTTATATCACTTAGCAAAATGTGCTCAAGGACCATCCATGTGGTCACATATGGGGAGATATTCTCCTTTTTCATGGCTGAATAGTATTTCATAGGGTGTATGTACCACATCTTTTAAAAAAATAATCTGTTGTGGTGCCTGGGTGGCTCAGTGGGTTAAGCCTCTTCCTTCGGCTCAGGTCATGATCTCAGGGTCCTGGGATCGAGTCCCACATCGGGCTCTCTGCTTGGCAGGGAGCCTGCTTCCTTCTCTCTCTCTCTTTGCCTGCCTCTCTGCTTGCTTGGTCTCTCTCTGTCAAATAAATAAATAAAATCTTAGGAAAAAAATCTGTTATGGGGTTTTGGGGTGTTTCCATATCTTGATTTTTTTTTTAAATTTTTTATTTCTTTTCAGTGTAACAGTATTCATTGTTTTTGCACCACACCCAGTGCTCCATGCAATCTGTGCCCTCTCTAATACCCACCACCTGGTTCCCCCAACCTCCCACCCACCTCCCCTTCAAAACCCTCAGATTGTTTTTCAGCATCCATAGTCTCTCATGGTTCACCTCCCCTTCCAATTTCCCTCAACTCCCTTCTCCTTTCCATCTCCCCTTCTCCTCCATGCTATTTGTTATGCTCCACAAATAAGTGAAACCATATGATAATTGACTCTCTCTGCTTGACTTATTTCACTCAGCATAATCTCTTCCATTCCCGTCCATGTTGCTACAAAAGTTGGGTATTCATCCTTTCTGATGGTGGCATAATACTCCATAGTGTATATAGACCACATCTTCCTTATCCATTCTTCCGCTGAAGGACATCTTGGTTCTTTCCACAGTTTGGCGACCGTGGCTATTGCTGCTATAAACACTGGGGTACAGATGGCCCTTCTTTTCACTACATCTGTATTTTGGGAGTATTTACTACTGGGTATTTACCCAGTAGTGCAATTGCAGGGTCATAGGGAAATTCTACTTTTAATTTCTTGAGGAATCTCCACACTGTTTTCCAAAGTAGCTGCACCAACATGCATTCCCACTAACAGTGTAAGAGGGTTCCCCCTTTCTCCACATCCTCTCCAACACATGTTGTGTCCCGTTTTGCTAATTTTGGCCATTCTAACTGGTGTAAGGTGGTATCTCAATGTGGTTTTAATTTGAATCTCCCTGATGGCTAGTGATGATGAACATTTTTTCATGTGTCTGATAGCCATTTGTATGTCTTCAGTGGAGAAGTGTCTGTTCATATCTTCTGCCCATTTTTTTTTATATGATTGTCTGTTTTGTGTGTGTTGGGTTTGAGGAGTTCTTTATAGATCCTGGATATCAACCTTTTGTCTGTACTGTCATTTGCAAATATCTTCTCCCATTCTGTGGGTTGCCTCTTTGTTTTGTTAACTCTTTCCTTTGCTGTGCAGAAGCTTTTGATCTTGATGAGTCCCAAAAGTTCATTTTCATTTTTGTTTCCTTTGCCTTTGGAGACATATCTTGAAAGAAGTTGCTGTGGCTGATATCGAAGAGGTTACTGCCTATGTTCTCCTCTAGGATTCTGATGGATTCCTGTCTCATGTTGAGGTCTTTTATCCATTTTGAGTTTATCTTTGTGTACGGTGTAAGAGAATGGTCGAGTTTCATTCTTCTACATATAGCTGTCCAGTTTTCCCAGCACCATTTATTGAAGAGACTGTTTTTTTTCCACTGTATATTTTTTCCTGTTTTGTTGAAGATTATTTGCCTATAGAGTTGAGAGTCCATATCTGGGCTCTCTACTCTGTTCCAATGGTCTATGTATCTGTTTTTATGCCAGTATCATGCTGTCTTGGTGATCACAGCTTTGTAGTAAAGCTTGAAATCAGGTAACATGATGCCCCCAATTTTATTTTTGTTTTTCAACATTTCCTTAGCAATTCAGGGTCTCTTCTGATTCCATACAAATTTTAGGATTATTTGCTATAGCTCTTTGAAAAGTACTGGTAGAATTTTGATTGGAATGGCATTAAAAGTATAGATCGCTCTAGGCAGTATAGACATTTTAACAATGTTTGTTCTTCCAATCCAAGAGCATGGAATGGTCTTCCATCTTTTTAAGTCTTCTTCAATTTCTTTCATGAGTGTTCTATAGTTCCTCGAGTACAGTTCCTTTACCTCTTTGGTTAGGTTTATTCCAAGGTATCTATGGTTCTTGCTGCTATAGTAAATGGAATTGATTCTCTAATTTCCCTTTCTGTATTTTCATTGTTAGGGTATAAGAAAGCCACTGATTTCTGTACATTGACTTCCCAAAAAACAAGAGCCAGGACCTGATGGATTTCCTGGGGAAATCTACCAAACTTTCAAAGAAGAAATAACACCTATTCTCCTGAAGCTGCTTCAAAAAATTGAAGCAGAAGGAAAACCTCCAGACTCTTTCTGTGAAGCCAGCATTACCCTGATCCCCAAACCAGGCAAAGACCCTACCAGAAAGGAGAATTTCAGACCAATATCACTGAGGAATATGGATGCTAAGATTCTCAACAAGATCCTAGCAAACAGGATCCAACAGCACATCAAAAAGATTATCCTCCATGATCAGTGAGATTCATCCCTGGGCTACAAGGATGGTTCAACATTTGCAAATCAATCATGTGATAGAACAAATTAATAAGAGAAGAGAGAAGAACCACATGGTCCTCTCAATTGATGCAGAAAAAGCATTTGACAAAATCCAGCATTTGTTCCTGATTAAAACACTTCAAAGTATAGGGATAGAGGGAACATTCCTGAACTTCATAAAATCTATCTGTGGAAGACCCACAGCAAATATCATCCTCAATGGGAAAAAGCTTACGTCCTTCCCATTGAGATCAGGAACACGACAAGGATGCCCATTTTCATCACTCTTGTTCAACATAGTATTAGAAGTCCTGGCAACAGCAATCAGACAACAAAGAGAAAAAAAAGGTATCCAAATTGGCAATGAAGAAGTCAAACTCTCTCTTCGCAGATGACATGATTCTTTATATGGGAAACCCAAAAGACTCCACCCCCAAACTACTAGAACTCATACAGCAATTCAGCAACATGGCAGGATACAAAGTCAATGTACCTTGATTTTTATAAATAGTAATGAGATAGATATGGGAATGCATAGATCTCATTGAATTCTTGTTTTCATTTTCTTTGAGTATCTCAGAAGTAGAATTGTTGGATTGTATGGTAGATCTGTTTTTCATTTTTTGAGAAAATTTTCTCTATATTGTTTTCTGTAATGGTTGGACAAATTTACATTTTCACCAACAGTGTACAAGGGGTCCCTTTTCACTGTAGCCTCACTAGCACCTGTTATCTCTTGATGATAGCTATTCTAATAGGTGTGGTTTTAATTTGCGTTTCCATGATGACTAGTGATGCTGAGTATCTTTTCATGTGTCAGTTGCCCATTTTGATTCCTCTTTGGAGAACGTTTATTTAGTTCTTCTGTCCATTTTAAAATTAGATCTTTTTTTGTTACTAAGTTGTCTGAGTTCTCAATATATTTTGGATGTTAATCCCTTATCTGATATATAGTTCACAAAATTTTTCTGCTTTTCTTTAAGTTCTCTTTTCATTTAGTTACTTTTTTCTTTTGCTGTGGAGAAGCTTTGAATTTGATGTAGTCACAATTGTTGATTTTTTCTTTTGTGGTTTATGGTTTGGTGTCATGCCCAAAAAATTATTAACAAGACCAATATTGAAGAGCTTTCCCCCTGGGCTTTCTTTTAGGAGCCTTTTGGTATTAGGGGTTATGTTTAAGTCTTTGATCCATTTTGAATTAATTTTTGTGATTGGTATGAGATAGGGATCCAGTATCATTTTCTCTGTGTGTTTCTCCACTTTTCCCAGTACCATTTGTTGAAGAGACTATATTTTCTCCATTGGGTATCCAATATTAACAGACCATTTAAGCTGGGGTTTAATTCTAGCCTCTCTATTTTGTTTCATTGAGTGATGTGTTTATTTTTGTGTTTCTACCATACTGGTTTTTTTTTTTTTTTTTTTTTTTATCACTGTGGCTTTGTAGTATTGTTTGATGGGATTGCATTGAAGCTGTGGGTGGCTTTAGGTAGTCTGGACATTTTAACAATATCTATTTTTCTGACCCATGAGCACAGGATGTTTTTCCATTCGTGTCTTCTTCAATTTTTTTTTTTTTTTTTGCAAAGTTTTGTAGTTTTCATTGTACAGATCTTTCATTTTCTTGGTTAAATTTATTCCTAAATATTCTATTGTTTTTGATACTATTGTAATGGAATCCCCCCCACTCCAGATCCTATATCATTAGCATAAAAGAATGCAATTCATTTCTATATGTTGATTTTATATTCTGCCATTTTACTGAAATCGTTGATTGAGTCAACAGTTTCTTTGGTGATTCTTTCTTTATATTTTATTTGTAAATTATAAATACACAGGATTTTCTATATATTGTCAGGTTTGGCCAGGAAACCCTGATGTGGCAAATGAAAGATTAGTCCAAACACCTTAGTAGGAGAAAGGAGAGGCCTGGGGACCAGATGCTTCAATGGAGAAAGGCTTCAAGCCAAGCTTTGTCTCCACTTTTATTGGGGTCTTATTAATAGACCAAGCACAAGCACAGAACAAGAAGGAAAATGCAACCTGAAAGATCAGAACAATAATATATGGTGTAGTCTGTGATAAGGGCAAGTAGTCCTTGAGATGTGTATGCAAGGCAAGGAGGCAAGGAGTTTGTGAAGTACCTGACCACTATAGATGTCTGTTTTTCTTCAAATTTAGGCATTTACTCCTTAGATGAGAGTCTTGAGCCTCAGTAAGAATCTGGCCACTTTCAGCCAAGAAACTTCAACGGAGGCCCAGCGTTCCAGGCACTCCTTCTTTGCTCTTCAGTTAGTCTCATCTAGGGAGGAATGTACAAGTCAGATTTTATCTGTCCAGGCACTGTGAGTTCCCACAATATATAGGATTGTATCATAACCAAATGACGACAATTTTACTTCTTCCTTTCTGTTTAGGATGCCTCTCATTTCTTCATCTTGCCTAATTTCCAGCATGGACTCCCAGTACTGTATTGAACAGGAGTAGCGAGGGTGGATGGACATCCTTGTCTTGTTCCTAATCTTAGAGGAAACCCTTTTAAATTTTTCTCCCTTGAGTATAATGTTAACAGTGTGTTTATCACCTATGGCCTTATGAAGTTGAGATATCTTCTTCTATACCCAATCCATTAAAGGTTTTTTATCATGAAAGACTGTTTTATTTTGTCAAATGCTTTTTCTGCATATATTCAGATGATTGTATGATTTTTTAAAAAGATTTTATTTATTTATTTGAGAGAGAGACAGTCAGAGAGAGCATGAGAGAGGAGAAGGACAGAGGGAGAAGCAGACTCTCCATGGAGCAGGGAGCCTAATGGCGGGACTCAATCCCAGGACTCTGGGATCACAGGCTGAGCTGAAGGCAGTTGCTTAACCAACTGAGCCACCCAGGTGCCCGATTGTATGATTTTTATTTTTCATTTTATTGATGTGATGTATTATATACATTGATTTGCATATGTTGAATTAGACTTGCATCCCAGGGATAAATCCCACTAGGTGAAGGTGTATAATTTTTAAATTTTTAAAATTTTTTATTTTTTATAAACATATAATATATTTTTATCCCCAGGGGTACAGGTCTGTGAATCACCAGGTTTACACACTTCACAGCACTCACCATAGCACATACCCTCCCCAATGTCCATAACCCCACTCCCCTTCTCCCAACTCCCCTCCCCCCAGCAACCCTCAGTTTGTTTTGTGAGATTAAGAGTCACTTATGGTTTGTCTCCCTCCCAATCCCATCTTGTTTCATTTATTCCTCTCCTACTCCCTTAACCCCCCATGTTGCATCTCCACTTCCTCATATCAGGGAGATCATATGATAGTTGTCTTTCTCTGCTTGACTTATTTCGCTAAGCATGATACGCTCTAGTTCCATCCATGTTGTCGCAAATGGCAAGATTTCATTTCTTTTGATGGCCGCATAGTATTCCATTGTGTATATATACCACATCTTCTTGATCCATTCATCTGTGGATGGACATCTAGGTTCTTTCCATAGTTTGGCTATTGTGGACATTGCTGCTATAAACATTCGGGTGCACGTGCCCCTTTGGATCACTACGTTTGTATCTTTAGGGTAAATTCCCAGTAGTGCAATTGCTGGGTCATAGTGCAGTTCTATTTTCAACATTTTGAGGAACCTCCATGCTGTTTTCCAGAGTGGCTGCACCAGCTTGCATTCCCACCAACAGTGTAGGAGGGTTCCCCTTTCTCCGCATCCTTGCCAGCATCTGTCATTTCCTGACTTGTTGATTTTAGCCATTCTGGCTTGTGTGAGGTGATATCTCATTGTGGTTTTGATTTGTATTTCCCTGATGCTGAGTGATATGGAGCACTTTTTCATGTGTCTGTTGGCCATCTGGATGTCTTCTTTGCAGAAATGTCTGTTCATGTCCTCTGCCCATTTCTTGATTGGATTATTTGTTCTTTGGGTGTTGAGTTTGCTAAGTTGTTCTTTATAGATTCTGGACACTAGTCCTTTATCTGATATGTCGTTTGCAAATATCTTCTCCCATTCTGTCAGTTGTCTTTTGATTTTGTTAACTGTTTTCTTTGCTGTGCAAAAGCTTTTGATCTTGATGAAATCCCAATAGTTCATTTTTGCCCTTGCTTCCCTTGCCTTTGGCGTTGTTCCTAGGAAGATGTTGCTGCGGCTGAGGTCGAAGAGGTTGCTGCCTGTGTTCTCCTCAAGGATTTTGATGGATTCCTTTCACACATTGAGGTCCTTCATCCATTTTGAGTCTATTTTTGTGTGTGGTGTAAGGAAATGGCCCAATTTCATTTTTCTGCATGTGGCTGTCCAATTTTCCCAGCACCATTTATTGAAGAGGCTATCTTTTTTCCATTGGACATTCTTTCCTGCTTTGTCGAAGATTAGTTGACTGTAGAGTTGAGGGTCTATTTCTGGGCTCTCTATTCTGTTCCATTGATCTATGTGTCTGTTTTTGTGCCAGTACCATGCTGTCTTGATGATGACAGCTTTGTAATAGAGCTTGAAGTCCGGAATTGTGATGCCACCAACGTTGGCTTTCTTTTTCAATATCCCTTTGGCTATTCGAGGTCTTTTCTGGTTCCATATAAATTTTAGAATTATTTGTTCCATTTCTTTGAAAAAGATGGATGGTACTTTGATAGGAATTGCATTAAATGTGTAGATTGCTTTAGGTAGCATAGACATTTTCACAATATTTATTCTTCCAATCCAGGAGCATGGAACATTTTTCCATTTCTTGTGTCTTGCTCAATTTCTTTCATGAATACTTTATAGTTTTCTGAGTATAGATTCTGTGCCTCTTTGGTTAGGTTTATTCCTAGGTATCTTATGGTTTGGGGTGCAATTGTAAATGCAATTGTAAATTAAGGATGGACTCCTTAATTTCTCTTTCTTCTGTCTTGCTGTTGGTGTAGAGAAATGCAACTGATTTCTGTGCATTGATTTTATATCCTGACACTTTACTGAATTCCTGTATAAGTTCTAGCAGTTTTGGAGTGGAGTCTTTTGGGTTTTCCACATATAGTATCATATCATCTGCGAAGAGTGATAATTTGACTTCTTCTTTGCTGATTTGGAAGCCTTTAATTTTCTTTTTTTGTCTGATTGCCGAGGCTAGGACCTCTAGTACTATGTTGAATAGCAGTGGTGATAATGGACATCCCTGCCATGTTCCTGACCTTAGTGGAAAAGCTTTCAGTTTTTCTCCATTGAGAATGATATTTGCAGTGGGTTTTTCATAGATGGCTTTGATGATATTGAGGTATGTGCCCTCTATCCCTACACTTTGAAGAGTTTTGATCAGGAAGGGATGCTGTACTTTGTCAAATGCTTTTTCAGCATCTATTGAGAGTATCATATGGTTCTTGTTCTTTCTTTTATTGATGTGTTGTATTACATTGACTGATTTGCGGATGTTGAACCAACCTTGCAGCCCTGAAATAAATCCCACTTGGTCGTGGTGAATAATCCTTTTAATGTTCTGTTGAATCCTATTGGCTAGTATTTTGTTGAGTATTTTTGCATCTGTGTTCATCAAGGATATTGGTCTATAGCTCTCTTTTTTGATGGGATCCTTGTCTGGTTTTGGGATCAAGGTGATGCTGGCCTCATAAAATGAGTTTGGAAGTTTTCCTTCCATTTCTATTTTTTGGAACAGTTTCAGGAGAATAGGAATTAGTTCTTCTTTAAATGATTGGTAGAATTCCCCCGGGAAGCCGTCTGGCCCTGGGCTTTTGTTTGTTTGGAGATTTTTAATGACTGTTTCAATCTCCTTACTGGTTATGGGTCTGTTCAGGCTTTCTATTTCTTCCTGGTTCAGTTGTGTTAGTTTATATGTTTCTAGGAGTGCATCCATTTCTTCCAGATTGTCAAATTTATTGCCGTAGAGTTGCTTATAGTATGTTCTTATAATAGTTTGTATTTCTTTGGTGTTAGTTGTGATCTCTCCTCTTTCATTCATGATTTTATTTATTTGGGTCCTTTCTCTTTTCTTTTTGATAAGTCTGGCCAGGGGTTTATCAATTTTATTAATTCTTTCAAAGAACCAGCTCCTAGTTTCGTTGATTTGTTGTATTGTTTTTTTGGTTTCTATTTCATTGATTTCTGCTCTGATCTTTATGATTTCTCTTTTCCTGCTGGGCTTAGGGTTTCTTTCTTGTTCTTTCTCCAGCTCCTTTAGGTGTAGGGTTAGGTTGTGTACCTGAGACCTTTCTTGTTTCTTGAGGAAGGCTTGTACCGCTATATATTTTCCTCTCAGGACTGCCTTTGTTGTGTCCCACAGATTTTGAACCGTTGTATTTTCATTATCATTTGTTTCCATGATTTTTTTCAATTCTTCTTTAATTTCCCGGTTGACCCATTCATTCTTTAGAAGGATGCTGTTTAGTCTCCATGTATTTGGGTTCTTTCCAAACTTCCTTTTGTGGTTGAGTTCTAGCTTTAGAGCATTGTGGTCTGAAAATATGCAGGGAATGATCCCAATCTTTTGATACCGGTTGAGTCCTGATTTAGGACCGAGGATGTGATCTATTCTGGAGAATGTTCCATGTGCACTAGAGAAGAATGTGTATTCTGTTGCTTTGGGATGAAATGTTCTGAATATATCTGTGATGTCCATCTGGTCCAGTGTGTCGTTTAAGGCCTTTATTTCCTTGCTGATCTTTTGCTCGAATGATCTGTCCATTTCTGGGAGGGGAGTGTTAAAGTCCCCTACTATTATTGTATTATTGTTGATGTGTTTCTTTGATTTTGTTATTAATTGGTTTATATAGTTGGCTGCTCCCACGTTGGGGGCATAGATATTCAAAATTGTTAAATCTTCTTGTTGGACAGACCCTTTGAGTATGATATAGTGTCCTTCCTCATCTCTTATTATAGTCTTTGGCTTAAAATCTAATTGATCTGATATAAGGATTGCCACTCCTGCTTTCTTCTGATGTCCATTAGCATGGTAAATTCTTTTCCACCCCCTCACTTTAAATCTGGAGGTGTCTTCGGGCTTAAAATGAGTTTCTTGGAGGCAACATATAGATGGGTTTTGTTTTTTTATCCATTCTGATACCCTGTGTCTTTTGACAGGGGCATTTAGCCCATTCACATTCAGGGTAACTATTGAGAGATATGAATTTAGTGCCATTGTATTGCCTGTAAGGTGACTGTTACTGTATATTGCCTCTGTTCCTTTCTGATCTACCACTTGTAGGCTCTCTCTTTGCTTAGAGGACCCCTTTCAGTATTTCCTGTAGAGCTGGTTTGATGTTTGCAAATTCTTTCAGTTTTTGTTTGTCCTGGAAGCTTTTAATCTCTCCTTCTATTTTCAATGATAGCCTAGCTGAATATAGTATTCTTGGATGCATGTTTTTCTCATTTAGTGCTCTTAATATATCATGCCAGCTCTTTCTGGCCTGCCAGGTCTCTGTGGATAAGTCAGCTGCCAATCTAATATTTTTACCATTGTATGTTACAGACTTCTTTTCCCGGGCTGCTTTCAGGATTTTCTCTTTGTCACTAAGACTTGTAAATTTTACTATTAGGTGATGGGGTGTGGACCTATTCTTATTGATTTTGAGGGGCGTTCTCTGCACCTCCTGGATTTTGATGCTCGTTCCCTTTGCCATATTGGGAAAATTCTCTCCAGTAATTCTCTCCAGTATACCTTCTGCTCCCTCTCTTTCTTCTTCTTCTGGAATCCCAATTATTCTAATGTTGTGTCGTCTTATGGTGTCACTTATCTCTCGAATTCTCCCCCTCGTGGTCCAGTAACTGTTTGTCCCTCTTTTGCTCAGCTTCTTTATTCTCTGTCATTTGGTCTTCTATATCACTAATTCTTTCTTCTGCCTCATTTATCCTAGCAGTGAGAGCCTCCATTTTTGATTGCACCTCATTAATAGCTTTTTTGATTTCAACTTGGTTAGATTTTAGTTCTTTTATTTCTCCAGAAAGGGCTTTTATATCTCTCGAGAGGGTTTCTCTATATCTTCCATGTCTTTTTCGAGCCCGGCTAGAACCTTGAGAATTGTCATTCTGAACTCTAGATCTGACATATTACCAATGTCTGTATTGATTAGGTCCCTAGCCTTCGGTACTGCCTCTTGTTCTTTTTTTTGCGTTGAATTTTTCCGTCTTGTCATTTTGTCCAGATAAGAGTATATGAAGGAGCAAGTAAAATACTAAAAGGGTGGCAACAACCCCAGGAAAATATGCTTTAACCACATTAGAAGAGATCCCAAATCGTGAGGGGGGAGAAAGGGGATAAAAAGAGGTTCAAAAAGGAAGAAAGAAAAAAAAAAGAAAAAAGAAAAAAAAAGAATTAAAAAGAATGAAAACAAATAAGAAAAATACAAGAAAGAAAAAATATATATATTAGATAAACTAGTTAAAAAACGTTAAAAAAGAAAAAGGTAAAAGTTAAAAAAAAATTTAACCAGAAGGCGAGAAAAAAAACCAAAAAATGAAAAAGAAAAAAATTAAATTAACTGCAAGACTAAAAAAAATCACAGGGAAAAAGCCATGAGTTCCGTGCTTTGCTTTCTCCTCCTCTGGAATTCTGCTGCTCTCCTTGGTATTGAAACCGCACTCCTTGGTAGGTGAACTTGGTCTCGGTTGGATTTCTTGTTGATCTTCTGGGGGAGGGGCCTGTTGTAGTGATTCTCAAGTGTCTTTGCCCCAGGCGGAATTACACCGCCCTTACCCGGGGCCGGGGTGAGTAATCCGCTCGGGTTCGCTTTCAGGAGCTTTTGTTCCCTGAGCGCTTTCCGTAGAGTTCCGGAGGACGGGAATACAAATGGCGGCCTCCTGGTCTCCGGCCCGGAGGAGCCGAGAGCCTGGGGCCCCACTCCTCAGTGCGCCCTCAGAGAACAGCGCCAGTTACTCCCGTCTGCCTGACCTCTGGCCGCGCTCCGAGCTCACCGAGCCTGCGACCGGTTCAAGGTCACCCCGAGCTGCGAGCTCACTGTCGGCTCTGTCTCTGTAGCCGGCTTTCCCGTTCCAATACCCGCAAGCTCTGCGACACTCAGACACCCCCGATCCTTCTGTGACCCTGCGGGACCTGAGGCCACGCTGACCCCGCGTGGGCTTCGCCCCAGTTTAGCCTCTGGAGCGATGTCCCTCAGCGGAACAGACTTTTAAAAGTCCTGATTTTGTGCGCGGTTGCTCCGCCGCTTGCCGGGAGCCGGCCCCTCCCCCCGGGGTCTATCTTCCCGTCGCTTTGGATTCACTTCTCCGCCGGTCCTACCTTTCAGAAAGTGGTTGTTTTTCTGTTTCCAGAATTGCTGTTCTTCTTCTCTTCTATCTGCCGATGGATTTTCAGGTGTGTGCAATCTTTAGATAAGCTATCTAGCTGATCTCCGGCCAGCTGAAGTAGTCTCAGCCTGCTACTTCTCCGCCATCTTGACTCCTCCTCCTCTATTTAATTTTTTAAAAAGATATTATTTATTTATTTGTTTTGACAGAGACAGAGATCACAAGTAGGCAGAGAGGCAGGCAGATAGAGAAGGAAGCACGGTCCTTGCTGAGCAGAGAGCCTGATGCGGGGCTCGATCCCAGGACCCTGGGATCATGATCTGAGCTGAAGGCAGAGGCTTTAACCCATTGAGCCACCCAGGCGCCCCTTGCATTTTTTTTTTTTTTTTTTGATTTAAAAAAAAAATTCAATTTATTTATTTTCAGCATAACAGTATTCATTATTTTTTTCACCATACCCAGTGCTCCATGCAATCCGTGCCGTCTATAATACCCACTACCTGGTACCCCAACCTCCCACACCCCTGCCACTTCAAACCCCTCAGATTGTTTTTCAGAGTCCATAGTCTCTCATGATTCACCTCCCCTTCTAATTTACCCCAACTCCCTTCTCCTCTCTAACACCCCTATGTATTTATTTTTAAAAACTTTCCTCCACGGATTGCTTTTGCTGTATGCCACAATACCTGATATGTTGTGTTTCCATTTTTGTTTTGAGAAAATTTTCTACTTTCCTTTCTATTTACCTTTGACCCAGTAGTTGCTTAGAAGGGTGTTTTAGTTTTAGTTTTTATAGATCTTCTCACTTTCCTCTTGTTAATTTCTAGTTTCATGACATTGTGGTCAGAGAAGATAGTTGATATGGTTTCAGTCTTCTTAAATTTGCTAAGTTTTTTTTCCCCCCGATCATATGATATATTCTGGAGAATGTTCCATGTGCAATTGAGGAGAATATGTATTCTGATATATTCTGCTGATCGAATGTCCTCCATATGTCTATTAAGTCCATTTGTTCCAAAGTGTGGTTCAGTTCCCTTGTTTTCTTTTTGATTTTCTGTCTGGACAATCTATCCATTGCTATTAGTGGGGTATTGAAGTTCCTTACAATTATTGTATTATTGTCTACTTCTCTGCCAAGATCTTTTATTAATTGCTTAATATATTTTGATGCTTGAGCGTTGGGAGTGCATATATTTAGGATTGCCGTTATCTTTTTGATGTAGTGACCCCTTATCCTTATATAATGCCCTTCTTTGTGTCTTATTACCCTTTCTGCCTTGAAGTCTGTTTTCTCTGGTATAAGTGTGGCTAAGTCCACCTACTTTTCATTTTTGTTTGCTTGGAATACTGGGAATACCAGTTTCCATCCTTTCATCTTGAACTTTGTGTGTCTTTGGAGCTGAAATGAGCATCCTTTTGGCAGCAGCATCTAGTTAGATATTTTTTTATTTGTTGTTTTTTTTTTAATCCATCTAGCCACTCTGCCTTTTGGTTGGTGAATAAAATCCATTTACATTCAGGGTGGGTATAGATATGTAATGTTTTAATATGGCCATTTTATCTTTGCTTTCTGGTTATTTCATCTCTCCCTTGTTTCCTTTTTCTTCTGTTTCTGTCTACCTTTTTAAGTTGATGGTTGTCAGTGGCGATTTGTTCAGCCTCCCCTATCTTTTTATGTTTTGTGTGTCTGCTCTAGATTTTTGATTTGTGGTTACCATGGGGTTTACATAAAACATCTCCTAGATAAAGCGGTTATTTTTCTGCTAATAGTAAGTTGTCTTCATTTGCCTATTAAGTTTTCATCCTTTTACTTCCACCTTTTTGTGTATACATACATATATATATATATATGTTCCACTTTTATATTTTTGATTTTACAAATTCTCTTTATGCTGTGATTGTGTTAGCGAATTGTAGTATAGTTATTTTTAATGCTCTTTTCCTTTAGACTTTATGCTGTAGGTAAGAGTTTAATATACTATTCTAAAACATTTACAGTATTCTAATTTTGACTATTTATCACATTAATCAGCATTTTGTGTACTTTTATTTTTATTTCTTTCAGCATGAAGAACTCCTTTCAACATTTCTTTCTTTCTTTTTTTTTTTTTTTTAAGAGATAGAGACAGACAGAGACAAATCAAGGAACAGATTCTTTTTTTTTTTTTTTTAAGATTTTATTTATTTATTTGATAGGCAGAGATCTCAAGTAGACAGAGAGAGAGAGGAGGAAGCAGGATCCCCGCCGAGCAGAGAGCCCGATGCGGGGCTCGATCCAAGGACCCTGAGATCATGACCTGAGCCGAAGGCAGAGGCTTTAACCCACTGAGCCACCCAGGCACCCCTCCTTTCAACATTTCTTATAAGGCAGTTCTGTTGGTGGTGAAGTCCCTCGGCTTCTGTCTGAGAAAGCCTTTATTCACCCTTCATATTTGAATATTAATTATGCTCAATAGAGTGTTCTCTTTTTAAAAGATTTTATTTATTTATTTGACACAGAGAGAGAGACAGTGAGAGAGGGAACACGAGCAAGGGGAGTGGGAGGGGGAGAAGCAGGCTTCCTGCTGAGCAGGGAGCTAGACACAGGGCTTGACCCCAGGACCCTGGGATCCTGACCTGAGCTGAAAGCAGACGCTTAAAGACTGAGCCACCCAGGTGCCCCTCAAAAAAGTATTCTTGACTGGCAGTTTTTAATCTTTAAATCTTTTGAGTATGTCATTCTACTCTCTCCTGTCGAGTTTCTAGTGAGAAATTGCTATTAAGACGTTTAATAGTGGTTCCTTTGTAGGTTACTTTCTTTTCTTTGTTTGTTTGTTTTTTTAAATCCCCTGGCTGCCTTTAAATTTTTTTCTTTATTGTTGACATCTGACACTTTTAATATAATATGTCTTAATGTGTTGGGGTAATAAGATATTCTATTAGTTTTGTGGACTTGTCATCTAGTTCTTTGCCCAGGTTTGAAAAGTTCTTACCTATTCTTTTTAAAGTAACTCTTCCCTTCTCCCTTGTTGCTTCTTCTGGAATACCCATTATTCTTGTGTTGGCTTTCTAAATGAAGTCAGATCTTGTAGGATTTCTTCACTTCCTAAAAATTTTGATTCTCCTCTCCCACCTGGATTATTTCTATATTTCTACCTTCAAGCTCACTAATCCTCTCTTCCATGTTATCTTCTCTATTTCCAATGCATCTAGTGCATTCTTCATCTCATTTAGTGAGTTCTCCACTCCAATATTTGTTTGGTTCTTTTTCAGAATTTAAATCTGTTTGGTAAAATACTCTTCCTGTTCATTAATTTTATGCCTGTGAGCATTGTATTGCTTTTCTGAGTTTCCCTGTGCTCCCAAAATCTCTTCATAACAGCTATTTTCAATTCTTTATCAGTTAGATTGTCGTATTCCACGTCTTTGGATTCAGTTACGGGAAAATTATCATTTTATTTTTGTGATACCATATTCTGTCATTTTGAATGAGGTTGATGAAAAGTGCTTCTGCTGCTGAATTTGAAGTAACAAACACCTTTATCATTTAGGCAAGATTTTTCTTTACTTCGATTCAGAATCTGTTTACTGGGTTGGTAATTAAAAGCCTTACTTTTTTTCTCCAGAAGGTGGCGATATAGCACAAGTCTTTGGTTTCTTTGCAGGTGTGACTGCTAAGGTTGGAAGGCAGCATTAACACACACACAAGCACACTCACACGTGAGTGCACACACATACACACACACCACAAAGGGGCAAATGGTGGTGGCACAGTTGAAAGGAAGGTGCGAAAGGAGCCATGTACTTAGTATTTACGGTCTAGGTGGCTCATTGCTATGGGTATCCTGAAGTGGGGGAGGTCCCAGAGATCTAGGGGCAGCCCTTGCCTCCAGAAGGGGGAGACTTTTTTTTTCCTTTCAGTTTTCTTTGCCTATTTTCCTTTTTCCCCCCTCCCCGCATCTCGTTAGCATCTTCTTAGAGATTACAACTGGTCTCTCCAGCTGCAGAGCAGATTCCCCACTCACTGCCTTCCTTGCCAGAAAGGTCATGCTTACTTGCTGCCAGCTGGGCTGCAGCCTCCTTTGCCATCGCCACTTCTGGCACCACCTTCCTCGCTCTCATGTTTCTCTGCAGTCCAGTCCGTCCACTTTTGGTACACAGTTGAATGGATCTTGGCAGTATCCTGGTATGCTGTGTAGAGGCACTTTTCTTTTTTCAGTTATAAATGTTGGATAAGTTGTGCCTCAAACAGGAATGATTCCTGTTGCCTTGATGCTGATGTCTCCCCTCTGATACTCAAAATATGATATTGTCACCATCGTTGTTATTGTCGTAAAAAGTTCAACTTATGTAGCTGTTACCTTACATGAGTCAAACCATTTAATTTCCAAAGGAACCCTGTGGCATAGGGATTTATCCTCATTTTACAGATGACAAAATTGGAGCCCCAGAGAGGTGCCTTGAATCTTCCCAAAGTACGCAGCTAATAAATTATTATAATAATTTAAACAAATCAACTATCTTTCATTTAAATTTTGTTTGCACATTTTTTTTTGGTATTATTTATCAATCTAAGAGATGGGAAGACTAGTTCTTCCATTTCCCCTAAAAGTAAGTTGATAGACCTTATAGGGTAAAGGCAGTCAACATCTATTGATATGTTATCAAATAATTATATTAGCTCCCATGCTATGAAAGTTAACTCCTTATTTGGAATAACAAAACAATCATACTTTATTAATAAACAAAAACCTCTTATTGGGAAGAAACTTTTAAACATATGTCTCCCTCATAACAGAAGATTACTGTGCCTGGATAACACATGTTCACTGCAACTATAACCTCATAACAGTCCCCTTTCCAAGTTCTCTGTTACCCATAGTCTCTTCACAGTATCATGTCACCCTGCTCCTCAACCTTCATCACCATAGTTCACATTTACACATAATATTTGCAAGCTAAATTTTAAAATTTATTATTATTACACTCGCATGAGTCATAAAGCTTCTCTCAGACTTACCTCAGAATCAGCTTTGTCTTCTCTGGGTATTTTTCCTATCACCTTTTAATGCTTACTTCCTATTCCCCTACTCTAGTTTTTCTCCACTAACCCAAATTTGCTGCTCCATTACTCTGTCAACTAGTTTCCAAGCTGCTCATGTCTGAAACTAAACGCCTTTACAACTCAGTTCTCTTACAATACAAAGTTACTGGAACAATAATAAAGAAAAGGATAAATCTTAATTTAATCTGATTGATATTTATTGAGCATCATGTGTAAAGTAGTGGGTGCTAAGAACAGCCTAAGAAGGAATAAATAATTGAGCAGGGGGCTGAGGTTCGGTGAGGAAGTGCTGACTTCCTGATTAAGCTTTACAAGAAGCCATAAATCACGAAGGTGACCAGATGTTTCTAGAAGTGGGAGTGTGGCTTGGATTATGTGACTAATGATCACAAGGGATTCTCTCCTATGTTGATAAGACTCAGAAAATTAAAACTACAAGTAGGCAGGGTAATGTCCAAAGGTGATATTGTAAAGGATGGTGAGAGTGCATTGGCTGAAAAACAGAGATGATGTAATGATCGCAGCAAACGTTGACAGAGGGAACAGAGGTGGAAAACCGGTGGTCCGGCATTCCCAGCATGCTGTCTGGTGCTGGTGCTATGTTCTGCAACAGGAGTCACCCGATATGAACAATATGGATTTGGGAAAAATGGTCTTATCAGACAACTTGATCTGATAAACCAAAGGGAGGTATAGTGAGAAACTCTCATTTTATATTACCAAAGTGATACATTCATTATTAATTATTTTTTCTAGATATCTCTCTGAGTCATGCAAACAAACACTTTCAGAACTAATTAACCTGGGATACAATGACTAGTCAATGTAAGTCTATAAAATTGGGAGTTAGGAGTAGAATACCACTTTACCCATTTTTGTTTTTAAGTCTTTATTTGATTTGACAGAGAGAGCAAGAGAGTACAGGGGGGAGTGACCAAGGGAGAGGGAGAAGAAGGCCCCCTGCTAAGCTGGGAGCCCAATGTGGGGCTCCATCCCAGGACCTTGGGACCATGACCTGAGCCAAAGGGAGGTGACTGACTGAGCCACCCAAGCACCCCTGCTTTACCCATTCTTACCACAAGATTTGTATGAAGGTATGATCTCTATCTTGATAAGGGATGGTTGACAGTTATTGTTGCCTGTGAAATTGACATACTTTGCCCATAGTTTCCAACTAAAGAATATTTGCTAATCTAAGGAATTTATGCTATATTATAGTTTCAAAATAAGTATTCTGCTTTTTGAATTTTTTTACTCCAATTCTACCTTAGTATATTTTCTCCCTTTAAAGAACATAAAACACATACTGCTTTAATATTACATCTTAGTCTTGGTATTGAAATTTTAAAGTCAATAGTCTATTAGTTTAACAACCCTTTGTCCCAAGTATCTTAGAAAATATTGACGTGTAATTTGTAAGAGCTTTCTAAGGCTAACTGCAGGCTTTCCCCAGAAAAAGTTTGAGAAGTTGCTACAAAAGAAGAAACGTTTCCCCTCATTGATTAATGGACACCAATTCCATTATAAATATACATTCATGTTGACCTTTTAGTTTGTTTTCCAGAATACAAATTCAGTAGAGCCCCCATACTGTTGCACATTCTGTGAAGGTATTTTGGGGGCACTGAAACACAAGTGGGGACATCAATCTACCCACTTCCTTTCAGAGCCCCTGTATGAAGCCTTATTTGTGGCTCCTCTGTGGTACTAGAACAGAGCTCGTGCTAATCAGTTGGCCTGGGGTTTAAAGATTTCTTCATACTGGAGCTCTGTAAGCTTAAATAAAGAGCAGATTAGAGTCTTCGACAAATAAAATGACTAGTGAGTGGCTTATAAAGTCTTCCCCCTTTGACTTGAAAAACAAATATGCTTGCATTGTTAGACTGTGTGTACGTTGATAGAGGCTTACCTATTACAGCTGGTAAGCTAAGAAAACAAAAACAAAAATGAAACCCCAATTTATTTTTTCCATAGATAGAAAAGACCAATTTTCATTTGTGTGATTTGGAAGGATTATCTTAAGTATGGTGCTGCCAATCAAAACACAAATTGGGAGATTGAATAACATAGCACTTTTTCATTTAGAAAGATATTTTCAGATTCCTTGTACTAAAATTTACTCTGTATGAACAGTGGCAGCATAATTATTGCTTCCATGTACTGACTTGCCAGAGTTAGACACTGTGCTATTGTCTTTATATTCTGTATATATTATCTATAATTCTCACAAGGAATATTTTATTTTCCTGATTTTAATAAAGGAAACAGAACCTAGAGAAGTTAAGTATAAATTTCAGGTTCAAATTCTGATTTTCCACAAACTTATGGTAAAAACTTGAGAGGGTTTCTTAACCTCTTTGGGCCATAATTTCTTCATCTCTAAAATATAGAAAAAAGTATTATCTACTTGTAGATTCATTATAGAGATGAAATGAATTAATTATATGAATAGGCAGACATACATAAAGCCCTTAATACAGTGCTTGAGACATAACAAGCATTGTACACAACACTATAGTAGACTGTGTTATCTACTTCCTGAACATGTAAAAAGTTTTCATTTTTAACCATTGCTTTGCACCTCAGATAACAGAGAATAAAATGAAACTACAAATTCTTGTTCTTAAGAAGCTTCCATCCTAATCGAGATGGACAGTTAATAAGGAATATAAGTAAAATCGTAGTATGTTGTATGGGGAAGGTGCAAAAGAGTAAAACCAAACAGGGGAAGTTTTTAAAAAAAATTTTTTAAATTTTAAAATATGGTGCTCAGGGGAAATCTCTCTGAGAAGAGAAGACCTGAACAAAGACTACACGTAAGGAGGTGAGGGACGGAGTCATATGGCCATCTGGGGGAAGAGCATTCCAGGATATGACATTGGCAAGTGCAAACAGTCTGGTGAGAAAGCACACGGGCCAATCGGAGGGAGAGCAAGGTTCCCAGGAGTGAGAGACTGCAGGAGATGAGAATGAGCAGGGAGAAGATCCAGTAAAGCCATGGATACCATTGTAGAAACATGGGTTCTTAATTTGAGTGCAATATCAGAGACTTTTGAACAGAAAAGTGAAATTATCTGTTCAATGTATACACGTTTTCCTGGAATCTCTGTGGCCACAGTCTTGAGAATTTATAGAAAGAAGCAGGGAGTCCGGTTAGAATGCCCTTACTGGAATGTAGGCAAAATGGAATGGTGGTTTGGGCCAGATTAATAGCAGCAGAAGTAGTGAAAAGAGGTAGTACTCTGGATATATTTTGAATCAGAGTTGGTAGGATTTGGTGTTGGATGAGATAAAATGTAAGTGGTGTGTGTATGAGAAAGAAGAGTCAAGAGTGACTCCAAGGTTTTTGGCCTGAGCAACTGGAAGAAAGGAACTGCTTTTCATTAAGAAAGCTTGTCATTGGGCGCCTGGGTGGCTCAGTAGGTTAAGCCGCTGCCTTTGGCTCAGGTCATGATCTCGGGGTCCTGGAATCGAGTCCTGCATCGGGCTCTCTGCTCGGCAGAGGGCCTGCTTCCCTCTCTCTCTCTCTCTGCCTGCCTGTCTGTCTACTTGTGATCTCCCTCTGTCAAATAAATAAATAAAATCTTAAAAAAAAAAAAAGAAAGCTTGTCATAGGAGTTCTGGGGAGATGGACCAGTTAGGGAATTCAGTTGTGGTACTTTATGCTGGAAATGCTTATTAGACATGCATGCAGAAGCACTGAGTAGCCGTTTGAAGTGGAGAGGTGAGGGGCTGTTGGCCGGAGATTAAATTTGGAGTCATCAGCGTCAAAGCAGTATTCAAGAGCTTGGATGGAATTACCAAGGAGTGGGTGTAGAGAAAAAAATAGGCAAGGTTCAGGGATCAAGTGCTGGGTTACTCCATTATTAAGAAGTTGGTGAGATGAGGAGAAACTCGCACAGAGACTGAAAGAAGTACCTGGTGAGTGAGGGGAAGTCAGGGAACTGTGGAGTTTTGGAAGCCATGACAAATGATCAAATATGTTAAATGCTGCTGATTGCTCAAATATGATGAGGATTGAAAATTGACTCTTGGATTTAGTAATGATAAAATCATGCAGACAACATGAATAAGAGTAAGAGGAATTTCCATGGAGTTGTGGAGTCAAAAACTTTATTAGAATAAAAATAGGGAGAGACAGAACACAAGTAGGCACAGGGACTTCTGTATTTGTGTTTACTGTAATGGAAAGGAGAAAACGTGGTCTGTAGTTGGCAGGGGAGGTGAAATCTAGCAGTTTTTGTTTTCATGGAAGAAATAATGCCATGCCCGTGTGGTGATAGAAGAGAAGCACCAGAAACCTCCGTAATGCAAGAGAGAGAAGAAACCAGACAGACCAATATTCTCAAGCAGGCAAGATCTGATGATGTTATTTGCAAAATAGAAGAATTAAGCTTAGCTAGGGACATGGGCAGTTAGCTCATAGTGATGAGAGACAAGGAAGAGAGAGAGAGGTAGGTAGAGTAGTAAAGCTTGAGTGAAACTCATCTGATTATTTCCTTTTCCTCAGGGAAAATAAGAAGAAAGTACAGGGAAAACAAGTGAGCAGAGAACTTGGTTTCCTGTGATGAAGACATCAATATTAATAAAAAGGCATTTTGAAATTAATCCCAATGGACCCAAGGCTAGATTGGAGCATCAGTGTTGAGGCAGGACAAAAATCTGACAGTCTTACCTGTAGATGTGAAGTTTTGGTGTTTTCACCTGATGCTAGGCAGTGAGGGTGTGAAGGACCAAGGGTGTTAGGCTTACTGTTAGCACTTGGGGGAATCCTTCTGGACCCTTCAGGTAAAAAGCTGTGGTAGGCCAGAGTATGATCTTCCTTTGAACGCGCAGGCCTGTCTGTGTGAGTCTTCCTCTTAGGCCCTGTTGGTGGAGGAATCTGTCTCTCAGCCTCTTGTGCCGTAATTCTTCAATAGTTGGTTTTAAAGGCAAAAGCTTTAGACCTGAATAAAACATAAAGGGATTTAAGCAGTGAAGTAATGCTACGATAATATTATTGAGTAGTCAGCCCAAGGGCTAATGAAGTATGCAGATCCAGGGAGCTTCTGTTTTGGATTAGTTTCTCATTTGTACCTATTTGATCCATAGCATGGGGTCAGTCCTTTTCCATTTCAGTTCGGTTGATTTCCATCATTTAAACATTATCTAAGCACGACAAAGGATTTTGAAAATTTTGGGAAAATATCCATCATTGATGAGGGACTTCAGGTTATCCATTGAAAAAAAAAAGGCTTGATTTCATGAGGTAAAGCAGTATTCAATTAATTATTTACAAGTGACTATAAAATGATCAAACTGCTTTCTTATGCTGAGCCAGCGTCATAGTTTTATAGACAGAGATATTATATTGTATATTCATTTTATAAAACAGGAAAGCTTTTTGTAATCTCCACTTGAGAGTAAAAATAACATCATTTGATTTTTAAAATAAGGGTTATCATTAGGTTCCCAGAGAAGCAGTAGTAATAATGATAGTTAGGAGTTGTTACATGGGTACTGTGTCCCAGATATATTATCATTTTTATTCTTTAAAATAATTCAGGGACATGGACACTCCTAATACTATTTTACAGGAGAAAACTTAAGATCAGACAGAGGAATAAATTGCTCAAAGTAAAAAAAATAGAAATTATAGAGCAGGGACTTAACTCCAAGTCTATTTGCTTTCAAAGTCTGTGCTGATATGGTATTCTTTCAACTCTTCTACCTTGAACTACTCACTCTAGATGAATCAGCCAGGACGGCTTTATGAGTAATCAAGGTAGATGATTGCTTAAGCTCAAAACATTAACTCTACTTCCTCTTAGTTCATCATTATAATTTCAGTCTTTTGGTTCATGATGTGTTAGTCTTTGAGAGTCCATTTATGTTTAAAATGCTATTACTTGTGGGTCATTCATTCAGCCATTATCAACGAACATCTTTATTACTAGTCAACTATGCAGCATTAATTACCAGAGAGTTTGACTGCTGAAGAGTAAAAATATTCACCCAGGGTAAGATCTGGAGGCTGGAGAGAATGCTGGAGGAAATGTGCCAAGAGGAAAGAAATATAAACTGATAGGGAGGTTGTAGGCCAGAAATTGATTGAGTTTCCTCCATCAGGTCACAGTAGAGAAATTTACAGCTTGAATGGTTCTTACAGATCAAGCACTTCAGTACTTTTATTTTGTAGATTACAAAGCCTAGCCCCAAGATCACACAGCAGGAATGGAGGTAGAGGTAGGATTACAATCACACATCAGAGTTCTTCACATTAGAAGGCTGCCATACTAGGTTGTTGTCAAGTTATAGCCTTTGAATCTTAATGTGCTCACCCTCCTTCCCTCTGTTGGAGTCTGAGCCATGTACTTCTCTTTCCTCATTTACTTCAAGGTGTTTTGGACATAAAAAGCAGTGAGCTGCTCTTTAGTTCTGAATTTCTCCCACCTCTGTGTGTCCCCAAATCCAGGGCCATTAATATATAAATGTTACCCCAACAACTGTGCAAAAGACAATTACTGCCACACATACAGGTCTAGAAAAAAGGATGCAAAACTAAATTGCCTGATCTTACTTGAAACAGTTCCCACTGTCAGTATTAAGGATCCTGTCAGCAGTAAGAAAATGCACAAGCAGCAATTCCAGAAATGCTCAGAGGCAATTAACTCACTATCAGTCATCTCAAATTCATTGTCTTCCAATAAAAACTCAACATCTTTGTTCTCAATTTCTCACAAGGTTTTGATTTTAGAGTATAAATGGAAAATGAATAGACAGCAGTAGGTGCTACTATCTAAATATATAGAAAAACTGCTTTTGCTTTAGAAGCTATTCAAGGAAGCCTTTGAAATTTTTAACCAGGCAGTTTTAATCACCCATGTCCAAAAGAATTCCCCCAAACACTCTAAATTCCCACAGATAATTCTGTTAACTTTGAAACTTAATGTGTTGTTCAACTTCCACCAGACAAATAATAGAACTGACTCCTACAAGGAACCACCATTCATCTAATCATTTCTAAATCCTTCTTCGTCTCCTGTGGATATGAACCAACACAGAAATGAATAGATTTGAGGTTATGTGGAATTTGAACCTATTGATGGGAATTTACCTATCAGTTAGTCAGTATCTGCCAGACAGATACTGCTTTGTTTCTTCCTTTGGTCCTCAACTTTGAGTCCAGCTCAAGTCAGATTGACCAATTGATAAGAGAGTCTAGCATCTCGTTGCCATTTTTATTATTTATTTATTTATTTAAAAAAAAGATTTATTTATTTATTTATTTGTCAGAGAGCGAGCGAGTGAGAGCAAGCACAGGCAGACAGAGTGGAAGGCGGAGTCAGAGGGAGAAGCAGGCTCCCTGCGGAGAAAGGAGCCCGATGTGATGTGGGACTCGATCCTAGGACGCCGGTTCATGACCTGAGCCGAAGGCAGCTACTTAACCAACTGAGCCACCCAGGCGTCCCACATTGCCATTTTGAATAGGTGGTTGATCTGTGCAGAGAAGGAAGGGTAAAGTGTGGATGTGGACTGCAAGGTTTAAAAATATACTTGTAACTTAAACTAATCTTATTATTGAAGACATTCTTAAGTGTTGAGAAGAGAGTAGGAAGTTTTCTTCTTTGTCTCTAGGGAAAAATTATGTTTATTTACTAATGGTAGAAAGGGGTGTTTGTTTCTTCATGTGGCTGAGATAGTTATATAAGTGTAGTTCGAGTTGTGGCCATAAGCCCTGGTGTTTCTGTTCACAGTGATTTCCTATTTCCTAGAAAAGTATTTCTGTATGATGTGGTAGGCAGTTTGTGACATCGCTCTCAATGAACACTCTCCCACTCTATCTCCCTAGGGGTCATACCTTTATGAAACCCCTCCCTTTGAGTATGCGCTTGGTCCCTCATGACTTGCTTCTAATGAAAAGAATGTTGCAAAAGTGATGCCTGCCATACATGTGATTAGATTACAACAGGTTGTGACTTTAATCCTGCTGGCACTTTCTTGTGCTCTTACTTGGTTCGATGAAGCAAATTGCCATGTTGACCATGGGCAAAATAACAATGATGAAGGTCTTTGGCCAGGAGCTCACTTAAAAGTTAGGTCTTGGGACACCTGAGTGGCTCAATTGGTTAAGCGTTTGCCTTCAGCTCAGGTCATGATCCCAGGGTCCTGGGATTGAGCCCTGCGTTGGGCTCCGTACTCAGTAGAGAGCCTGCTTCTCCCTCTTCCTCTGCTGCTTCTCTCTCTGTCAAATAAATAAAGTCTTTAAAAAAAAAAAAAGGTCTCAGTCAAACAAGATGAAAGAAACAAATCTTGCTAACAACCATGTGAGAGAGTGAGGAGGAAGGCTCTTCTCAGTTGAGCCTGAGATGACTACAGCCTCATGGAAAAACTCAGAGCCAGACAACTCAGCTGTCACCCAGATTCTTGAATCATAGGATCTGTGAGGTAATAAATGTTGTTTTGAGCCACTACATTTTTGGGTTAATGTATTATCTAGAAATAGATAACTAAAGCACACGGTGATTAGGACATTCCTATAGTCATAGACTTATGAAAAATGTGGAAAGTACAATCTCTATCAAAACACACTTTTGTTCTTTCATTCAACAAATATTTATTGAGCACCTATTATGTGTAATGCAGTTTTGAATGGTGAGATGTACCAGTGGACACAGATGTAAATCCCTGCAGAGGCATGATCTATGTAATCCCAACTGATAACACCTGGTCATCAGTGTTTTTCTAGATAAATTGAATTTTTCACTATTAATTCACCAAACCTTTATTGGATGCTATGTTTAGGAAATCAATGATAAACTTACTATATCACATGAGGAATAAAAATTAGCCTACAAAGCATAATAACACAAACATCATTACAAGCAAGAGGTCCTTCATCTGTTATGGCACTCTGTTAGGTGTTCCTGAGTTTTGTGACTAAATAAATGTCATTTCTGAAAGATTAAGTAAAGGAGGAAAAGTAGATTTAGGTTTAAAGAGGATGAATTCACTTTTGAATTTGTTTGATTTTGGGAGATACCTGGGTGGACATATCAAGAAGGAACTTAAGAGCGAGCTTTGGATTTGAGATAAACATTTGGAAGTCATCAGCATGTAAGTGGTAACTGAAACCACAGTATTTAGGGCTTGTCCAGGAAAATATATAGAGTATGAAGGAGCACACATATTTAAGGAGTGGGCATTCAGGACTATAAAGAAGTGTTGAATAGATAGGAGGATGAAGAGGAAGAGGTGTCGTTATAATATACCACTGGAGAAGGGGATTTCATGAATTGGGAAATACAGTGTTCAATCATATCAGAGACAATAAAATAAGGGCTGGAAGCTTCCTTTCATATAAGAACAAGAAGAGATTGATGGTCTTAACTGAGAGTATCTTCAATGGGGTGGTGAGGTGGAAATGAGTTGAAGGATAGACATGTATGAAAAAGGAATTTGTAAGATGAAGCTCAGAAAAGTTGGATGTAATAATTGTAGATTTTTCCATTAGATGGTGATGAAGAGGTGTTATATAGAATACATGATATATGATGTTATATAGAATATACATAAATATCATAATTTCATATAGTAAATTTCATGCCTTTTTGAAGTTTTGTCTTGTTTCTGAAAATTAAAATATAGTAATTTGGTGCTTATGTTGGAACATCATGGTGAAATTTAGGAGTGTTGTTTCAGCATATGAAGGGTGTGTAGGCTCTCTTCCATTTCCCTGGTTCAGTGCTTAATGAGGAGTGATAGGAAGAAGAAAGGAAGTCAACACTGTTGCCTACTCTTGGCTGTGAAAAGATGGTGATTAATGAAGATGCAGCTAGTGGAGATGCAGGTCTGAATGTGAGATGAGAAGGAGTAGAAGGAGGCTAGAAGTTGATGAAAGTCAAAGTTTGAGAGTTTAGGGAAGGGAGGAACATCTGATATAACATCAAAAGTGGTGGATTGGGGTGCCTGGGTGGTTCAGTGGGTTAAAGCCTCTGCCTTCGGCTCAGGTCATGATCCCAGGGTCCTGGGATCGAGCCCCACATTGGGGCGCTCTGCTCAGCAGGGAGCCTCCTTCCCCCTCCCCCTCTCTCTCTGCATACTTGTGATCTCTATCTGTCAAATAAATAAAACCTTTAAAAAAAAAAAAGTGGTGGATTAAGATAAGACCCAAATGACACATAGAAAGAGAGATGCTTCTGAAACCGAAAGAAGTGCATAAGAATAGGTGTAAATATAGATAATTTGTAGGTGGAGGATGAGAAACTGAATGGGTTCATGTCTCATTCTCTTAATTTTCTTACTGAAATAGACAAAATTTACTCTGAGAAAATAATGAGCTCTTGGGTATCCTTAAGGGCTTAATGAGAATGCTGAAGTTTGGAAAAGTTGCCATCTAGACTACAGAAAGGGAAGAACTAAGAAGTAAACACCCTTTAATAATGTTTTGCCAGCTCTTGGTTTGGGTACTAGATGGAACTGGGTGCACTTTTCTCTATTGTTCCTACTAAATGCAGTTAAGAATCCTGGATATAATAATTTCTCTCTCTTTGTCTCTCTCTGTCTCACTCTCTAATAAGGAAACTATGAATGGTGTAGAGAGGGCTGACTGGCTAGGATCTCATGATCTAAGGAACAATAGAATGGTGACTCTTCTAGGTTTTCTTTTCACCTCATAGACTCTAAACTTGGAGTTGGGGAAGCCCACAACCCAGAAATGTCAATGAAAGCAGACAAAAAAATTCCCCACAAAGCCCGTGATTTCTTGCCAAAGTACAAAAAAAAGTCATCCTAGCAAGATAGAAGACTTTTAGATAATAATTTCTCTACTTTAGCAAACACCACTTAAAAAATATGTGGTCCCACTTGGCTACTGAGCAAAAGACAAGTGGAGAGCCTAGACTTCTGTTCTTGCTGGATTGTAATGGGTACCCTTGGTTTCCTCCAGAGTGGTCTTAGATGAGGCTGAAGGGGGCTGGGTCTTTCACTCCTGTGAGCTGGTAATGAGAATCAGTAAATTTGAAGACAGAACAATAGAATGATCCATTCTGAGCATCAGAAAGTTCAGAAAAAAAATGCACAGAACCTCAGGGATGTGGAGAGCTATAACTCTAAAGATTTAACGTTTGTGTCCTTGGAGTCCTAAAGGGAGAAGATAATGAGTATGGGGCTTAAAAGTTATTTGAAGAAATAATGGCTAAAAATTTTTCATATTTGGCAATAAACTTACAGATTTAAGAAGGTGAGCAAATCTCAGACAGGATAAATCCAAAGAAATATAGGCAAGATACATCATAAAGTCCTGAAAGCTAAAGACATAGAAAATATCTTGAAGATGGTGAGAGAGAAATGATGTTATCAAACCTATAAGGGAAAAAGAATTTAAATGACAGTAGATTTCTCTTAAGAAATCATGGAGGCCAGAAGGAAGTAGTACACACGTATTTCAAATGCTGCAAGCAAAGTACTGTTAACCCAGGATTCTATGTTCATTGACAGTATCCTCAGGAATGTAGGGGGAATGAAAAGATTCTCAGATAAAGGGAAACAAAAAGAATCTTTTGTTCTACCCTTACCTACCCTGAAAGAATGGCTAAGGAAAGTTGGAAGGAAAGGAAATTATAAGAAAATGCAATCTTGGAACATTAGGAAGGAAGAAAGAATAATGAAAAGAGAAAAAATATGGGTAAATGTACTCAGCTTTCTTTCTCGAGTGTTCTAAATTTTGTTTGACAATTGAAGCAAAAGTCATGCCTCTCATATGATTCTGCAAATATGTAGAAGCACTATTTAAGCCAATTTTATTGGAAATGGGGGAGAGTAAAGGGGCTTAATGGGAGGTAAGCTGGCACTGGTAAAATGTTGGCCCCTGTAAGTAATGATGTTATGCTTATATAATAAAATGCACAGAGCAACCACTAAAAAATCTATACAGAGGGATATACTAAAAAACACTGTAAGTAAATCAGAACAGGATTCTGGAAAAGGTAAAAGTCACCCACAAGAAAAGAAGGAAAAAGAAAGGCCCAAAGACCTTTCTTTTGGGCCAATATACTAGAAAAGGAGATAAAACTTGGATACCTAAAAGAATGTTTTGAATATTACCCCCCCACCGATGGCATTCATTGTGATTATGTTTCTGCATCTGATATTAATTTTGCATCTTTAGATTGTCTTTATTGTTTAAAATTATTTTCCAGTTGAAGGAAAAAAAGTTGCTAAATTTGAGCCAAATTAAAGGGAGTATTTAGCTTGAGCTCACCCCCAAGATACACTTTTTGTAAATGAAATCTAAATGAAATACAGATTTTTGTAAATGAAAATGAAAATCAGTTGAATATTATGCTTAGGAGAGCCTTGGAGATAGGATTGCCAGATAAAATACAGATAACCCACTTAAATTTGAATTTTAGGTAAACAAAAAACAATTTTCATGTGTGTGTGTATAAAGTATATCTGAATACTGCATGGGACATACACAAAAATCTCCATTATTTATCTGAAATTCAAACTTAATTGGTAGTCTTATATTTTTATTTTCTAAATCTGGCAATCCAAGTTGAAATAAAAAGGGAAACTCTTAAAGACTCTCTTGAGCATCCATGTTCTTTCTCTTTCCTGTCCTTCTCACTTATCTACTCACTCACTAGCTCACTAGTTTGGTGGAGCCTCACCTTTTAAAATAAGTCTAGTTGCTTTTTTCAGTCATGCTTTTCTAGCTCTGCAAAGAGTGAAACCATATCTCCTTCAACTCTCCTGCCTGAGGGAGAAAGTGCTGCAGAAAGCGCAACTTTGGGAAGAAAACTGCAGGAGAAAGAACATGGAAAAAGATTGTGTAAAGTGAGTTAAAACTGATTTCCCCAATACCACGATTCAACCCAGAAGGTGACAGAGAAAATTCACTCCATTGGACTCAGGTTTGTTTTGTTTTGTCAAAGTGAATCCAATTATGGCCAAAATTAATTTGGTAAAAATGCAAAATTTACCTAAAAAATTATTAGAATAAAAGGAGAGCATGCTCTCAAACAAACAAGTATTGCTGTATTTCTCAGAGGCTTATACAAATAATACACACATCAAACAGCCTAGAGGCTTTAAAGTCTCCTTCTATTTTTTTCTAATTTTCAGTCTGTATTTTACAGCTGTTATAAAATGAGAAAATGTACCTGACCCTTGAGTAGAGTTTACTGCTCATAGAGAGTGATGTGTCTGAAAAAACCAATCTAAGTAACAAGAGGTGGTTATATCAGAACATTGATGGTGTAGCTTTATGATTCCGAATTTTATTTAGTTTTTTTGCTATACGTCTATATCCATACCCACAATTCAGTAAGGACTTTATATTTACAAAATGTTTCCAATTATATTTGTTATTCTTGTCAATGGAAGAGTAAGAAACATAGTTCTATGAAGTTGAATCACTCAGTTCATTAATACAGTTGTCTGGGAGTTTAGATATATATTTTTGGTATTAGAATTGTTTCTTTAAGTAGTAAATATATTTACTTGAGTTTATAGTCCATTTAGCTGCTTCTATGAGTTCTCCCCTCCTCTATAAAATTACCAAGCATATTTAGGTAACTCTCACCAGCTTTTAAATCTCTGAGGTATTCTTCAGGTATGAATTAATGATTAAAAAATGAAAAGAAGGAAAAATAAATAATGAATTATTGGGACAAATTTTAAAAAATAACTTTGACTTTAGTCTTTTTATCCTTCTTTAGTAAACCTGAATTCATCTCTCTAGATTGAAATAAGTACATCTAGAAGGTAGACAATTCTTAAGACTCAAAGAGAATTTGTGAAAAATTTCTACAAATTAATTTTAGTAGATAGAATGTAATTGATTTAGCAATGAAGGAGTAGTAGGGGAAGTAAAGTAGAGGGGAAGTAAACCTCTGTTCAAAACAGATTTTTAAAAATAAAATACCACAGTGGTAGAGAATAACTCTTAGGACTAGTAATATATAGAAACCATCTGTACTTACAGACATATGACCCACTGTTCTACAATCAGTTGACATCCAATACCTAAGTACTAAGTAGTGTTTCCCTACTGGGTGTGTTCTTTAAAGCTAAGTGGACGATTATGCATTCCTAGAAATTCAGGGGGAAAGTCATTTCTCGAAAGAGGGTGTGAAGGTTGCTATCTCGTCCATCAGCACCTCTCACTGGTGGGGTGATGTCACTAATAACAGTGTAGTACAATAAGGAATAGTGAGCAGAGAAACTAGGGAATTAGTAGATTTGTCAAAAATATGCCTTTTAATTCTATATTTTTTGTGAACAGGAATAGATTTTCTACTGAGAAATTTTAGATTCCATAACTGAATAACAGAAGACCTTTATATTTTTGTGCAAGGTGAGAGAGAAATCTATATCACTGTGTCTTACCAAAGAGGCAGAGGAAAAGCAATTGTGTTTCTGTAAAAGACAGCAGGGGAGTCTAGAAAATTTTGGTTAATAGTTTAACCTATTATTACAGAAATGGGGAAAATAATACACATTAAAAGATGGATTTTTGGGGCACCTGGGTGGCTCAGTGGGTTAAGCCTCTGTCTTCGGCTCAGGTCATGATCCCAGGGTCCTGGGATCGAGCCCCTCATCGGGCTCTCTGCTCAGCGGGGAGCCTGCTTCCTCCTCTCTCTCTGTCTGCCTCTCTGCCTACTTGAGATCTCTTCTGTCAAATAAATAAATTAAATCTTTAAAAAAAAAAGATGGATTTTTGATTTTCTGTATTTGCTATCAACCAGGCACTTACTTTTAATTACACATCGTTTTCTTAAAAAAAACCAAAAAACAAAAATAAAAAACAAAAAAACAACAAAAACCCAAAAAACCCCCCAAACAAAACCTTTTCTTCTCCCTTCTTTCCTTCTGTTCTCTTCTCTCTCTCTGTTTTTTTTGAAGGTGGAGGTGAGAGAGACATTGAGACAGTTGTCAAGATTAAATGGACAAGAGATAGATATAAACTTCTTTTTCTCTATTTTATTTGACAGAAAAGAATAAAAGGTAGTAAAGGAAGGTAATAATTATTGACCCTCAGTATTAACTTTGTTCTCTTGGGTAAGCACATAATTAGGTTGTTCTTTAAAATGCATATTATGTAGCTGGCAGCAGACTCTGGTTTAGATCTGATAACTCCTTATGCAGGCAGCTTTTAAAATGCACATGATGTTCCAAAGGAACTTTTCTGGTCTATTGGGTAAATATGTATTAAAGTAATTTTTAAAATACTTATGTACTCAATAGGCTGGAAGTGGTCGATGGTTTAATGAATAGTCATGCATTTTTAAACATGTATTATTATTTATGCACTGACCCAAGTGAGGAAGTCTTTTAAAAATGGCATATTCCTGATGACTGTGTAATTTTGTAGTAAAACCTTAAAAGTATTTCAGGAGAACAGAAGCCAATTTAAAAATTACATTGTCTCATCATGCCTTCACCTTCTTTTTCCTGGCCGCTCTTCCTCTTCTGCGATGTATTATAATAGGCTCATTTATGGCCTCCTTGCTGGCCGAATTTCATTTTCATAGATTAAAGCTGATTTACATTTCAATTGCAATTCCAGGGTTGAATTTATTCTACATTGACTCATTGTACCTGGCACGTAGTAGGCCCTCAGTCGATATTGATGGAATGAGTTGTTTTGATCATTTTGTGTCATTCTTGCGAGCCAATATAAGTCTTGCGCCTACTGCTGTATTGCCTATCGATCAGTTTAACACAAAGGTAAGACACCTACAGGTGGCAAATAGATGGAAGCCTGATGTCTAGCATCATCACTTATGGGCTGCCGCTCTGACAAAGTAGCTCCCCCTCTCTGCAACTCCACCACAGAAGAGTAGCAGTGGCTCCAGTCAGCAGATTATTTTACGGGGATCAATTGGAACTTCATGTGAAAGATGCCAAGCACAGTACCAGATACCCACTGAGCTCTCAGTCAATGCCTTTTCTCTCTTGACTGGTTTTCCTATTCAGGAACATGAGAAATAATTCATTTCTAAACAGTAGAGCCTTCCAAACCATACAGGGCCCTCATCACTGGATTAAGAAGAATTTTTTTTTTTAAAGATTGTATTTATTTGACACAGAGAGAGAGAGATCACAAGTAGGCAGAGAGGCAGGCAGAGAGAGAGAAGGAAGGAAGAGGCTCCCTGCGGAGCAGAGAGCCCAACGTGGGGCTCGATCCCAGGACCCTGGGATCATATGACCTGAGCTAAAGGCAGAGCTTTAACCCACTGAGCCACCCAGGCACCCCAAGAAAAATATTTTTAATAACCATAGCAAGCATCATTCTCTGGTGTCAGGAACACATTCAGAAATTCTCAACGTTCCATTTTCAGGGGGGGGCCTCCTGTGGGCACTGACCTCTTTGTATCAGTACTTAGCTGGGGATCCTCAAACCCCGTATGTTCATCTTTGCCCTGCCTCCTGAGGGGCTATCCCCAGTGTTTGGGTGCTTTCATTCCCATGCTCACCATCCGGCAAGAGTAGAGGAAATCAGTCCTCAAGGTCTCTTCTGAATTTCAGAAAGTTCTACAAAAAAACCCCTCCCAAAAGTCAGATTTTCTAAGAGCAAACAGAGGTAATGGTATCTACTTCAGCACAACACGGTAAATGGGGCCTTGAGAATAAGCATTATTAACATGCTCACTGAGCTGCCTCAAATCCTATTTGGAGGGAGGCATGGTATAAATAAATAAACATGCTTCCTGGATCTTTACAGTCTGAGGTTTAGTGAGCCACTTCAATCTTGGAAAGGCATTAAAATCACTGGAACGTAATTGGATTTGTTTTGCTATTAGGTGCAGCTCTCTAACTTTCCCCCTGTACGCCACATTCACGAACAGGAGAATCTCAACTTGATGGAAATGCTATCAATGATGTGACTCCTGGGATCCCCTGAAGGGCAGAGAAGGGGAATCAGGGGATGCAAACTCTTCTGTTCTCTCACATTCTCCTGTGTTTTTTTCAGCAGATGCTGGGTCAGTGGGCAGTGCTCACCACTATTGTGCTGGCTTCATCAGTAGGTAGTTTATTCTTTACGGTACCCATGGTCTTGGATCAGCAGGCTTTGACTTGTTAAATGACCTAATTTGAAATGGAAATTGTATATTACTTACTTTTCATTTATTGGAAGAAGATTATTTTAATTATTTAATCTGAAAGAAAATATATTTACTCTGTTACGCTGTTCTAAAAGTATGTTGTAAATTGTTATACATGGCAGTTTAAAAAAGAAATTATTATTTTTTAAGCTACCAGTGGTAGAAAGCAGTTCTCTTTTCCCAGCAAAAATGGAAAGACAGAGGGGAGTTGGAAATCTTTCCAAGCGATCATATGAAAGAAAAATCAGAAATATCTTGAGAAAGTTGATGTTATATTGGAGGGATCCTTTTACTTAATTTTAAAAATTTTAAATTTATTTTTAAGATCTTACTTATTTGTCAGGGAGAGAGAGAGAGCACGTGTGAACGTACAAGCAGAGGGAGTGGCAGACAGAGAGAGAAGCAAGCTCCCAACCAAGAAAGGAGCCCCTATGTGGGACTCGATTCCAGAACCCTGGGATCCTGACCTGAGCCATAGGCAGATGCTTAACCCACTAAGCCACACAGGCATTCCTGGAGGGATCCTTTTAGAGACAAACTTGGGTCCCATCAAAACTTTGTAGTACATATAAACCTTGGGACAAAGAGAGAAACCAAAATGAATTCAGGGAAGAAAGAATTCAGAGACCCAAGAGGGAAATTATAGTTTTGAGGTCAGCTTTGAGTGGATTTATAGGGAAAGAGTGATTATAAGTTTAGAAGGAACCCTCTCAAGTTCAAGCTCTGGTTCTGCAAATGAAGGTGCACAATTTAATTAGTGGAAATATAGTTCAGTCTGGGGATAGCCAGGAGGACACAGACTGCCCTGTTTGTTGATAGAATAGCTTCTCTCTTTCAGAATAGCTGAAAGAACAGATATCAGATAGGTTCGGTGAAGAATGCATCACTGCAGCCACAGACACCGACGGACCAGAAACTTTTGTCAGTGTAACTTCTGAGCCTCTTGCTTCAGGATAAGAAAGAGGCCTTTATAGAGTGTTCACTGAAGGGTATGAGTTGCGTTGGTAAGTTGGAGTTAACACGCAAAGCATGTTACATGGGGCCATGTAAAAGAGACCTAAGGAAGGTAAAGAAAAGATTGTTTTACAAAAAAGGCAGGTGCATGCCAGAGGCAAGGATATTATATGATAAGCAGGGCTGACCTAGATGCACTCAAAATCTATAATCTCTGATAAGAACGGTGGTTCTGGAATCAAGACCAAGAGGTCGCAGATGGGGCTAGGAGACCAAGATTCTTATGATAAATGTGAACAAAATAGCAAAAATATGGAGACATGTGTCCGTTAGTGGAATACTGATAGGCATACTTCAACACCACTTGCAGTCTTCAGGGAAAAGCAAAGACTGAATGCACAGCTGGTTAAGAATAAAGCATACCTTGAATACTCTGCTTTGACAGTACTAGAACGAGAATCTTTTCTGCCCTTTATATTCGTTCAGATCACCTTATTCATTAGGCTCTTGGTTCCTGCCTGGCTCTAAGAGGGTCTGGTTACCGTCTTAGATTTGATTGACTCCCTCCCTTCTAATTAATATAATATTACCAAACCAAAATCAACAACTTCTTACCACTTAAATAAGAGACTACCTTTTTAGCCAAAGAAAGATGTTGTATCAGCAGGAATACTGTCTTTACGTGGGTTCTGTAGGCTGCCAGGTATGACCGAACTATTCTTCCCTCTCCTTGCTACAGGCCTCAGACCACAGAGATGCTTCAAGATAGGAAAATAAGAAGCTTGGCTTGTTGGGAAAGAGACTTTCCAAATCTTTGTCCTTAGCTCAAGCTTTCCAAAGTTTTATTTCTATAGTATTTATAGTTTCTTAAGAAATAGCTTCTGGCCCACTTCCTCTTTGGTGAGTCTGAGAATGTAAAACAGAGTTTTCTCTATTTACTAGGAGAAAAGGGGACTGGGTAGTAAAGTCAACTATTAAGTTGGGACCCTGGGGTTGATGGTAGTTCCTGCCCCCTTCAGTGGTATTCTGTTGCATAAACCATCCAAAACCAAGGGAGGTCTAAGGCAGTAATCTTTTTTTTTTTTTTTTAAATGTAAAAATTTTTTTATAAACATATAATGTATTTTTTTATTATTTTTATTTTTTAAATTTTTTATTTTTTATAAACATATATTTTTATCCCCAGGGGTACAGGTCTGTGAATCGCCAGGTTTATACACTTTGCAGCACTCACCATAGCACATACCCTCCCCAATGTCCATAACCCCACTCCCCTCTCCCAACCCCCCTCCCCTCAGCAACCCTCAGTTTGTTTTGTGAGATTAAGAGTCACTTATGGTTTGTCTCCCTCCCAATTAGGGCAGTAATCTTTGTTCTTTATCTTTGCATCCATCCTTTCTTTATTATCACTTAGGGCTGTGCCACCATAATAGAAGAAAAAGAACAAGGTGAGTATGCTATCTTGTGGATCCTAAGAGGTTATAGGTATTATAGTGAATGGATTTACTAAGATCAAAAGTCATAGAACATGGGAGTGAGTGGTAAAAAGGCAGTTACAGGGCTAGAACTTTGAAAAGAGTGAGCAGAATAGAAATACAGAGAAGGTGTAACAAAGTATTCCCCCACTTTATTTATTTATTTATTTTAATTTAAAGGTGTGAGACCCTTCATGTATTTGTGAACAGAGTAGTCAGTACACAGGGTATGTATAAAGGTATTAGTGTGAAAGGGGAAAAGTGTCCTGACTGGTAGTCATTAGCACTGCGATAGTGAGAAATGTACTACTCGTACATAGTTTCATTTTTAATTTTTATAATAAAACTGGCTGTTAGTTTAGGTCAGGAGTTTTCCCCAAGTGGTAAACATCAGAATCCCCTGGGGGCTTTTTTCAAAGTACTCTGAGGGTTGAGGTTGCTACATGTATGTAATTACAAAGCTTCCTGGATGATTTGGATATATAGTTTCTGTGACTTAAAAGTCAAAACACAGCTTATCTGAGTCCCTTCTAAAACTTAAGTCAAGGGGTCAACTGGTGAGATTTCATTTGAGGTTTGATTGGGGAAGGATTTGCTTCCAAGCTCACACGGTATTGGCAATGTTCAATATTTAGTGGTTATTGGCTTGGGGGCCTCAGTTTCTTGTTGACTGTTGATAAGGAGCTACCCTCAGTTTCTTGGCATGTAGGTCTACCCTGCATGATTTCTTAGTTCCTTAGAACTGTTAAGGAAGGGGGGAGTCTCCTCACAAGATGGGCATTACAATATTATGTAATATAGTTGTATGCTTGTAAACAAATATACCCTATTGCCTTTGATTTATTCACTTGGTTAGACATAATCACAGATTCCACTTACCTTAAGGTATAAATACCAGAAGGTAGAAATCATGGGTACTATGTTAGACTAGTCTTTCCACCACACTAGTTATCTAAAATCTTGTGAATGCCTTCAATTTTAATTGCTATAAATGAGTGAGGGGTTTTGTTTTGTTTTGTTTTGTTTTCACTTTCTCATTCAACAAGTACTTCGTGTATCAGGCACTGTCCCTTGGATACAACGCTTGCCTTCAGTCACAGATACATGGAAAATTACAATAAAATATGATGAGAAGAAACTAAGAATCAGGGGGAGAGCCTATGTATACATGCCTGATGTTGACAGGGGTAGGTTTTTATCATCAAATTTGGGTAAGACTCTGAGAGAGATTATTAAAGGGATAATTTGGTGCACTGTGAGTGGAAAATGGCATTTACTAAAAACCGTCAAAAGATTAGTGGGCCCAAGTTAGGCCCTCATTTATTTTTTTCATGGAAAAAGTTATCAGGATAATATGGTAAGCTTAGAATATTTGGCCCAGAATGTTTGGAAAGTTCTTACTATGCTGATTTGGAAATAGTTTAGAAATGTGGACTGGAACCTTGTACAACTCAAGAGATTAACTGCTATTAGAAGAAATATACTCAAAAGAAATAATCAGCGCTGTTCAACCAATTAACCCATGTCACTGTCTGGAGGACAATCCGTGTGGTCAGTGCCCAGAGCTCCATCTGAGTTTTGCTCCTCTTGAGTACTTTGATGAGTGATGTGAGTGAATACAGAGCTGGCCCAGAAGCAGAGAGGAACAGTGACTAAAAATGATGACAGAAACAAAATCCCCAAAATGGTGATGTAGTAACAGTAGATCTACCCTAATATGGTAGCTATTTTTAGTAATAAATGGAATATCCTTTTCTTAGGGCCAAAAGTTGGCAGCAAGTATGAATATATGGAAAGTGGTTTGTCCATTTAGGAATTTTAGGTTACTTAGGTTAAACATGAGCTGTTTGTGTGATATGGATGCCACAAAGAGCAGCACAAATAAATACTAAAATACATTCATTGAAGCATAACATCTAGATTTAGAGAAAACTAGTTTTGATCTTCCAGATTCTGAGCTTTCTTAGGAAGGATTTCATCTGTTCTAAGGGTGCTTGGGTGTTGTGTAAGACTGAGGAATCACAGGCCTGTACCCCTGAAACAAATAATACATTATATGTTAATTAAAAAAAAAAAAGCAGATACAAACAAACCATAATGTGTTCAGGTAGCAAGAACAGAGCTGGTGAAATGGATTGGGAATGTTACCGTATAGGAAAAAGTTGAGAAGATGAAGGTGTTGAGCCTGGAAAAGGGTGTTTCAGAAATGAATCTACTTGAAACCTTTGAAAGGCCATCTTGGGTGAAGTGAATCAGATTTGTTTTAAATAGCTTCATTAAAAAGACATGAAACCAATTTCTCAAAGTTGTTATTTTTTGGAGGAATTTCTTGCTCTCTAAAGTTGGGTAGGTTTGCTTTGGAAAGTGTGTTCACTGTCACCGAGGGAATTCAGTAACATCTTGGACAACTTGATAGGGTGTTAGTAGTTTGAGAATTAGATATATAATTAGGCACATAAGTTCTCTTCACAAACCATGATTACAGTTTCATGTCGCTATCATCTGTGGAGTTTTAAAGGGATTACACATCTGTGTTCTACTCCAGCCCTATTGTAAAATCGGAATTACTCCATATATTTCTACAAAATTATTTCTATAGTTTGAAGAAGTTCCACAGGTAAATTTGTAGGGCAATCAGAGTTGGCTGGAGCGTTGGTTGGAGTACAAAGCATCATTAAATAAGTGTGTCACACTTTGTCTTCTCTTGCCATAATTCTGAAATACACACACCATTAACTGTTTTATCCGTTTCCCCCCATCAGTTTTGTGGTAAACATTGTGCTGTCACATGTTGACTCAACTTCTCCCCAGTGGAAGACAATAATGATACAGGCATCTAAACAAAGAGGTTTAGATTAAGAAGAAAAATATCAACTACTCAGATTGTCTAAGAGGAAGGAAAAAATTCAGAAGCCTATAGATGAAGAAGGTATCTTAAAGACTAACTTCTTTTCCCTGTAAAGTATGTCCCTAGAAAACAATGACTAGAAAAATATGTTTAAGTAAAATAAAACTGCTGATTTCTGGGTTCTACAATTAATCAACTAATACTACTGTTCTTTTCAATTGACTTCTCTGTACCATTAGGCACAGAAATAATGTGCTTAAAGGGAACAAAATTGTTAATATAACCCATAAAGTTGGGGTGCCAGAGTGGCTCAGTGGGTTAAGCCGCTGCCTTTGGCTCAGGTCATGATCTCAGCATCCTGGGATTGAGCCCCCCATCAGGCTCTCTGCTTGGTGGGGAACCTGCTTCCCTCTCTCTCTCTGCCTGCCTCTCTGCCTACTTGTGATCTCTCTCTCTCTGTCAAATCAAATCAAATAAAATCTTAAAAAAAATAAAATAACCCATAAAGAATCAAAGCACTTTTAAGAAATTTGAAAGAAAAATAATAGAAATAACTTTTATGCAATAAGGAAGACTGTGTAAATTATAGCAAAACTTCTGACATTTAGAAATTTTACAAAATTAGAAAACTTTACAGACTACAAAATTGTCACATTTAGAGTTAAAAGGCAATCCAGAAATCATCTCCAATAGTTATATTGATTGATGAAGTAAGAACTTTATGGTGCAGCTTCCTTGTCGCCCAGTGTATTGGAAACAAGTCACGACAAACCACTTTGACTAGGCCTGAGCAGCTCAGTACGTTTTGCCTTATAAATGAAAAACTAATTGGAATAAATCCTAATTTCCTCCAAATAAGCCTTTATTCAAGTATCTAGCATTTACATAAAAGCTAACTAGATCATTTTGTCATTATCTAAAGATTTTTGGGGGTGCATATGGGGTATTGTCTCCTATTTCTGCTATTTGAAGACAATAGAATGAGAAATGTGAATGAGAAAGCTTAACATTGTAAAGATGTTAATTCTTCCCTACCTAATCTATAAGCATATTGAAACTCTATTAGAAATTCCAATGTGATATTTTTGAGAATTGAACAAAGTAATACTAAAATTCATGGAGAGCTAAATACCAGTCAATAGGCAATACCCTTCATACCCACAAAAGTAAAGAGAGGACTTACCTGACCAAAGAATAAGGTATTATTTTACCAGATAGATAGATCGTGTATGTGTTTGTGTGTGTGTGTATGTGTATACACGTATATATCAAATGCTTATATATGTATATTTACATATACAGTAGAGGTGGGTTCATAACTAATAGAAAAATGATTATTTAACAAATGCTATTGGGAAATAGACTTCATCCTTGCGTCCTTGCATCCTTAATGTCAAAGTTGACTAAAAACCTATATGTAAAAGGAAATGTTATATAACCAATAGAACAAAATTCAGGATATCATTATGACCTTGAGTCTAGGAGAGATTTTTAAATTCTAAATTATTATTCTTTATTTATTTTTTGGTGGGAGAGATTATTTTTTTAAATAAGAAACAAATGGATTAATCACAAATAGAGGAAGAGTAATAGGTTTGATTACAGTAACATTAAAGATTTCTTCTGTTTAACAATAGGTATTGAATATAAACATTAAGAAACAATTGAAGAATATATTTTAAAGTATGTGAATGAAAAAGGATTAAATAGCTTAAAGTATAAAGAACCTGCAAATCAAGAAGAAAGTGTCAGGCAACACAAGATAAAAGTTCACAAAGAGTTTGAGTGGATAATTTCCAGGACGAGAATGTCAGTGGTTAATATTATAATAGATGTATACTACAATACCATTTCGGTACGTTTCATACTCAAGTTCAGGTGCTTAGAGTGTGGAAAAGAATCAGATGGGATATTGTGGCTGTGGAGATGAAAGCAATGAAGACATTAAAAAAGGCATTAATTGATTATTAAAATTACCTGACACAAATTGGTATTTTATGAATCCGAGGCCAGAGAGAACAATGCAAAAACTCTCATAAGGCCTGCTCTCTACAAGAATTTTGTAGATCCTAGATCCTACACCCTCATTTTATAAAGGATTTCTTGTTCTTTTCCACAGTCTCCATGACCATGCGAGAGTACCCATGGTTTCAAAGCTCACAGCTGTTTCCAATCAAGGAAACGGAAGACTCACATCCTAACGATGATACCGGTGCACTTTATCTCGATGAAAATAGATAGATGGAAGGTTTAGAAAATCTCCTTATTCACTTACCTAAGGACAAGGGATAAAATTCGGAAGGGACAATGATAATTAGACCCACAATATAATAACTAGACTGAATCCAGGAATTTCTATAAGCTGATAGAAAATCAAACCTAAATGCTTGAGGTAAGGTAGGTGCAGATGGAAGAGTTTAGGAGGTGAAACAAAGATGGTGAAAATCAAGGAAGGGACAAGGAGGCACAGGGGATGGTTGGAAGACTTGAAAGTCGAGGGAAATACCTGTGGAGGTCAAAGCAGGTTGAGTTGGGGATGGAAGGGAGAAGCATTATTAAAAATACATAACCTACAAATCTAAATTATCTTTTGTAAACCGAAACTCAAGTCGATTTGAGCGGGGCTTCTTTTTTTCCTAGCTGGCTGGTTGATTTTGGAAGCTCCAATAAAATACTTATTTTAAGAAATCTGTTTTTAACCCTTGTAACCTCTAAACAGAGGGTAGCCTATTATTAGGGTCACTGCCTCCACTTGATGAAGGTTTTCTCCTTGACCCAACATTTGGCAGGTTCCTGTGAGCATTCCTTCTTTCCTTCCTTCCTTAGACTAGACCTCATCCTTGGGCCCTCCCTTCGGTCTGCTGAATCCACTTTTAGGATGAATCCCATTAAGTCAGTTTAGTGAGAACCTGCCCTCCCTTGATCCCTGGTTACCCTGGCCTGCCTTCATCAATTATCCCATTAGGTCAGTTTAGTAAGAGTCTACCTACTCTCCATGTCTCCCCTTAGTCATTTTCTATCGACTGACACCCCCATTGGTCGTAAATCTTCAGCTGTTTTGGTGTATTCAGAATTAAGCCTGATGTCTCTCCTCAACTGTAAGAATCTTGAGATCTATCACAATAGTGTTGAATAAAATCTTCCTTTCCATTTTAACAAGGGTCAGAGCAATTTTTTCTTAATAACCTAAAACGAGAAGCTTTAACAATAAATAGTGCTCTTGGGAGGTGAAGGAAGAATGGCTTGGGAATGTAAGGGATAAGGTTATCCTGCTTACTGTATGCTGGAGATCTAACAAACTCCAGGGAAATGCCCCTCTTTAAGGAGCATTAATCCTCAGTATTGAGACATATATGCTACAATTATAAGGAAATGTAAATCACATCAAACATAGGTTTAATTGTATCCCTTCTGACCTGTGGAGGAAGACATATAGGCCCAATGATTGGTGATGGAAAGCATTGTTTCCTAATTCCTTGTGCATCAGATCCATATGCTGTCAGAGGTTAGTCTCCGATCACTGTGACTTTGTCTCCGTATGGACAGTGATGGTAGCCCCTTAGAAGGAAGCAGCTTTTGAGGAAGTTAGGAAGAAGATCGCCACTTCAGTAATCTCTGGAGGCATTCTTTAACTTTTCGTGTAGTGCTGTGGCGTGTTGGCAGGGAGTCTGAAAACAGAGATGACAGCGAAATTTTCTGCCTCTTATCATCATCATCATCTCTGTTTCAGAATATTTTGCCTCTCTAGGAGTTCCTTATTTTGAGCTCTACCAGTGGAGCAAATGGATTTGGCTCTCCACAAAAGCTGTGTACCTTCTGGCCAGATGTAAGCACCTCTCTGTCTTGCCCTCCTCCTGGAGGTGAAGAGGAAGGTGAGCACTTCTGCCTACTGAGTCTGGTTTATGTGATTGATGCTGAGACTTCCAATTCTGAGGACAAACGATCCATTAGTGGAAATGGGCACACAGGAAACCTCTGTGCCGATAAGTTAAGTGCCCATCACTGTACTCAGTGAATAGTCTGCTGATCTCAATTGTAGGCAATTAACAGTGATTAGCAAGTGCGTGCTTGGTGGGTGGCACAATGAGATTCTTCTTACTGATGAGACAAACTCACAAACAACCCAGAGAGATATTGCCATGAAAATGCAACAGAAAAGCTCAATCACTGTGCAAGGGGGTCTGACCAATGGAGGGCTCTTGTGAGTGTTTTAATTTCTCCTCTTAAACCTCTCATTAACTCTCAGACAATCCAGTAATATGCGGGGAGGGCCGGATATTCATTTAGAATCATACCCTTTATGCATCCTGAGTTAGAGAAATTAGAACGAGAAGAAAATAAATCCCCACAAAATTGTGCAACTGTGGGGAGCACAGCTATTTCTTACTTATCTTGGTATTTTCTTCCAAACTAGCACACTGCCGTGCACCTGGGGGAGCCCAGCAAATGTTGGTGAAAGTGAATTGAGATCAGGTCTTCTTGTCCTAGTGACTTATAACCGAGTTAGCCTTTTCTTGATTCTTCCATTATTTTGGTTTTTTCCTTTTTAAATTAGTTTTTTGCTACCCTTTCTTTCTTTTTTCTTTTTTTAACCATTAAGACAACTTTTGCAATGTGTTTTTGTATTAGGTATATATTTGAGAGATTTGTGAAGTAGAAATTAAATATAAATTTTTATTTTCCTATTGACTTTTATTATAATTTCATAGCAGTAGTCTCATCAATATTTGGGCTCAAAGGCATGGTGAAAAACAACAAATGTCCATTTCAAATAACTTTCTGCTATTGGCAATATGTAATCAGTGGGCAATTATTCTCCCATATAGCAGGAAAATAATCAAGTAGACAATTAATTTACATGTTCTTTAAGCACCCACATACTGAATCACATTATACAATTTCCATTTCCTTGGGAGTTCTCACTGACTTTATGAGACTTGCATGTGTAACTAACCACATGAGCTATACCAGATAGTCCGAGAAATTCACTAATTGGAGAAAACTCATAGAGATACTGTTTTTAAAAATGCAGTCTATGTTATTCCACTATGAAGTGCAGAATGCTCTATGAAGGCAAAGTCCCTGCAGGTTTACCATAAAATCCCCAGTGCCTAGCACAGTACTTAGCATGTAGTAGAATCGAAAGAGTAAATTATTTAATTACTCAGTATCAGGGTACAAAGATATTGCATCATGAAAACCAAAATATATCCATTTTTATTCTTCCTTCTTAAAACTTAAGTAATCACTACTTTAAAGTCTTATTTAAACCTATTTATAGCTGTGTGGTAGGAAACCATATATTATGCCACTGAAATCATTGATCATGCTTAAAGATGGAGAACTTTATTGCTTAAAACATACCATTGCTGGTGGGGCGCCTGGGTGGCTCAGTGGGTTAAGCTGCTGTCTTTGGCTCGGGTTATGATTTCAGGGTCCTGGGATCAAGTCCCGCGTAGGGCTCTCTGCTCGGCAGGGAGCCTGCTTCCCCCTCTCTCTCTCTCTCTGCCTGCCTCTCCATCTACTTGTGATTTCTCTCTGTCAAATAAATAAAAAACAAAACAAAACAAAACAAAAAAACAAAGAAAAAACACACACAAAAAACATACCATTGCTAGTTGTGTGATTTGAATATGTGATGATATGATCTGTAAGTAAACTATGCATCTTAATATCTAGGGCCAAGGCAAGAAAATGCCCTTACTAATGTTAACCAGAATCAATGCCTAATGGATGGAACTAATTGTAACCTTTCTCTACAATTTGGGTCAAATTATCCTACTTAAAGGAAACACAGCCTTGCCTTTATTCTAATCATATTTTCACCAAGGAGTCATCTGATTATGACTCCAATTTCTTCTTCTTATTTTATTTTTAAGTACTCTATTAAAATAGGATTGACATACAAAAGTTTGTAGATATTGAGTGTACACAACTTGATATGTTTGGAGATAAGTCTACACCTATGAAACTCTCGTCACTATCAAGGTCATAAACTTATCTGTCAAGTCCAGTGTTTCCTCTCATACCCCTTGGTTTTTTTGTTTTCATTGGTGGTAAGAGGACTGAACATAAGATCTATCTACCCTCTTAGCAAATTTTAAATTTTGTAATACAATATTATTAGTAATATGCTCTATGTTGTCCAGTAGAACTCCAAAACTTATTTATTTTGCTTATCTGGAAATTTATCCACTTGGATCAACATCTCCCTACTTCCCCTTCCTCTCAGACACTGGCAGCCAACGTTCTACTTTCTACTTCTATGTGTTTGACTATTTTAGATTCTACATGTAAGTAAATTCATGCAGTATTTGTCTTCTGTGTCTGGCTTACTTCACTGTTGCACAATGTCCATGCCTGTTGTTGCCAGTGGTAGGATTTCCTTCTTTTTTTGAGACCGAATGGTGTTTCATTTTATGTATATAGCACTTTCTTTCTTCATGTGTCTGTTCACGGACATTTAGGTTGTTTCTACATTTTCACTATTGTGAATAATGCTTCAGTGAACATGGAAGTGCATATATTTATTTGAGATTTTGATTTCAATTCAGGATATATACTGGTAATTCAATTTTTAAGTTTTTAAGGAACTTCCATACCGTTTTTTTGTAGTAGCTCCATTGATTTACATTCCCACCAATAGTATACAAAGGGTTCCTTTTCTCCATATCCTTGTAACATTTGCTAACCTTTGTTTTTTAAAGTTTTCTTAACAGATGTGAGATGATATTTCATTGTGGTTTTGATTTGCATTTCTCTGATGATTAGTGACTTTGAGCACCTTTTCATAGTCCTATTGACTATTTGCATGTCTTTGGAGAAATGTCTATTCAGGTCCTTTGCCTTTTTTTATATTATTTGTGGTTTGTTTGTTTGTTTGTTTTGCTATTGAGTTGTGTGAATTCTTTATGTATTTTGGATATTAACCTGTTATTATGTGTGTGTGTATGATCTATTTCAATTATTTTGAAAATCTTCTTAATTGTAAGCGTAAACCTTAGTGTTATGTTTTTTGCATTGGCCAATTTTGAATGTGCTTAGCATTAATCGATTTTTCAGACATCAGATCATCCCTGAGTAAAGTGATTACAATATAGGTTCTTGGGTTTATTTGTTTGTTTGTTTGTTTTGTTTTTGTGTGTGCAAAATTGAGGAATAAATGTTCCAAGACACAACTAATTTATTATTCTGTCCCCAAATTATCCAGAATAGACTATCTCGCCTTTTAAAAATTATCCATCTTAACCATACTCAGTAACCCTTGATCATCATTTAATGTATAATCATTCATGCCTGGACTATGTAAAAATCCAGGTTTTACCTGATTTCCACAAAGCCCTGATTTTGAATAATCTGTGGCCAGATTAATGAGGATTAATTGTATGCTTTCCCTGATGTTCTTTTGACCTTTTCATGTGCATAAATCACGTTAGCCTTCAGCCCTTCTGACTTCTATTTATAGAAGTCTGCAAATATCTAGTAATGAGGTGCTTGAAATTGAACAAAGAGTATTCCAGAGCGTTCTTGTTGGGAACAATTAATATCTCCTATCGTTATCACCGTAATAACATTAAAATATGAGACAAAAAATAATAAAACATGAGACCAAAGATTTCTTTTTATGTGCTTTAGAGATGCCTATTTGATTGGTGAGCTTAATAAAAATGGTTCAAGGGTGACAAAGTACTTTTTCATTTGCTCGAAACAGACTTTATATGAGGAAGCAATAGCAAAACTAGTAAAAAACCAAACCAAAACAAACAACACTTCATTATCATCAGAGACATGTGTTTTTTTGTTTTTGTTTTTGTTTTTTAATTTGAAGCTGAAAACAAGTACTTTGTATAGCTTTTGCTGATGTTTCATGACAGAGGAGCCATTATTGGGCAGGGAGTCAATATTTGTCTGAAGAGGTCTGAGAAGTCTAGTTTGATGCTAACTTAAACTATAGAAGATCCTGGGGAAACTGGCCAATTCAGGGGGTTCCTGATAAGTTACTTTTTAATTTTTTTTTTAGGTTTTTATTTATTTGAGAGAAAGAGAGAGAGAAAGAGAGAGAGAGAGAGAAGCAGACTTCCTGCTGAAGTTGAATACGGGGCTTGATCCCAGGACCTGGACATCATGACCTGTGCGAAGGTGGTTGCTTAACTGTCTGAGCTACCCAGGTGCCCCTGATAGGTTACTTTTCTAAACTAAGGAAAGGTTTTTTTTTTTTTTTTTTTTTTAAGATCGAACTGTGAATCAATGAATCTCATCTGCCTCTGAGTTTTTGGTCTCACCATGATTTGTTTCTGATGTTTCTGAAGTTGTTGCTGCCTAGAAACAGAAACATTTCCAGCGACTTGAATATGAATACCCATTAGGGAAGTAGATTTGTCTGGCCAATGTCTCTTGAATGGTCATGGCTGGAAAAAGCTAATCAAAACAGTCTCATTGATTTTTGCTTGCCCACGCAAAAATAAAGAGTATTGTGAATTTCATACTTTCATTTAAATTGAGTGCCTATCCTTTGTAAGTTACCCTGTACTCTGGGGAATACAGACCACAAGTTCTTTTTCCAAAAAACTCACAACCTGTTATTGTATTATGGTTTAGTCTTTATTGTGTCATTTGTGTTCATCAGGAAATAACATTAAAAAAAAAACAACCTTATGAATTATAAGTGATTTTGAAAATATTTTCAGTATTTTTCAGGGTTGAAAAGAAAGAGAATATTGAAAACTTAAAAATGTTAAGCTTCCTTAAAAAAAAATTGAACAGCTTCTATTATTTTAAATATCCATTTTCTATTTAACTTTAATAAATCCAGATATTTAAGTAGAAATTTCATTATGAAACAGAGTTTTTACTTATGATGAAATTTTAAAGAGGTGAAGAGTGGCCAATGAGCACTAATTGTGAAGTTATTGTAATAAAATGAAGACAAATTGTTCTGACACTTTAAAATAATTATAAAGCTGATTCATTGCTGTACTGAAAAAGCTGAGCCTAAGTATTGCTGTTTTTTTTTTTGTTCTAATTAGATTTTATTTATTTCCAATATCTTTCAAGGAGACTGAGAACAGATCACAAAAAGTGGTCCATTATACAGCTACAGCATTTGAACTTTTTAAAGACAAAGTAATTCTTGATATGGCAGAAATACATATGACGCACAGGCTTTCCTCAGGAAACTCATAAACAAATGGCAGCAATAACATCTTTAAATCACTTTCTCAAGTGCTTCTCCACTGCGGCTCTGACAAATACACGTTACAGCACTGAATGTGTAATAACTGGGAAAAGTATTTCTAGGAGAAAAAAAAGACTCATCAAAATTCAATTCAGAAAAATGCAAAACAAAATAAAACAAAACACACAAACTCCAAAACAATCTATGAGGAATCACACAAAAACTTTTGGGAAGGCTCTTTATTGATTCTACTGTTGAGTATGCTGTAAACAAATATGACCAACATTCTGCATGCACTCTTTCTGGTCCTTGGTTTAGAATAGCAAATTGACTTAGAGTTCATTGTTGCCTACAATATTAACTGGGAGTCCTTAACCAAGACCCTTGTTTGAAAGTGCTGGGCATTTACATGCTTACATAAGGCCTTGGACTGGAGAAGAGTCAATATATTCCATAGCCATATGGCATGGATATGGACCAATCAGAATAGGAACGTAGCAGCGCTGTTGCGTACCAGCTGGGGGTCAGCGCCCATCGTCTGGTGTTTGTGAGGTTTTGCCCATGGTGGCATTTACTCAGGAGAATTAGAAGAGATTAGATTAATGGGAAGCAAATCAAACCGTCCCTTTGCACACAGAGAAGCAGTATGTCAGAGTCTCTGGCAATTTTATCTTTGCATACATATAAAGGAACAGCTTGGGAATAATTTTATTTGTTTAGCAAACACCTATTAAATATCTACATTGTATTAATCTCAGAGTCTATCTATTAAACTTTTCCTATTACATCCTCCTTTGAATTTAAAATAAATGATGGAGCTGGAAAGAAATTCGAAGGTCATCCAATAAAGCCCTTTTATATTACCAATGAAGAAACAGGCCCAGACTGATTAAGTAACAAATATTTATTGGGTATCTACTATGTTCTCAGCACTTTTTTAGGAGCTGGGGATGGACTGGTGAACACATGAAACACAAAAAGAACCGTCTTCTCACGGGTGCACGTTTAAGAGTTAAGAGAGGGAAAAAAAGAGCAAGATTTCAGAGAGTCGTGAGAGCCAAGAAGATGAGGAAACAGTAGAATTTGACAGAGTGACTGTGGGCCCCTTGAGAGTTGGTGTTCAAGGAATTCTACTTGAGGTGGTGACAAATTGAGATCTGAATGAAAAGGAGAAGCCAGGCTTACCAAGATATGTAAGAGAGAACACTGTTTAAACAGAGGAACCGCCAGTGTAAAGACTGAGGTTCGCCAAGCAGGAGAAACAGAGATAAAGCCTGTGTCTCTGGAGGGTAGTGAGTAACCAGGTGAAGTAGGAGTGGTGGGAAGAGCCAGATCACTGAGGCTTTTCAGGTTTTGGTGACTGGTTTGTTTTTCGCTGTGGGAATATATTTATATTTATTTATATTTATTGCCTGTTACACAGAGCAAGTCTGTGTACCCATACACAAGGCATGAGAGTAAGAGCTGACATATATTTCTGAAATACCATTCTGGCAGAGGGAGGATCACCTAGTAGGTTATCACAGTTGACCTTTGAACAACAGGGGTTTGAACCCCATGAGTCTACTGATGGACAGATTTTTTTTTTAAATAAATACACTACAATACTGCAAATGTATTTTTTCTTATGATTTTCTTAACGTGTTCTTTACTCTAGCTTAGTTTACTGTAAGAGTACAATAACAAACTAAATATGTGTCGGTCAACTGTTTATGTTCTCAGTAAGGCTTCCAGTCAGTAGTAGGCTATTAGGAGTTACATTTTGGGGTGGAGTTGAGAGTTATACGTGAATTTTCAGCTGTGGGGGTGGGGGCTGGTGCCTCTCGCCCCTGTGTTGCTCAAGTCTATGGTCAAGTGAATGGTGGTGATAAGAGTGGAAGATGTGGGTTTGAAAGAAGAGCATGGTTGTGATTTATTTTGAATATCAACGTGAGGCAAAGAGAAGAATGAGGTTGTCTCTCAGTTTTTTGCTTGGTTATCTGGGCTGCTGGGGATGCTGGTATGCTGAGATGGGTACACTGGGGAAGGAACACATGGATTGGGAAAGAAATTGAAAACGATGCCTGTGGGATATCTCCATAGGGATTTTCAGTGGGCTGTCGTGATGTTAGCTTATATGTCTGGAGCTGAATGAGGAGGTCAGGACTATAGAGAGAAATTTGGGAATCGTCTATGTACTGAGGGTATTGGAAGCCCTGGAACAAGGTAGAGTCTCTCAGGGAAGGAGAACAGATAGAAAAGAGAACTGCAAGCTAGGTTCTGGGCCCCTCCAAAATTCGGATTTGGGGCAGAGAGAACAGCCAGGAATAAAGACTGAGTAGGAACAGACACAGAGGCAGGAAAAAAACCAGGGGAGGTGTTGTCAAGGGGATTCACAGGTGGACATTAAATCCCAAGTTACCGAATTTTTAGACCAGAGCTGTCTTTAACGCCATGTTCCTCCTCTTCCTAATTCTTCTTTATGGCTCATATTTTACTGCAAAATAAAAAAATGGATACGCTGAGTCCATCGGTGGCTAAATCTTTAACTTACGATCTCCTGCCCCGGCTCATTGGGCAATGTGCTTGTTTTTGTTCTCATCATGGTGGGGTGGCATTTTTCTCATGTATCTGAAACTACATTTCTTGAATTCAGAATGCTTTCTGGTCTGTTTTTGATGTGCCTCTGAAGTCCTGGGGATGGTCAATCTGGTGATGTCGGGAAGGAGCGAGGATAAGATGTTATTATTTTTTTTTTTCCTTGTTCTTGTCTTTCCCACTGTCATTAGCTCCTTAATAGTATTTCACAGGCGGCAGCAGCTTCGAGTTTTAGTCTTTCTGACATCCAAACCCCCAACCTCAGCGATAGCTTTATACGTCTTTGCCCTTTCCTTGTTGCATCGATTGCCAAATCTCGCCGCTTCACTTTTTATTTGTAGCTTTTTTCTCTCTCCCTCCACTGCTGCCCTAGCCTTTACCTGAATGACTTTCTTCCCAGAACCGCTTCACTTGTAAGCAGTGCATCTGTACTGTTTCTGACCGCTGCCACTGTTCCAATGATTCTTTCTGAGGGTCTGGCATTTCCATTCTTACTCTTAAATCCCACAGGGGCTTCCTGTTCCCTAAAGAATCCAGTTCACAGTCCTTGCCCTGTCAGGTGTTGAAGCTCTAAATGATTTCCTTTTTGTCATCCCGTTCAATATGCCTGACTTCTTTCACTTTTCCTGGGTTTTCAGAATTCTTTTGTCTACAATTAGTTCAAATTTTCCTTTAATCATGTCTCATTTATTTATTTTTTAAAAGATTTTATTTATTTATTTGACAGAGAGAGATCACAAGTAGGCAGAGAGGCAGGCAGAGAGAGAGAGGAGGAAGCAGGCTCCCTGCTGAGCAGAGAGCCCAATGCGGGGCTCGATCCCAGGACCCTGAGATCATGACCTGAGCCCAAGGCAGAAGCTTTAACCCACTGAGCCCCAAATCACGACTTTTTCTTTCTTTTTTTTTTTTTTAAAAGAGCTGTTGAAATTACAAGAAAAACAGGACTATTTTTTGCCATTTCTTGCTGAAGTGTAATTCAGTTACTCATGATCCATGTTTAACATGTTACGTATTTACATAATAGAATTAATGTGCAGAGCAGTTAGAAAGATTTTAACCTCATGGCTCTTCTAGAACTCACCTATTTCTAGCCAAAAAAGAAACAGACAGAAAACGACCTTCTGATGCCCTCCAGGCAAGAACAAATAAAAAGCCTTGCACAAGCGTGGGGCTCTGAAATGAGCCAATACTGTGAATGAAAAAAATGTTCTTTATTACAGAGCGCCTATTTTTACCTTACTTCCTTTAACCCTGGATCCTGTTAGACAACATTCATATATAGGCGGTAGGGTGCTCAAAATAAAAAGGGGGAACTGAGTTAGTAAGCACCAGTTGCTATGTGAGTAGAGATCTGTTTGTGTCACAGATCTCGGCAAAGATCAAACCCGGGATCAAAGGCTTTGATAAAATATGACTGCGCTTAGCAGCTCTTCCCAGAGCCGCGGGGAGTAGTTTGTGACTGTCTGCCGCGCGAGGTGTGCCTCTCACAGGGAGTCTACATGAGAGCCGCTGGCTGGGACCGAGGTCAGCCTGGGTGGTAATGATGATGATCTGGGCTGATAGAAGAGTAGAGGTGCCAGGTTCCAGCAGGAGTTGACATAGCAGATACCAGCCAAGCTTGCTGTGAGCTCAGACAGATGTGACAGCAGCTGGAGAAAGCTATAGGAGCAAAACAAGCAGCAGCGGCTTCAAAGAGAGCTGAAAGATTCTACTGTTATGTCCCTTCTCCGACAGGACTTGTGCGGGCATCCGGTTTTCTGTCTCTGCCATTATTTCTGAAGGGCTTAACGTTTGCCGACTGACTATTCCTTATGCTTACATACCCCATCTAAGCCCATCTTACAGATCTAAAAGATCCGTATTTACATGGGCCTGGTGTAGGTACTAAATATTTGGCATTCTCCATAAATATTTATTGAAGGAATGAAAGAAGGAAAACAGGAGGGAAAGCTGGTTGAAGGGTCGAACTTAGATGTGAATTTCCAGCAAAGAAGTACTTGTAAGACCGAGACTGGTCTAGTGCGGGCAAAATGGCAACATCGGAGCACGTGGACTGCTTTTTATTTTCTCCGCAATACCTGCCTGTGAAACTTACCCTGTAACCTATTTATTCCTGGGTGGCATAAATCTTTTCATACTTGAAGAGTTTCTTATAAAAATGCAAATAACTCTTGTGAGAGAATGCACCTTTCCTATATGTTTGACTTACACTTTAACTGACCGCTCATCAGCTGCAGGGCCGGTTTGGTGAAGGGACACAGACCAGGCATCTGGGTAGGTATACTTCCGATTTCAAGAGGAGAGCTCATTTCTATCTACTCGAAAGAGAGCAGCTTCTTCTGTTTTACAATCTGGATAGAGCTTGCACAGACAAGAAAGTTCTGGTCTCACCTGCTGTCACTCTCTAAAGTGACATCTAACCTGATTTCAAACAGTCCATCTCATTCATTCCCTAAAGGTATTTTTGTCCTAACGCAAAGTGCAACCTATACAAGCAAACACACACATACATGCAAAGATATACAGAAAATGAACGTGTGTGTGTGTGTGTGTGTGTGTAGTTGGGGAAAAAAGTTCAGATGGGGTTTCTTTGAGTTTATTAGTCTGACCAATAATTCATAGAGCCCAGGTATAGAGTGTCAGATACTATTATACTAATAAAGCATATTATTTACTCAGGAAATAAACCTAGAGAATCAGCACCTCTAATAACATGATGACTTATACAGCCAATCTCATCTGTTAGTCTTACTCTTACCTTTTAATAGTTGTAGAAAATATTTAGATTCACAAAATGGGTGACAGAATCATATTCCACTTCGTGATGTTAATGGGTCTCTAAAGCAGCATCAGGGAATCTGGTTGGATGTCACTGTCACTATTATTTTCTAAAGGCAATTTGAGAATCTGATAAGGTGCAGAAATTAATGTGCAGTGAGTGTAAATTCAAGCTTCAAATAATTAGCCTCCTGTGGAGCAATTCTTCACCTTCAAAAAGTATCCCTGTATTCTGCCTGTTATTTTGATGAAGGCCAATTGGCCAAGACTTTGAATTACTTGGAAGAATTCCTTCAGGAATGAAATGAAGAGACTGTGAGAAATGAGTAATTTGTAGTCATTGTTTTGGTACTTGTTCGTGACATAGTACTTTGGGAAATAGTTATTTATTTGTTTGTTTGTTTGCCAGAGAGGGGGAAAGAGAGAGAGAGAGTACACAAGCAGGGGGAGCGGCAGGCAGAGGGAGAGGGAGAAGCAGGCTCCCCATGGAGTAAGGAGCCTGACAGGGCTCGATCCCACAACCCTGGGATCATGACCTGAGCCAAAGGCAGATTTTTAACCGACTGAGTCACCCAGGCACCCCGGGAATATTTAAACCTAAGCCTCATTTGAGTTTTGGTTCCTCTGTGACCCTAACAGCCATTTCTCACCATTTTGCTATTATACTACGTGGCTGGCCCAGTTTGGATTCTGTTTTGGAAACAAATGAGACTGGATTTTGCTTCTCTTCTTCGAGTTTTTTCAATACTTATAGTTGGCTAGATGATTGAGACTGTATTCAAAAAATAAATTTATGACCATATTTAATCAATATTTTTGTAATTCAAGGAAGGTAAGTATCCCAATCAGTTCAGTGCGGGCTGTGGTGGGAGTCTGATCTGAGTATGGATCTCAGCTCTATCACTTACTAGGTATTGGACAAGCCATTCACTCTTGCTATACCTCAGTTTCCTCATCTATAAAATAGGGATGATACCTCAAGAATCTGTGGTGAACATGAAATGAAATAATGTTTATAAAATACTAGGTGACGGGCTAGAACAGCTGTGTCCAATAGAAATGGAATGCAAGGCACACATTTTAAATTTTCCAGTAACCACATTGAAAAAGTGAAAAAGAAAAAGATGAAATTAATTTTAGTTATATATTTTATGTATTCCACTATGTCCAAATATGATGTTAACATGGAATTGATAAGGGACTTATTAAAGTGCTATCTTATGTTTTGCCCCCCCCCCCCCCATTACCATCTTTAAGGTCCCATATGTGTTGCACATCTCAATTTGAATGCTAAATTTTCAACAGAGTGAAAAGCAGTCCTGGCAAAATAATAGTCATGCTTTCTGAAAAACTGTTTTACTCTGCTTCAGTTTATACATTTAAGTGAATTAAAATTGAAAGTTGTTTTTGGTTGCACTAGCCATTAAAGTTTCCAGTGCTTAATAGCTCCATGTGGCTGGTGGGTAATGGTATTGGAAATCTCAGGGCTAGGAAGTAAGTGCCCAGAGTCTGTGGACTTTAGTAGCCTTTACCTGCCTAATCTCATTAAATATCTTAGCTTCACACTTGTCTCTGCTCTACTTTTCCTACTCATGGAGCAGAAAAGAGAAGACAATAAGTGATTCCTTTTTTTTTTTTTTTTTAAAGATTTTATGTATTTATTTGACAGAGACACACACAATGAGAGAGGGAACACAAACAGGGAGAGTGGGAGAGGGAGAAGCAGGCCTCCTGCCGAGCAAGGAGCCCGATGCAGGGCTTGATCCCAGGACTCTGGGGTCATGACCCAAGCAGAAGGCAGACACGCAACAACTGAGCCACCCAGGAGCCCTAAATGATTCCTTCTTGACAACCATCTGTGTCAACCAGATATTGGGAGAGATGGCAAGAAAAGTTGAATTTCATGGCAGTATTTGTTGCTCAGGGCAGACTTTCCGCCTTGAGAGCTCCTCCCTGGAGGGTGGAAGTAGGGGCGTTAGTAGTGCAAGCAAGCTCAGTGATCACAGATAACCCTACCTTATGAACTGTGGCCATAACACAGGTAGGGCCATGAAGAGTGAAGTGAGTCCTGGAGTAAGTCACAATATTACTGTGACCGATTTTTTTTCCACTCAGAAGGCCAAGCTGAGCTGCTGTGGGTTGTGACTGTAAAGCTGGGAGCCTTGCAGTGCGGGGCAGATTTACAGCGGTGTAGTGATCACAGCAGCAGCCGGAAAATCGATTCAGTTGTTTAACAGAGTCTTTTACCACCCAGTGATGAGGCAAATGCTAATATGCCAAAGCCATAGTTCCTGCTAGCCTCCGTTTATGGGTAGAGTTGGGGAGATCATACACAAGCAGGGCAAGATTTTAGTTTCATATGAGAAGAAAGTGCGCAACAGCATTAAAACAATGGTAAAAACCCTGAATACCATTAATGACTAAGTTGATATCAAAAAGTAAAGGATGTTGGAGTTCACGTGAAAGGACATCATTATGGGCTGGCTTGATCTGAAAAGGCAGACAAACCTGAGTTGACTCTTAAAGGATTTTTTTTTTTCTCTGAAGTCGGGGTAAGCAAAAGCACTAGTCAAAACACTTTATTTGCTGGCAGGAAGAATTCAGAAGTGAATAGTTGGAGCTGAAAATGTGAATAGGTTTGTTCAAGATACTTTTTCTCTAGACTGTGAGCAATCCTTGAATGTATGAAGTGTGAGTGATCGTATCAAGGAAAATTGATTGTAAAGGAATATAACAGAATTTGTACTGGTGGTATAGGATTTTATGTCTTCTGAATTATTGAATTGATTATTTAACAAAATCCTCATTAATAACTGAATGAGAAAGGTTAGCAGGTATAATTATCTCCGTTTTTAAGAAAAAATACTGAGAATACTCCGTTTTTAAGAAAAAAAAAGAAAAGAAAAGCCTGTTGCCTGAGGACATGACCAGAGAGTGGTCACTAAGGACAAGAACCAGGTATCCTAATATTTAGTCTAGGGCTATCTCCATTTTGTGTCAGTATGTCTGTTAGACGTAGAGTCTTAAAAACAATGAAATATTTCTGGGTAATTCCTATACTCTTTGATCTACCAACTATGGCTATTGAAAGCCATTAGTTGGACTATCCTTGCACAATATTAGCCATGAAAAATTGGCCATGAGTTTTCTTTCATTTTTACAACCTCTCTCTATCCCTTTACTGAGCCCAAATTCTAATGTTGTCACAGTGTAACTAGAATGGTTAAGATCTTCTACTCTTGGAGGGAAAAACTTGCCTCTTGACCATCTTGCCCACTTAAAATGCATCTCCTCTCTTGTCTTCTTCTTCTTCTTTTTTTTTTTTTTCTGGAAATGCCCAACATTTTGTAGTTGAGGGTAGTTAACAGGCAATTTGTATTAACTTCTGTTAATATTTTAATCAGCTAATTTGTTGCTTTCCCTTATAATAATGCTTAGACTTTTTTAATGATTATAATTAGGACTTTATCATTTCAGGTCTTGAGCTGTGAGTCAGAAGAAATAATTTTATCTCTCTTCTTTCTCAGGGTGGTCTCCTTTCTTTTTTGTGTGTGCCCTGTCTTACACCACTTACTGAATTCTGGCCGAGTGCTAACCTGTTCAAGCTCCGCTCAAGAAGTTTTACACACATTTGTTCCTAACCCTCTAAGTTAGCTCTAATCAGCTGATATTTTCAAAGCCCAGGCTTTCTGCCTATGTTAGGGTCGCTTAATGAAGTTTCCAAATGGCAGCTGCTCCAGGTTCTTCTCCGCCTGATTGTTTTAACTCAAAAGGCAACAACCCAGCTGTCAGTTCTTACTACTAATTTCTGGGGCCATATTCAAAGTTGCCAAATCCTCATGTGATCTGATCTACTCTTGAAACTTTTTCCCTTCTCATGAGCAATATCCTTTAATGATAGATATTAAAAGTCTTTCAACTCCCAAAATTACTGTTCCAGGGTTCACTAGGCCCCAGTCGCATTAGGGCTGAACTGATACTGTCTGTTTTTCAGCTAAGTTTGTCGATGCTGATGCTGGTTGACTATAATGTTGGCCACCTGCTGAGGTCTAATTGGTGATTTTGCTTTTACTTCAGGTTTAACACAGATGCTTCCTGCCTGTCCCCTCTCCCTCTTTTATTCCATTGGTGTGCATACAAGTAGATTTGCAAGGTTCTTGCTTTAGGCTTATAATTCTATCAAGCTAATCAAGAATAGACTCACAGTTAGAAGAACAAAGTCTTTTGATTCAGAAGAGTCTTGTTCCAGACATGTTTTGTTTGACTCACAGGCATTATGTATTCATTAAAAAATTAATCCAACACTACAGATATTAGACAAATTCCATAATACTATGAATTTTTTTTTCTTGAAAAATTGGTATGTTTGACCACATTGGGTTCACATCTTCAAATGATAACTGAGCGGAATTGAGTAATAACCACCCCCTTTGATTTATCAGAGCTTCCATTACTCATATAATACATAAATTACAAATTAAGTGCAGTCTGTCACACTTACTATTATTTCTGTGACTTTCTTAAATATGTGAAATTGTAACATTTTCTCTAGACCATTATTTACGTAGTCCAAAGAATATTTTGGAGGTTGATGGGTATCCAAATCTAGATCTTGCTCTTTATTAGTGGGACGCTTGGAAGTGATTGTATTTCTATAATCCAGACAAGGTCCCTAATACAATGTTTGGCACATAGAAAGTATTTATTATTGGGTAAATGGTTTTGCTACCTGCTACTACAATTACTGTTACTGCTACTGTTACCATCACTAGTACTATTAGAGTCACATTCTCTAGATACTCAGAGGAGTGCTACTCTGATAATCCCCAGTGTTTTCTGTTTGTAGGGAAAGGAAAAGCACCAGGTTAGTGATTCTTACTGGGTACAGCAGAGGTGGTGGCCTGGTCATCCTCAAACTTGTAGTTGATGCCCTGTGCTGATCTTTAAATGCTTGTCCTCAGATAAAGGTGGCATCTGTCACTTTCCATACAAGATCTTTCATGTGATCATATTAGGATACAGTGAAAAGTTGTTTTCAACTTTTTGAGATCTTTCATTACGAACCTTATTTTCTATGGAATTGCCTCTTGCTTGAAAAATCAGAAATATCATCATTCAAAATAAAAAGTTACCATGGCTTAAAAGGGTTTTAGTTTTATTTTTTATTTTTATTTTTATTTTATTTTTTTTTTTTAAAGATTTTATTTATTTATTTGACAGAGAGAAATCACAAGTAGATGGAGAGGCAGGCAGAGAGAGAGAGGGAGGGAAGCAGGCTCCCTGCCGAGCAGAGAGCCCGATGCGGGACTCGATCCCAGGACCCTGAGATCATGACCTGAGCCGAAGGCAGCGGCTTAACCCACTGAGCCACCCAGGCGCCCAAAAGGGTTTTAGTTTTAGTTCCTCAACAAAAAGAGAGAGTATTAGATATAAAAATGTCTTTCTTAATAGGATGTAATGAGCAACTTGGCCTCTGTTAGCAAAGTTTCATTAGCATAGTATTATTAGTTTTGTGATAAGGGAATACTCCACTTACTTGAGTAATACTAGGGTTATATTTCCTGGAAATTTTAGGCTTTATTATAAATGACATTATTTGAAATAATTATCCATGCAAACAATGTTGCAGATGAGAATTGGTTCCAAGAGAAACTCACTTTTATTGTATCATAAAATAAAAATTTACTTTCTTATTCACTGTGATAATTACCTCATACTTGTTCTCTCTTCAAACCTCCAATCCCCTCTTTCTTTACTCAGAACTACCCGATATTTTCTCCAACAAATTTCCAAAATATACCTGGTTATGAACCCACACCTTGAGTTTCCTCATATCAAAGTCAATGAATTCTCTTTCTTATTGGATGGGCCTTAGTTACAGGATTTCATCACCCTTGTCTATTTAAGGCCTCTGCTTCGGTAGTTATCCTTCCTTTTCCTTTCCTGCCTTAATCAATTTCTCCTTTCCTGAGTAATTCTCATCAGTACATACACTGGCTGTTATCTCCATTAAGGAAATCCTTCCTTGACCCAGTGTTCTTCAGTGGCTGCTACATGTCTCTGATCTCTTTTCAAGCAAAAGTCCTGATGGAATTGTCTATACTTGCTTCCTTCACTTCCCAATTTCTAGTCATCTCTCTACCCCATCCCAGTTAGTCTTTTGTCTTCACTAAAAGTCCACTAAAACCAGACATAACTATTGACCTCCATCTTGTCAAGTCCAGTGACCTATTCTCTGTCCTCTACTACTTAAGCCCTCTGCATAATATAACATGGCCAAAGACAGTTCTTCTATGGAAGGCATGGAACCACACTCTCCAAATTTTCTTTTTACAGTTCTGCCAGTCTTTTTCCAGCTTCCTTGGTGATTTCTTCCCCTGTCACCAGTCCCTAAACGTGCGGTACCAGAATTCAGATATAGGGCTTTTCCTAGACTCTCTCCTAGGTCATCTCATTCAGTTCTGTAGCTTTAAATACTGTGTCTCTGCTCAAGAGTTCCAAAGTACATGTCCATCTTCAGCTTTTCCTTTGGCTTTCTCTATATCTAATGTTTGCTTGAATCTTGGTAAATGTTACCACCGTCCACATTGTTGCTGAAGTCAAAACTTAGAAGACTTTCATCTCCCTGCCTTTTTTTTTTTTTCCATTTTACTTCAGATATGTAATCAGCAAGTCCTGTTGGCTCTACCTTCAAGCTTCATGCTGACTGCCAGCCATCTTTTCACATTTCCACCACTCTTTACACTAAAACCATTAATTCCCATTTAGACTTTCTCCAAGAGCCTCCAATCCAGGATGTTTTTGTTTTAGTCCCTTCAGTGCAGTCTCCACAGAGCAGACAGAGTAATTTTTCTTTTAAACATAAATTAGATCAGGTAAGTGTCTCTCAAAGCCCTTCTATGTCTTAACATTATATTCAGAATATTCTCTAAATTCCTTATTGCTCTAATAATGTCTTATATGATCTGGCTCCTATCTGTCTTTCCAATCGCATTTCTACCCCTCTCTCACTGCTTCTTTCTGTTTTGGCCATACTGGCCTTCTCATTCCTCAAACACTCTAAGTTGGTTCTTGCTTTATAGCATAAGCACTTACAGTGCCTTCTACCTGCAATATTTTTGCTCCACCTGAGTTTCACTCATTGCTATCATTTAAGTCTCAACTATGGACTGAATTGTGTCCCCTTCAAATTCAGATGCTACAGCTCTAATCCTCAGTGTGGTGGTATATAGAGATGGGACTTTTGGAAGGTAAGTAGGTTTAGACGAAGTCATGAAGGTAGACCCATATGATAGGATTAGTGCCCTTATAGGAAGAAATACCAGAGAGCTTGCTCTCTCTCTCTCTCTCTCTCTCTCCTTACTGTATTAGGACACAGTAAGAAGGTGGACTTCCAGAAGTTAGGAAGAGGGTTCTCACCAGAAAATGACCATGTTTGTACTCTAATTGGGTATCTCGCCTCCAAATTATGAGAAAATGAATTTCTGTTGTTTAAATTATGTAGTCTGTGGTATTTTGTTGGCATATTGTTTGGATGATGTTTAAAAAATGCATAGACTGATAATCTATTATCAAGGTCACATTAAAAAATCTTATATTAGTTCTAATATTTCTGTTGGGACCATTATTAGCACTTCGGTATCTATTAAAACTGAAGCCTTTTTTACCTTAGGGTTTTACGTTAGACATGCTATGGAGGGTTGACTATGCTCTAGGGCTGCACAATTAGTTAGTTTGTAGAAATTTTAAATGCCACATCAAATCCTATAATGTCAGCTATGAATCTCCCCAAAATAGATCAAGACATAACAATGATTTTAGAGCATAAATTTGATTTTAAATGAAGAATTTGTTCAGTTGTTAATATTTCTGTGTGAATTATAATGGCAATATTTATAGTAGTTCTATATAGTAGTTTCATAATTATATAAAAGCAGATCATCATAGTTCTAATTAAATGCCACGTTTATCTTTTTAAGTTCAATGTGATTGTGAAATCCATATGTTTTTCAAGTATTTCATTAGTAGAATGTAAAATGTTTCAAAGTTTACATTTGAATTTGCTTGTATTGCTTGTGTATTAATAATATAAGCATGTACACAAAACTTTGAACATTGTGTGTTGAATTTAAATATAGAACTTCCATTTCCTGCCATTCAAACATTTTTGCCTTGGGTTTTTCAAAGACAGTTTCTGAAAGGGTTGTCCATTAATGGTGGTTTAAAATGAAGCAAAACATCAACATTGCTCACTGCTTTCTCTGGTCTTCTTTTTCCTTCCTTCATTTGTAGCTCTTTTCTTTTATTGTAGTGACCTTTTTTTTTGTTTTTTGTTTTTCCAATTTGCCAGCCTCCCCTGGAGGTCCTATGTAGGAAGCAGTTACATTTTCTGGATACTTACGAGGGACAGGAGGCAGCAAGGAGCTTCAGTGGTATTCTAATGGCCATGGAGCTGGATCTGGGGATAAATGTCATTATCTTTGTTCTCCTAATGCCACACTTACTTATTTTTTAGGTTTTATTTAAATTCAAATTCGTTAACATATAGTGTATTATTAGTCTCAGGGGTAGACTTTAGTGATTCATCAGTTGCATATAACACCCTGTGCTCACTCCATCAAGTGCCCTCCTTAATGCCCATCACCCATTTACCCCCCCTCCCCTCTGGCAACCCCCAATTTGTTCCCTATAGTCAAGCTAACCCCAGACTTATTGAACAAAAGTTCTATTTTAAAAGGAATAAAGGAGACAGGAATTAAGCTATTATTTGAACCCCTTTTCTGGAACTTAGTTATGACTTTATGAGATTGCGTATCAATTGTCTCCCATTTATAGTCGTTAGGGCTCATAAATGAAACTCAGGTAGCATCCCCAGATTCCCTGAAGTAAAGGTAGTTTTTAAAAAGGAGTTGCCTGTTTGGGGAGACAATCGCATAATTGTGTAAGTGCCGAATGTAATGCCTTGCATATGAAAAGTGATACAAATTTTCATAGTATTAGAATTGAAAAAGGACCAACATTTAACTAATAATTGTATTTTTTAGAGTCTTATTCTGTGATTAAAAGACACCTGGAGCAGATAGTTTGGACTCCCAGAGTTCTGAGTACCAAAACTAAAAAATACTCCCCTAACAGCCACTAGACCTTTGGTAGACATGACATCTTCTGTTACAAAAATATGTCTACTTTCTGTTCATACTGTATTTTATTCACTATATCTTTCAGGAACAGAGGCCTCTAATAAAGTTAAGTTGTAGACCATATGGCTTCTGGACTGTGAAGAAAATCCTCTTTCTGAAGTTCAACCCAATTCTGCTCTTTCTGCTTATTTATGGTATTGTTAGAGATGCTGGCTGCAAGAGGGTAAAAACTGAAATCTCCTCATTGCTACAAAAAGAGGAAAAATAGCTTCAGAAAGTTATGCATAGGTTTCGTATAGTTTGCAGTTGGTCAAATTTCAGTTGTTTAATGGGCTGTCAGTATCATGTTGACCATCCAGACGATGAGCTCCAGGGGCTGTTACTGAATCTTGGTTAACCCTATAAAGAAGAGGAAAGGTTGGTTCCTAGAATAGAGGATCTGAATCTCTTCGTATCTGATTTTCAGAGCTCAGTATATATGGTCACTTTTTTTTTAAGTTGAGATTTGAAAAAATCTCAGACTCAGCACATGCCAGATTATTTATGATGATGTTTTGGTAATGAGGACAAAATCATTATTTTACTTTACATAAAGTGGTAAATTTCTGAGGCTTAAACAATAAACATAAAACAGATCATAGAATATACAGGTTTCCCCTGCTATCTGAACATAGAATTTATTTGAAGAATTTTATAAGTCAATGTGGCATAAAGGGAGGAAAGAATTAACATTAATTTACATGGCAATTCTTTTGAGCCTTCTCAGACCCCTCTCCCCAAAATAAAAACTTCTTTTAGGCTTTTCTGATACCTTACGACACATCTTGCTAGTGGATGCACAGAATAAAACAAGAGAAAGACCAGATGCTTAGAGACACAGTTCAAAGTAGTGGTAGCTGGATGTTGAGATCCTCAGTGTAGTTCCCAGGGAAGGAGCTCGGGGAGTGTGCTCTGCCTCTGTAAAGGGTTTCTCCAAAACAAATAATGCTATCTTGCTTTCTACCTTTTTTCCTAAAAGTGAAAATCCTCTTTGGATATCTTTCAGTCAGAGAAAATGTACTAATATTAGGTCTTCCATAAAAGTGAAGGGCATAATGTGAACTTTTGAAAAGCACGGGGGTTACTTGTATTGGTTTATTTGTTGTCTCTCAAATCTTTTAGAATAATCCTCAAAAGCCTTCTTAGCTTATTGCTGCATTTTTTTTCCCCTTTGAATTCAGTTGGAATTTCATGGAGAAACAATGGGCAACCTATGTGGTTAAAGAGGGATTTATAGATCATCGGAGGCTATAATACATCCACAGTCCCCATTATCTTGTCTATTAGTTGATTCTAACTGATTAATGCTCCCTGAGCAATCTCATGCAATTACCGAGTAGTAATATTTCACAGTTACAAATATAGTTATTACCAGAAATCTAAAAATTTTAACAATCACTGTTTTAATCACAGGATTGCATTGAGTGATAAGAAGTCCCAGTTATATTATTTTCTCTAATGTAGTTCACTTAGTGAGGCCAGGCTAGTCATTTTTACCCTGTTTTCCTTATTTGCAAACCAGGGATAATGCTGCATGCCGATTTACAAGCATGTGGTGAGGATTAATTAGATGAATATCAGCAGAGCCTTCTGAGCTCCTTAGGATTGAGGTGTTTATCCATCCGAGGTATTATTATCATTATCATTATCATGTTATTTCCCTTCGTTCATAAATAAAACCCATAGCTGATGAAGACTGAAAAGATTTTGTTGGCTTGCCAGGTCCCACCCTGCAACCTCTCAGAGTAGCAGGGCAAGCCCGAGTGAGTCCCTTGACAGAAGACATATTATGGATTAAACTGATACTTCGCTTGATCATAGCCAAAAGGTTTGTGTTAATGAGCTTAATAGTATTTACTTGGTGGGTGTCCAGAACAGCTGTCCTCTTTTGTTGCAGGTGCAAGAACCAAAGCCAAAGCAAGTCTGGATTTAGCAAATCCAATTACTTTTCAGGATTTGCTCCCTTCCAAGACAGCACTTATCATAATCACTCATTGATAATAGACACACTGTTATGTTGATACTGGATACCGATAACCAGATTCAGAGATCCATTTTCTTTTTTAAAAACACTATTTTAACTATGTAATAAGGCTTATCTAGACATGTTTTACATTTAGAGTGAAAGTTTGGCTTTGATTATGATAACACCAAACAGCTAATTCCAGATGCTTTTGATTTGATAACTTCCCTACAAGAATTGCATTTGAATTGTTTCTGAGCTCACAGATATTTCTTGATTAATTTTTTTTTTTTTTTTTTGTCTGCAGAAGCAAAAAGGGAATTCAGAGGACATCCTAATTAAAAACGAAAATGGATCATCACACAAGTAGCTTATTATGAGATGTAAAACTCCATGAAAAATGAATCTAATCTTTCCCAAGCAGGGTAAGCAGTATGTATGTTTTAATAATCCAGAACACCTGGATATTTCACATCCAAAGAGAAGGCAGAAATGTAAGGTGAAAGTGACCTTGTAATAAGGAAGAATTCGCGTATGGAAGGAGGAAGACTGAATGAGCAGACTAAGTGGTGACTGAAATTAGAAAACCCTTCCAATCAGTGCGAGGTAGAGGAAGCACGTATTGGTGGCATGACTGAAATGACATTGACGACCAGTAGCTCTCTGGCCGCACACACACAAGCAAGCCTGCTAGGGTGCCTTCTTAAAGAATCTATTTTTTCTATTTGTTCATTTTTTTGCAAGGGTGAAAGGGCAGGGAGAAAAGGTGTATTTGGTTTGAGAACAAGCAAACTCCGTTTTAAGCCTTGTCTTAGCTAGTTTACATTTTCTGTCATTAGCCAATTTTTTTTTTCTTCTCTAGGTGACACAGCCTTGCTTTAGTGGATTAGTTAGACAAATGCTTCGTTCATAAAATTATGTTCGTGTGCCTCGATAAAAATCCCTCTGCCCATTCGTGGCACATGAGATATTTCAGTAATTGATTTGGTTAATTGCAGGTTTCCCAAGGTAACACGTTTTCAGTACCTTAGAAGACTTTCTGTATCTAAATACCGATATTCCAAAACTTTTGAATTAAAATAATATCATTTTCCCAGTCAGTTTGTCTGACTCTTGAATTTCCTTTTTCCTTTTGCTTCTCCCTGCCATAGACTCTAACTTTGCAATTTTCCGTAGTTATAAAGATCATATATCCCAGAATTTCAAAAACTGTCCCAATTTCTCCCTGCAGTTTCACAAATCACTGCAATGTCTTGAGCGTCCAAATAATGTTGGCTATCCTGCCTATCCCATCAGGAAACTGTACAAAATTCCTGAGTCAGGAGTGTTCTGGTTCCGCTTATGAGGAAAATACAGTCTCTGTCCCCTTGTAGGGCACGAGTTTGAAAACTTAAGTGGATCCGCCCACTCAATGGTTGTGGATGCTTCACTAATTCACCAACATAAGAATCTGTTTGTATAGCCCTGTCTTCAGTTAGGCCTTCAGGGCAGGTTCTCTTTCCTTTCTTGGCCACAGATTCAGTTCTGAGTTCCTAGAATAAAGAGAACAAGATGTGGACTGAATGGTCTTTGTCTTAAAATAGTCATCTCAAAGATGACTCTTTTCCCCTAAAAATACTGGTAAGAAAAACTTGAAGGAGAGTAAATGCCATCATGTACCTGATGAAGTCTAAGTATCAGAAAGTCTGAGCCTGGAGGAAACTCTTTCAAGATGGAATTTGCTGAGAGAAGGTAGGAAAAGGTAGAAAGTAGTGATGGTTTGGGGACAGGGGTCCCCATCCTCTTACGTATACCCCCGCCTGACTTTGTTTTCTATTTGGCAAACAAGCTGTAAGTTTTAGAAGCCCAGGTAAAGGGAGGACACACGGATAACACGTAAGAGCTTTCACCAACTTTGAGCTTATTTTTAAAAAAATTTATTTATTTATTTGACAGAGAGGGTGAGCGAGCACAATCAGGGGGAGCAGCAGAGGGAGAGGGAGAAGCAGACTCTGCTGAGCAGGGGCCCCATGTAGGGCTTGATCCCAGGACCCTGGGACCACGACCCAAGCCATCTGAGACGCCCCACCATCTGAGTCACCCAACCAGGCCCTGATCTTATATTTTAACAAATGTTTGTAGACCTGCTTCATAATATGTCAATTATTGTGTTCCTTTTTTGGAGAATTTGTGAAGAAATCTTCCAAAATAATCATGTTCTCGCCATTTGGTTACTGCTTTTGACATTTTTTAGTGCCTGGAAATAGACTGGTAAATTAATATTGTTTTTTCCCACATGGATACTATTCTCCTAATCTTGACTGAACTGGAACTTTAGAACAGGAATGAGGAAAAATATTCAAGAATATAATATCTTTAAGAACATGATTATCTGTCTATATTTGTCTGTCTATCTATCTATCTATCTATCTATCATCTATCTATCACCTGTTATCATCTGAGAATGCTAGCTAATTAAATTAGCCTGGATTCGTATCTATGAGATTGTCTTCCATGAAATAGAGTGATTTTTCTATATATTATGCCACATTCCTTCCTGAATTCTTTCTTCCTTTTTTTAAGTTTTTTTTTTTTTTTTTAATTTATTGTTTGACACAGAGAGACACAGCGAGAGAGGAAACACAAGCAGGGGGAGTAGGAGAAGGAGAAGCAGGTTTCCCACTAAGCAGAGAGCCCAATGTGGGGCTCGATCCCAGGACCCTGGGATCATGACCTGAGCTGAAGGCAGACGCTTAACGACTGAGCCACCCAGGTGCCCCTCCTTCCTGAATTATTTATGAAATCGATCCTAGCATATTCTCTGTAATTTCTATCTCACCTGGGTTGCCATGTGCATTCACATTTCCCTGAGTATTTCTGGCTTTTTGATAGCAATTAAAAAGTCTAGCAGCATAATTGGTGATGGTAGAAAAGAGAATTAATTCTTGGTGAAGTATTTCTGGGTGCAATTAGTTCTGCACAGGATTGCATATTATATTTTTATTGTATTGTAACCTCACAATTTCTACCCACATCCTTATAACTATATTAGAGATGAATTACCAAGAATATAAGCCCACCTATATATTGGACTATATTCTAAGCCATGTTTATGATAGTCTTATTCTTAAATCCATTTGATGTTCTGGTGCTATTCAACATTCACTCTCACATTGGAGAAATCCAAAGTTGGGGTGGTGCGGTTATTAGTATAATTGCATGATTTCCAATTAAAAAAAAAAAGAAAAACCTCCCCTTATGTGGTCTCTATTTCTCAGATAGACTGTCTTTATAAAATAGTGGTTAACTTGTAGTCCCATATTTTTATCATTAATAAAATAGCCAACTGCCAATCAGAGCTTCTTACCAATATTAATAGCCAGATTGAATAAAAGTTTATTATTTTTCTGTAACATGTCAGGCACTGAATATGTGGAGGTGAAAAAAGCATATTCCTTCCTTCAAGGAGTTTATAAACTAGTGGGAAACATTTATATCAATGGAGACTGAGTTCTTATAATCCCAAAGCAAACTAATTTGTTTTAAGCTGTTCTATAACCTTTTATTAGATAAATTTGATTTTCATTAAATTTTTAAAAATGAGGTCAAAGCTTTTCTTATCTGTTTTTGGATGGGTTATTCCTAGCCAAGTTATGGTGGCGAAAGAGGTTGACAGTGTTAGGATTATAATTCAGAATAGGGACTACCAGAAAGGGCTTTTGTCATTGAAGTGGTTCTTGTGTATAGCTGATTTAGCCTTAAATGAAGTAGGTTTGCATTATGGGAAAAATAGTGGCAAAGGGGCTTTTGTTTGCTTTTTACAATATTTTATGCAGGGGTGATACAGTTGAAAAAGTTAGCTTTGCTCCCAACCTGTCAAAGGTACCCAAACCACAAGAGGGAGAAATAACTGTTTTGCAAAAGGAATTCTAGAAGCAATCTCCTTTGTGAATGCTGGTTGGTATTTCATACCTGGGCACTGTCTCAGGAGAGATTATTCTCTAGTGAGCAATGCAGCAGGGATGAACAGTGAAAATCTGAGATTTATTACAGTCATGTGAAATATAACCTTACATGTTCTAGACTCTGATTTCTTCTACTGGCTAATACCAGAAGTTTAGGAGGAAGAAGGGGGAAAGTCTCACTCATGACTTGTCTGTCTTCTTCACATAAACACACATTAACACTCATATTTAAACACAGACACACACACATTTATACACAAAGCTGCCAGTGATTTGCACAGTGCTATTTATGGAAGAGGTAGGCTCTGGTTCCTAAATCCTGCAGTAATTACTTTATTTCTTGAAGCATGAGATTTGATTACCCACTTATTATTATTATGCATGCTGTGTAATGTTTTTGACTGTCACTTCATTCAGCTCTTCTTAAAAAAAAAGACTCTCAACAATTTAGCTGTGGAAGACCAATATTTTGCACATTAGTGGTAAGCTCTGGCCAAGAAATCCATAGGATTTTAGGAGGGCCTGAAGTAGAGGCCTGGCAGACCAGTGTTTTCTAAAGTTACAAAGAAGACATTAGGAGATTTGAAAAGATGAGTGAATTTGAGAAGCGGAGCAGGTAGCTATGAAATGAACACCACAGGATAAAATTTAGTTCTTGATTTAAATGAAGGTTGGGTCTCAAACAATGAGAGCAGAACATTGGATAATTAATTTCCTTTACCTATGATTCAATAACCATGGCTAGTGTCTTGGCAAAAACCTTCTACCAGCATGAGCTGCTACCTCTCCCCTCTGCTGTGAAACCTGTTTATATTTTGGGAACATGATGAAAAATAAAAAATTATCACAAAGCAAGGAGAAGGGACAATTTGTATGTGGTATTAGATAACTCTGACTTCCCATATGGAAAAAAAATAAAGCTGATCCCCATTTTACTAATTCAACAATAGATTAGATGGGTTAAATACTATTATGAAAGCATAAATTTCACTCATAGGAGAAAACATAGTGAATATATCGTAATTTAGGGAAGGAGAAAGACCTTTAAATGAGACTCTCAAAACATAAATTCTAAGATAGGAAATGGTCAGCTTTAGTTACATTGCAATGAAAGATTTTTGCTCAATAAAGGATGCCATTGACTAAGTAAAGTGATGAATGACTCCTCAGGAGACAACATCTGAATTTTGTAAGATCAGGAAGGGCTCAGTTTCTAGAATGTGAAATGAATTCTTTAAAAAGCAATGAGAAAAAGGCAGGGAATTAAATGGAAAAATAGGCAAAAGGTAGGAGATGGCAATATAGATAAGGGAAAGCCTGATTTGCTAATGAGTATATAAAGTAGTAATCCAACAAATGGAAATTAACACACTGAGACACAATTTTACATATATCAGTTTATTTGCAATCAGAAAGAAGCATTCTACCAAGGTTGGAGAGGACATGGAAGTCTATTATTTTTATGCTGTGTTTGAGAATGTAAGTGGTTCATTTCTTTTTTCCTGGAAGCAGAGTTCCAGTCCTTGGTGAGATTAAGAAAATGTATGCATTAAGTTGCAGGATATAAATTCAATGCACAGAAGTCAGTTGGATTTCTATATACTAACAATGAAGCAGAAGAAAGATCAAGGAATCGATCCCATTTACAACTGCACCCCAAACCATAAGATATCTAGGAATAAGCCTCACCAAAAAGGTAAAGGAACTGTACTCTGAAAACTCTAGAACACTTATGAAAAAAATTGAGGAAGACAAAGAAATGGAAAAACATTCCATGCTCATGGATTAGAAGAAAAAATATTGTTAAATGTCTATGCTACCCAAAGCAATCTACACATTCAATGCAATCCCTACCAAAATACCACAGAGCTGGAAAAAATAATTGTAAAATTTATATGGAACCAGAAAAAGACCCGCAATAACCAAAGGAATATTGAAAAAGAAAACCAAAGCTGTGACATCAGAATTCTGGACTTCACAGTATATTACAAAGCTGTCATCATCAAGACAGTATGGTACTGGCACAAAAACAGTCACATAGATCAATGGAACAGAGCAGAGAACCCAGAAATGGACCCTTAACTGTATGGTCAACTAATCTTCGACAAAGCAGGAAAGAATATTCAATGGAAAAAAAGACAGTCTCTTCAATAAAATGTGTGAGGAAAATTGGACAACCACATCAGAGGAATGAAATTGGACTACTTTCTTACGCCATGCATGAAAATAAACTCAAAATGGATGAAACACCTCAGTGTTAGAGAGGGATCCATCAAAATCCTAGTAGAGAACACAGGCAGCAACCTCTTCAACCTCAGCTGCAGTGACTTCTTGCCAGACACATCTCCAAAGGCAAGAGAAACAAAACAAAAATGAACTAGTGGGACTTCATAAAGATAAAAATCTTTTGCACAGGAAAGGAAACAGTTGATAAGACCAAAAGACAACTGACAGAATGGGAGAAGATATTTGCAAATGTCTTATCAGATAAAGGGCTAGTATCCAAAAATCTATAAAAAATTATCAAACTCAACATCCAAAAAAAAAAAAAAAATCTAGTCAAGAAATGGATAGAATACATGAACAGACATTTCTCCAAAGAAGACATCCAATGGCCAATAGACCCTTGAAAAATGCTCAATACCATGCAACCTTAGGGAAATACAAATCAAAACCACAATGAAATACCACCTCATTCCAGTCAGAATGGCTAAAATTAACAAGTCAGAAAATGACATGTTTGTGAGGATGCAGAGAAAGGGGAACTCTCTCTTGGTGGGAATGCAAGCTGTTGGTGGGAATGTAAGCTGGTGCAACCACTCTGGAAAATAGTATGGAGGTTCCTCAGAAAGTTAAAAATAGAGTTACCTTATAACCCAGCAATTTCACTACTAGGTTTTTATCCAAAGGATAAAAATGGCTGAAATTAGAAAGTATTATGATATGTAAAATATAGGTCAGTCAGAGAAAGACAAATACTATTTGATTTCATTGATATGTGGAATTTAAGAAACAAAATAGATGGGCATAGACAAAGGGAAGGAAAAATAAAATAAGACGAAAACAGAGAGAGAGGCAAATCTGAAGAGACTCTTAATGCTAGGAAACAAACTGAGGGTTGCTGGAGGGGAGATACATGGGGGGGATGGGATAATTGGGTGATGAGATTTGGAGGGCATGATAAAATGAGTGGTGGATATTATAGGCAACTGATGAATCCCTCAATTTTACCTCTAAACTAATAACACATTATATTAACTAAATTGAATTTAAATAACATTTAAAAAAAGTAAATAAATCTTAATAAATTATTAATACTAATAAAAAAAGAATATATATGCCTTATGATCCCTTTATCCTCAATGGATAAATGCCAGAAAGGTTTTCTTTTCTTCTTCCTCTTTTTTTTTTTTTTTTTTTTTTTTTTGAGAGAGAGAGAGTGTGAGTGAACACAGAAAGGCAGAGGAAGGAGCAGAGGAAGAGGAAGAGAGAGAATCTTAAGCAGGCTCCTTGCTCAGCATAGAGCCTGATGTGGGGCTTGATCCCACAACTTTGAGATTATGACTTGAGCTGAAGTCATGAGTTGGATGCTTAACCCACTGAGCCACCCAGGCACTGCCCGCACCCCCCTGAAATTTTTTTTCAGAGGTCACTTAAAAAAACATCTTTAGGGGTTTTTATTTGGCTATTGTTTGTGGTAGTGAGGCGATAAAGGCAGAGTAGGTATCTATTACTAGGAGAGTAAATAAGCAAATTGTGTTGGCTGCACAGTAAGGAAAAATCACATAGTCGAAAACAATGAACTAGATGTGAATACAAATCTCAGATACGATACGGACAAAGCAAAGATAAGGAAGCAAATAAGAGTCACAGCATAGTACATTTTTATAAATTAATACATGACTTGTGATAAGCACTGGGTATTTTATGTGTGTTCGATGACTAAACTGTACACCTGAAACTAATATTACACTGTATATTAACTAATTGGAATGTAAATAAAAATTAAGAAAATCAATGTATGACATACAAACCCATTCATGATATCATGATTTATAATAAGAAATATATATTTGATCTTTGTTTTTGACTCCTGGCCAGAGTTTGTAAAACCTTTGTAGTTTGCTAAGTGATAAAAATGCTGGGAGCATCTTTTGTTCTAATATTTGGTTTTTGCCCTGGTTCCTAAGGCAAAGTTTCTAAATCTCTTGGAATTTCATAGATATTGGGGATGTCTTTTTTTCTGTGAAGCTACACTTGGTGGACTCCTGGATAGCTTCAGGGTTGGGGCTGATCATCAGGAAGACCAAGTCATGATTAGAAGCTTGGAACTTCTATGAGGAGCCCCACCCCTCATCCTCGAAAGGGAAAAGGGAAAAGAAGGGCCGGATATTGAGTTAAGAATTAGTCATGCCTAGGCCTATGTGATGAAGCCTCCATAAAAACTCCTGAACTATGGTGGGAGGCAGGCAGTGCATGGGTGTCTCAGTCAGGTAAGCATCTGACTCTTGGTTTCAGCTCAGGTCATGATCTCAGGGTTATGAGATTGAGCCCTGCATCTAGCTCCTTGCTCGGTATGAAGTCTGCTTGAGAGTCTCACTCTCCCTTTCCCTCTGTCCCACCTGCTAGTGCTCTCTCTCTCCAAAATAAATAAATTAATTTGAAAACATCCCTGAACTATGGGGTTTGGAGAGCTTCTGGATTGGTGAACCCTACATGCTGGGAGGGCAGTGTACCCCAACTCCACAGGAACAGAAGAAGCTCTTCTGCTCAGAAACCTACTGGCTCTTGCAGGATGTATCACTTCATCTGGTTGTTCATCTGTATCTTAATGACATCCTTTATTACTTAACAAACTAGCAAACATAAATGAGTTCTGTGAGACATCCTAGCAAATTATCGGAAGAGGAGGTGTTGCGAACTCCAATTTATTGCCAGTTGGTCAGAAGTACAGGTGACAACCTGTGACTTGTGACTGGCATCTGAAGTGGAAGTGGCCTTGTAGGATCCTTGTGGGATCTGATGTCAAGTCCAGGTAGATAAAGCGTCAGAACTTAACTGAATCGTAGGGCACTCATCTGGTGTCAGAGTTAGATGGGGTGGGGCGAACCCCCACAGATTTGGTGGTCAGAAGTGTTGTGAGTAGTAGAAGAGAAATATGGGAGTGTTTTCCATACATTATTTTGTAAGGAAACATGCTAGTTTAAGGACTAATATTGAACACAGTAGAACGGGTGTCTGAAGGGTGGGGCTGTGGGTGGTAGGGACTGGAATGGAGAGCAAGGATGAAGGGGAAAACATGTCACAATAATGAGTAAGAAGAATTCCATGCTTCTTCCTGCCATTTCTCAAACAAAAATGGACTTTGACTTGTTTCATTTTTTAAAAACTGGCATTCATCTTGGAAATAATGATGGAGGGAGCACAAGATCCAGGTTACAAAGCATGCTTTTGTTCTGAATCTGTTATAATCAGTAGAGTCGTCTCTGCTTTTGGATGCTCCTATTCCTCAGCTATAAAATAACGATCCTCCTGATGCTTCCCAATTTTGAGTCCCATTAAGTGAGTTCTAAACATGTAATACTTCTTTGTAAACTGTAAAATGCTTTTCCAATGTTAACCAATTTCATTTTCCTTGTAGCAAGTTTATTCACACAGAAAAACTTTGTGCCTTTTTTATAAACCAAGTTGGAAATTGAAAACTGAGCCTCCTTTTTACTCTCAGGTGGTTCTCCATTCATCTTGGAACAAGTATTGATCAGTGTTCTTTGTCCTAAAAGTGACAGTTTAATGTAGTCGTTTAGAGCTGGCTTCAGGAGTCAGACTGTCTGGAAAAGTGTTGAACTCCCACTTGATCTGAGTGACCTGGGGCAAGTGACAAATTTTTACATCTCAGTTCTCTCATCTGTAAAGTGAAGGTAGTCTTATTGACCTTAGGACCGACCTGGGAGAATTAAATTAGCTAAAGAATTTTAAGTGCTTAGAATAGTCCCCATCACCTAGTTAGTGCTCAGCAAACGTCAATTGCGACTGTTATTATTATTATTTTATTAGGATAAACCTCAGGGACTGACTTTGGTCATTCTCTTTACTTATACTTTTGCTATAAATAATCCAAATTGTTTTTTAGGAAATATCAAAGAAAACAACAACAAAAAAGATAAACTTGATGAGGAAATGGTCCAGATATCTTCCAAAGTATGAAAGCATCTAAGGCAGATATGTTTTATTTGCCAAAATGACCAACATTCACACATTTTGTCTACATTCTAGTCTACTAGACTAGTGAAAAACATTTAGTCTAGCAAGCTCCCTTTCTTGTTTCTTTTAATTCTGTTTTTCTTGACTCCAGAGATAATTTAGACCGATGACCACATCATAGCCCCCCTCAGATACTTCATTTTTAAGAAGTATTTTTTGACACATGAAGTAAAAACTGCATGTCTCAGACATTCTGATTTAAAGAGTAATATGTTTATAGTGGGAATTTTGGAAAATAATGTTACAGGATTTTTCCATCTGTGTCTACAGTTCTTGGTCACTCTGCTTTGAAGAATGAAGAGGTAGACCAGACGTTGAGTGGTGGGCAGCAAAGCAAAGTTTGTGGAGGGATAGTAAAGTTATTGAGTGATAATACAAAGTTCCCCAAGAAGGAGGAGACCCAAGAGGGTTACCGAGGGAATTTCTAAGCCTAGGGATTTTTATGGGCTTGTTGGCAGGCTGTTTTAATCTGATTATCCCTCCTAGAAACTATTACCCAACCAGGTTTTTGTCACCTATCAAGTGGGAGAGAGTAGAGGGCTCCTTCCAGAGTGGTGTAAAATCCCTTTAAGTGTAGTTTCCTTTAAGGGTGGGGCCCCTTTTCTCTGCCTGGCTTTCTTCCAACTCTTCTTCATTAATAAAGAAAAGAAAAAAGTACAAAGTTGAAATCATTCATATTCTATGTAAAGAATGATAGCTGACATTTTAAAACAAAAACATTAAGTTTAACTTTACTTAAATTTGACAGAAGAAAAAAGATACTATTAAACTTTAAGTACTTGAAAAAATATGTATTTTCAGTTGCCAGAAGTTTCACCAAAGTTAAAATAAAAGATTAAGAACAAAAAATTAAAAGATTTTAGATAATTAATTATTATTGTGGTGGTGGTGATTATTGTAACTTGAAACTACACATTCCTTAGCATGGACTGAAGTTTCCAGATAATAAAACTCAATGTACTCTGTTATTAATAAAAATCAGTTCACCTTTCATTAATTTAAATACAAGTTTTTAAAATTAAGCCACTGCTTTTAGGATCACTCTTTAAGAGAAAAGAGTGATCTGTAAGCAGAATGTATGGTAAAATGACAAATAGCTTTTAGGAAACACAAGGAACTATAAATTCAGAGGACTCGTTTAGTTCTGTTAGTCTTTCTGAGTACATGACTAGGTGTTTTGGCTTCATTATTTCAGAAAGTATTATTTCTAATAGTCTTCTCAGCTGCTCAAAATCATAGCACATCTTACTTTGGATCATAATGTTTATTTGTTTATAATTAAAAACTTCTTTTCTTGATGAAGAAGGAGAATACTTTCTCATTAAGAGCAGGTTTTAATTTATACATTTTTTACTAAAAAATTTGTGCGTAGTATCAAGTCTGATTTTGAAGGTGGTTTCTCAATGTTCCAGACTTCTGCTCTGATCTGAACCATTTTTTGCATTGACACAGTGTTCATACAGAGATTTTTTTAAAAAATCACATATGTTAGGTGCTAAGGGATGAATTTTGTCCCCCTCCACATTCATATGTGAAACACTAATTCCCAGGGCGCCTGGTTGGCTCAGTGGGTTAAAGCCTCTGCCTTCAGCTCAGGTCATGATCTCAGAGTCCTGGGATCGAATCCCACATTGGGCTCTCTGCTCAGCAGGGAGGCTGCTTCCTCCTCTCTCTCTCTCTCTCTCTCTCTCTGCCTACTTGTGATCTCTGTCAAATAAATAAATAAAAATCTTAAAAAAAAAAGTAAAAAAAAAAAAAAAAGAAACACTAATTCCCAACAGGACTGTATTTGATATAGAACCTTAGGAGGTAATTAGGGCTAAATGAGGTCTTAAGGGTGGGGCTCTAATCAGATAGTATTAGTGTCATTACAAGAAGCAACAATAGAAAGCTCATTCTCTTCACATTCAGAGAAGTTATGGGAACACACAGGGAGATGTGGCCATCTGCAAGTTAGGAAAAGAGTTCTCACCAGAAACTGACCATACTGGCACTCTGATCTCAGGTTTCCAGCCTCCAGAACTGTGAGAAAATAAAATTCTGTTGTTTAAACCACCCAGTCTGTAGTATTTTGTTATGGAAGCTGAAACTGACTGATACATGAGGTGATTTCACTGTATCTTGGATCCCATGTTTGTTTTTTGGATTGAGTTTTTATTTTACTGGAGTTTGTCCAGTGATAAACTTTTTTAGAAAGAGGATATGGATGGTAAACGTTCTGGATCCTTGAATATCTGAAAATGGTATTTTGAACTAAGATATAGAGGTACTATATCCACTGCTTTTTCTTTTTTAATACATAAGATTAAATTTGTTCAGATTTTAAAATTCCAGAAATTGGCATGTAAAATTTAATCATTAACAGAACCTCATAAATGGCTAAACAGGAGTCAGAAGAGTAAGTTATGATATACATCCAAGTTGATGTAGACCTTGGCTGTGTGTTGTAGTTATTGATTTGATTATCGCCTCTGCTACTTTTTTGTAATAGTGTCATAAAAAGTTGTCACTTAAAGTTGTATAAAATGTTGTCATTTAAAGTCATTGAGCTTCTGCATTTACCCTTGAAGTGCCTACTTGAAGACACCTTGTGTGACATAATTAAATGTCTTTATCACTTAGCCTACACTTGGACCTAGTTGAAGACTAAATGATACATCATGGATTTAGCCATATAATTTCAGCTGTATATTCAACCATTGCAATGAAAGACTGACCCATTCACAGTTATGCCCTCATGGGGACCTAGAGTTTTTTATTTAGCTCAAAATTATAATCTTGATCCTTCTAACTTGCTTAAAATTGTATAATGTTCACATTTAGTAATCTCAAGGTTTTTTTATTTGGTTAAACTTGTAGTTTTAATTTTTTCTTAATTGAATTGCATGCTACAGTTAAAATAGTTCTCTTAAAAATCAACCAGTGAGTCTTGTTAAATAGAAGTAATGGGGGCGCCTGGGTGGCTCAGTTAGTTAATGGTTAGAGTAATAGTTCTTCATTTCATGTGAACTAATCACAGCCAAATCTTGTTTTCACTAGAAATTCTTCCACATTTTCTGAGTTTGGTGCTGGACAGACATCTTATGGGTCCTATATGTCCTAAAATAAAACTACTTTTTATTTCAGTGCTTGAGAAAATTTTGCACAATATTGTTCCATTTGATAAAACAGAGAACGACAAACTCTCTTTTACAGGTGTGTGAGTATATATGTTTTTGTGTGTTAACATCCATTCATACTGAGATATAATTGCTCCATGAACTTTCTTTCTTTATAGACCTTTTCTTTTGTATTTGTTCAGGGCCAAACTGCAGTTCACATCTCCCCCACACATTAGAAGTGGGATTACTAGATCAAAATTTCCACTGGTACTATTATTAATTATCCGCAATTTGTTACCAGCTTCTGTACTTGCTGACTCTGTGAGAAGGTAATCCAGAATTTTGTTGGAAAGAATGGTCCTTAGGTTTTTTAGATCTTTTCTGTCTTTGGCCTACAGTTTTTCTGGGCTTCTATTTCTCCATCTAGTTGATGCCAGATGCTCTCTCTCTTCCAGAAAGTACTCACAGTTTCTTGCCTGGGTAATTATTTTTGAAAGACCATATGAATTAATTTTGTGTTTTCTGTCATTTCAATGGGATTTTTGGAAGGAAAAGAAGTGAGCACATTTATTCTTTCCTCCTTCTTGAACTAGATGTCTTTCTTTCTTACATGGTCCCTCCCCCATTTAGTTAATTGCCAACTTAAGGGGCTCCACCAAGCCATCATATTTTTCTTATTTTTCAGAACAACCCCAAAATTACCATCCATGAGGCGATCAATTTTCGTATCACTTTTTTGTAGCATCTTAGTGAGAAAAAAAAATGTGTTTACTGTTCACAGATTATACTTTTCACCTCTGATGGTATATAAGATTTGTTATTTGTTTCTTTTTTTGGACATTTAAAAAAAGTTACTTCAGTTAAGAAAAGTACCTGGTACTCTAATTCAGTTGCTATGTATTTCTATTTTGCAGAGATTTTGAATCTTTGCAGAGTAGTTCCTATGTATTCTATTTTGCAGAGATTTTGAATAAAAAATGCCAATGTGAAATATGCAAGGCAGACTCACTGTGCAATCCCTTGAGACCATGGCTATGGAGAGTGTGGTAACACTGGTGATTTATGGCTGGTTGCCCTAACACTCTTACTGTCCTGAGCCACTCTGGACCATCCCAGAAGACTAAAGCTTCCCTTTCCCCATCAATCATTACTGGAGTATCGAATGGGTGGCTAATGATGTTGTTGGCCTGTGGTTATATTCATGTCTCTTTTTGGAGAACAATAATCTTCACATTTCTGCTTGTGGCCCTAGGCAGAGCTGGAAATGAGAATAAAATTTTCTCTTTTCCGTCCAAAGGATGAAAATACTGCCCCAGAGTCTGCCCATGCTGAAAGCTGTAACTACTATTCATTCTCCAATGATGCTCACTTCCTCACCGATAAATCCATAGTTTCCACACTCCTGGTGGAACGTTGAGAGATAATGTTACATCTTACTGTCTATCCCAAGTTTGGCTCACTTAACAATTAGATGATTAATTGAGTAATTATTGCTGGCGCTGATAATGTAATTATTATTGCCCCAGTGAAGTCACCACAGTGACCTCACAGCTGTGATCATGATACAAGAATTGTGGCATTCTCTGACTTAGAAAAGATGCCACTGATCCAGGCCTTGTGCAGAAAAAGTTCTCAGAAAAGATAGAAAAGATGTCTTTTTAATTGAATCTGTAATTTGTAGAATGTTCTGTGATATATCATATTCAGCCTGACGACAGGCTGAGTATGAGCTGGGCATCCCAGTGAAGTCAAACCATTTACATTAGAGATAGGAAAAAAAAAAAAAAAGGTCCCCCAGGGTAGCTATGTTACGCCATATTTTTAGTCTTTTTTGGTAAATTCTAGAGTGGTCTATAGCATATTTTTCCAGTTTTCACATCATTCGATATATCCACTTCCATAACTACCATGTATTTTGTTCTTGTTGTTGTTTTAGTAGACTGTGAATTGATTCTTCCTATCCTATCCTTAATATTTATCTGAATTGCCCAGAGCTTTGGGTATTTCAGCTTCTCATTTTCATTCCCTTTATTAGCTGTAGGATATTGGGCAAATCATTTAACTTCTCTGAGTGTGGTGGATACCTAGCATGTGAGGTGATTCTGAACATTCTACAAATTACAGATTCAATTAAAAAGACATCTTTTCTGTCTTTTCTATCAACTTCTAACACAGTATCTTATGCATAAGAAACATGATGATGAGATGAACTAAATTAACACACAGACCCTGCCCTCAATAAAAGGTTGATTGTTATAAATGTGAGATGACACTTGGGAGTCAGCTTTGTGTTATCTATTTTTTTTTTTTTAAGATTTTATTTATTTATCAGAGAGAGAGAGGGCGAGAGCAAGCACAGGCAGACAGAATGGCAGGCAGAGGCAGAGGGAGAAGCAGGCTCCCTGCCGAGCAAGGAGCCCGATGCGGGACTCGATCCCAGGACGCTGGGATCATGACCCGAGCTGAAGGCAGCTGCTTAACCAACTGAGCCACCCAGGCGTCCCAGCTTTGTGTTATCTAGATGAGAATGGCCACTTAAAATCTTCACTTGATGGTCTGTAGAACTCCAGAGCCTCTGTCAATATTTCTGTTTATTCTTTGTGTAGGAGGGTAATGGAAAATTTAGGTAGGCCAGAATTCTTTAATTCCCCCCCTTATATTGTTTTTGTTCTGTGGTATATCACTCCAAGGTGAAATCTAGCTTTTTTTTTTCTTTAAAGATTTTATTTATTTATTTGACAGAGAGAGATCACAAGTAGGCAGAGAGGCAGGCTGAGAGAGAGGAAGGGAAGCAGGCTCTCTGCTGAGCAGAGAGTCCGATGCGGGACTCGATCCCAGGACCCTGAGATCATGACCTGAGCCAAAGGCAGTGGCTTAACCCACTGAACCACCCAGGTGCCCCTGAAATCTAGCTTTTTAATTGATTTTCAGTGCCAAAATATCACTGAAGCAAGCATTCATGAAATTAATAGACTTTATTTGTATTTCTTCTTTAAATTAAAACACTCTTTTCCAATGAAATTCTCCACTCACATCTACTTTCTATGTATATCTATCTTTTATGTCCTTATTTTTATTTAAATATATATCAAAAAAGGTATAGTAATATGTATTATATTTTATGTTCGTAATACATTTAATATATATATTTTGTATTTAAAACATTTATACAGTGGCGTTTTGCTGTATTTCTTATTTTACTTCTGATGCCTTTCACAAAACTTTAGTTTCTAAGATCTATGTTGATATAGATATAATTTTAGCAGTCATACCTAATATAACACTTTATCTTTTAATTTCAATATTTAAAGATGCTTCCATTTAAGAAACAAAAGAGACAAGCAAAGGGAAAAAAGGAAGGAGAGGCAAACTAAGAAACAGACTCTGAATGACAGAGAACAAACTGATGGCTACCAAAGGCAAGTCAGGGGAGATGGGTTGAAAAGGTGATGGACTAAGGAGTGCTCCTGTGGTGAGCACTGGGTGTTGGAGGGAAGTGTGAATCACAGCCCTGTACAATTAAAACTAATTTTACACTGTATATTATGAACTGGAATTTAAGTAAAAACTTAAAAAGAGATGCTTCTAATATTTTGCTATTATAAACAATAAAGAGTGTGTTTATACCTCTTTCTGTATTCATGTATAAAATTTCTCTGGTGGCTTACAGCCAAGAGTGGAGTATGGCACAAGGTATGTATATTCTTGGTTTCACTAGTCTACCAAATTGTACCCTAAAAGGATTCCAATAATTCATAATCCACAGCCTTTTCTAGCATTTCATGCTGTATGAATTATTATATTTGTTAGTCACATTAGTATGAAGTGGATATACACATGGAGCTCTGCACATCCATGGATATGTTTCTAGATCTGGCTTTCTTTTCAATTATAACACTGCCTTGATTACTATGGCCTTATGAAAATCTTAATAACTTGTTGATTTAAGCTCTGCTATTTGTTTTGTTTTTTGAAATTACAGTTATTTTAGAATTTTATTTTTTATTAATTTTAAAATTTGCGAATTATGACTGCCACATTGCACAACTTCCAGATGTCACCATTCATAGAGAATACAAACTGCAACAATATTGTCCTGTGGTAAATTCTTTTAAACTCTTTAAATATTTTTTAAAAATAATTATTTATTTATTTTTTAATTTTTATAAACATATAACGTATTTTTAGCCCCAGGGGTACAGGTCTGTGAGTCGCCAGGTTTACACACTTCACAGCACTCACCAAAGCACATACCCTCCCCGATGTCCATAACCCCACCCCCTCTCCCAAACCCCTGCCCCCAGCAACCCTTTAAATATTCTGACTGCTTTTGCCACTGAATGTGCAAGCTAATTTGGCAGAAATATATTTATTTCATTATAGGCTTCATGTAGTTATATACTTATAGATACTCTAAATGGATACAAATTTCTTTGTGTTCTTTTTTACTGCTCCAACCTGGATGAGAGTCTGATATAGCAAGAACTCTAAAAATAATAGCTGAATGAATAAAGTTTTCTACCTACCTCTTCACTCGTTCATTCATTCATTCATTCATTCATGTGTCTGAGATATTTCTCCACCTATTGTGGTATATTTGGATGTCTATTAAATGCCATTTAATGCTGTTTACCTGTTTTTCAGAATGGTTTTGTAAAGCTTTTGTCAGGTTAAATCCTACTCTTTTAAAAAACATGTTATTTATTTATTTGAGAGAGAAAGAGGGAGAGAATGCACACAAACAGGGGAGAGGGGAGAAGGAGAGGCAGGCTCCCTTCTGAGCAGGAGCCTGATGTAGGACTCATTCTCAGGACTTGATCCCATGACCTGAGCTGAAGGCAGATGCTTAATGACTGAGCCAACCAGGTGTCCTTAAATCCTCCTCTTAAAGTTTTATTGTTATTATGACTGGCATATTACTCTTTAAATAATTATTGGTATAGAAAAATTACTTTTGTTTTTTGAAATGTTCATGTATCTCATTGTTACATAGTCATTAATTATAAAAGTTTGTCTTTTGACTCTCCTTTTTCTCTATATTCATGATCATATCATTTTCAAATGATATTTTTACTCTTTTTAAAAATATTTGTCTTTTTATCTTGTCTAATTGTATTGGCCAGGACCTCTATGAAGTAGGCATGATGTTTGCAGTATGTTTTTGCTTGTCACCTGTTACACAGTTAAATAAGATTATGTCTCTGTCTGCTTTGCTAAGGTTTTTTAAAGATAAGTAAAAGTTATATTTTATTGAATTTTTTTATTTTTACATGATTTGAAATTACATATTCCCCTTTAATCACTTAATGTAGTTAATTTAATAAATTATCTAATTTTGAAGCATCTTTCAATTTGTAAAATCAGTGTAATTTGTAAAAACAACAGATCTTATGGTGTGTTTCTACAAAATATTGTTGGATTCTTTTTGGTAATCCTTACATAGAATTTTTGTGAATATGTTCACAAATGCAGATGATCTAGAATGTTAATTTTTTAATGTCTATCTAATTTTGTCATATCTGTTATATTGGTCTTATAAAAATTATAGGCCGCTTTGCCTTATTTCTGTATTCTAGAAAAAATTGTAGGAGCTGTAGGTTATTACACGTTAATATGGATGGTTAGTAAAATCTGCCTGGAAAAACTATCTGGGTGGTGACTTTTAGAAAGATGTTTTCATCCATCATCCGATCACTTTTAATGGTTTTTGAGATAGTCCAGTCCTTTTTCTTAGGAAATATTTTCTGGCCAATCTTCAACTCATAATTAAAAAAAAAAAATCTCTGCTTTATAAGTAGTGGGTTTCCCCCTTTCATTCTGAATCTTATTTATCAGTGTTTTCATGAATCTTACTAAAGAATTGCCTATATGAATTGTCTTTTAAAAATAACTTTAGTTTTGTTAATCCTTCCTCTTCTTTTTCTGTTTCATTGATTTTTGCTCTTCATTATTGGCTTCTCACATAGCTTTAAAACGTGTTCCTGCAAAAAATATGCCATCGCACAGTTTCTAATTTTTGAGTTGAATGCTCAACTAACTTTAGACATTTTTTTTTTACATCTGTAAACTTGAATTTATATATATAACTTTGCTTTCAAAATTGTGGCGTGCAGTGCTTTCATGATGTTTCAACTGTTAAGTATTTTATCATGTGAGCTATTTACTCTTGGGCCCATTGATTCTGGGACGTGGGATAATGAGTTTTCAGTTATGTGGCTCTTTTCTTCCTCTCCCTTCCTCCTCTCTCCATCCTTCCTTCCTCTCATGCTGTCCCTTTGATTTCTAATTGTTTTATACTGTGGCAGCTCTTGGAGGCATTAGCAAGTGAGGGTGACACAGTCTATGGTTTGGGCATAGGGACAAATGCTATTTGGAGGGCACAATTCTCAGGAAGAAAGAGGAGGATCTTTGGAGACTGAGGGCAGAAGTTGGTTGAAGCTGTGACAGCTCGGGTATTAGCAAGTGAGCTCTCATTCAGGTCATCTGCTGGCCTGACATCCCTGATTTCATATTGAACTGTGCATTCAGGTTTCTGTGGCCTCGGACCCTCACAGACATGGGACTGGGGCCCCAAGTTTCCTTGCCAGAGACATGAGTTATTTCTCCCGTGTCTTTGGTCTCTGAAGGTGAGAGACTGTGCTGTAAGTGTACACAGCTCACTCCAGCACTGAGACTTCATAAGGTCCTGCCCCTGCACTGCCTTTGGGGCTAGAATTTGGTCTCCTATATTTGGTTGGGACCCTGGAGCGAGACAGCACTGCGTTGTGACTCTCACTAGGGCATTGAGGGAGGCGTCTGTGAGGATAGGGGATTGCTTGATTGGTGGCATATGCCAGACTCCTCAACCCTAAGTTTTTGAGGGGAGGCCACTTGTGGCACTCAAGTGTTTCTTATCCAGGACTCCCTTGCCAGTTCCCATAGATCTGAGATCTCGGGAGACTGGGCTTCCTCTGGGAAGAGTTGTCTCAGCAGCAGTGACTGGGGTCTACTTCTGCCGTTGGCTCAGCTGGATCCGTTGTTCAGCTCATCCTAGTTTATCCTCTTCCTGTCCCTCTATCTGGAATCGGATTTACTCTCCCTCACACAACCAGAGCCACAAAGCGCACCTTGTAGGCTCCCAACTGCATTCTGTTTGCTTTCCTGGGAAACTTCATACTCCACTCACCAGGACCAGGGCTCCAGCCCAACCTCCTTCCATTGTCTGTGGTTTGTGTGGATATAGAACAAGGGGAACTTGGAGGAGACCATACTCAGGTCTGCAGGAAGAGAAGAAAGAGGAAAATGGCTGGTGACTAATCTTGGAAGGTGGGGGAAGTTGATAGCCCTTGGTATTTTCAGGTAAGCTCTCATTTGGGTTCTCTGCTGGCTGGGCACACCTTATTTAATGATTTGAGAATGGAACTGCACATCTAGGTTTCAGCAGCCTTGGACCTTGGCGTTTGTAGAATTGGGGTTCCAGGAGTCACTACTGTGGAATGTTTGTTAGAGTTAATGTACCTGCGTTGATACATCATTATCACCTAAGGTCCATAGTTTATATTAGGGTATACTTTCAGTGTTGTACCTTCTGTGGGTGTGGATAATTTGCAATAGCATGTATCCATCACTGTGGTATAATAAAGAATGTTTTCACTACCCTGAAAATTCTCTATGGCTTGCCTGTTCTTCCCTTCCACACTTCACTCTTGGCAAATAATAATGTTTTTACTCTGTCCATAGTTTTGCCTTTTCTAGAAATTAGAATCATATAGTATGTATCCTGTTCACATAGTGTTTTATTGATTCCACCATGTGTTCCCCCAAATGGTAGCTCTTTTCCCTTTAGTGCCAAGTAATATTCCATTTTTTGGATGTACCACAATTAACTTATCTGTTCACCTACTGAAGGACATCTTGGTTGCTTCTAAGTGTTAGCAATTATTAATAAGTTGCTACAGGCATGCATGAGCATGTTTTTGTGTAGACATAAATTTTCAACTTTTTTGCATGAATATAAGAAGCAAAATTGCCATATCACAGTAAAAGGATATTCAGTTTTGTTAGAAACAGCCTGTCTTCCAAAAAACCATATCATTTTGTATATCCACCAGCAATGAATGAGAATTTTTGTCATCCCATAGTCTCACCAACATTTGGTGTTGTCAGTATTCCAGATTTTGGCCATTCTAATGGGTGTGTAGTGGTATCTTGTTTTTTTTTTTTTTTTTTTCTTTGTTTTTTAATTTTATTTATTTACTTGACAGAGACAGAGAGATCACAAGTAGGCAGAGAGGCAGGCAGAGAGAGAGGAGGAAGCAGGCTCCCTGCCTCACAGAGAGCCCGATGCGGGGCTTGATCCCAGAACCCTGAGATCATGACCTGAGCCGAAGGCAGAGGCTTTAACCCACTGAGCCACCCAGGTGCCCCAGTGGTATCTTGTTTTTAATTTAGGTTTCTATGATGACATATGATATGGAGGGTCTTTTCATATACTCATCATCATCTGTTTATCTTCTTTAGTGAGATGTCTATTAAGGTCTTTGGCTCATTTTTAATTGGGTTATTTGTTTGCTTTTTGAGTTTTATGAGTTCTTTGTATGTGTCTTTTGTAAATATTTTCTGCTTGTCCCTGGATTTTCTTTTCATTTTTTTTTTTTACAGTGTCTTTCATTTGTTTGTTTATTTATTATTAACATATAAGGTATTATTTTCCCCAGGGGTACAGGTCTGTGAATCATCGGGCTGACACATTTCACAGCACTCACCATAGCCCATACCCTTCCCAGTGTCCATAACCCAGCCACCTATCCCTACTCCCTCACTCCCCAGCAACCATCAGTTTGTTTCATGAGATTAAGAATCCTTATGGTTTGTCTCCCTCCTGATCCCATCTTGTTTCATTTTTTCCCTCCTTATTCCCCATAATTCCCTGCCCTGCCTCTCAAATTCCTCATGTCAGAGAGATCATATGATAATTGTCTTTATCTGACTGACTTATTTTGCTTAGTACAATACCCTCTAGTTCCATCCATTGCAAATGGCAAGATTTCAGTGTTTTTGATGGCTGCATAGTATTCCTTTACATGCACGCACATGCGCGCGCACGCGCGCACACACACACACACACACACCCTCCACATCTTCTTTATCCATTTGTTTGTTGATGGACATCTAGGTTCTTTCCTAGTTATTTGTTCCAATTCTTTAAAGAAAATTGATGGTATTTTGATAAGGACTGTATTAAGTGTGTAGATTGCTTTAGGTAGCATAGACATTTTCACAGTATTTATTCTTCCAATCCATGAACATGGAAATTTTTTTTCCATTTCTTTGTGTCTTCCTCAATTTATCAGGTACTTTATAATTTTCTGAGTACAGATTCTTTGCCTCTCCGGTTAGATCTATTCTAGGTATCTTATGGTTTTGGGTGCAATTATAAACAGGATTGACTCGTTAATTTCTCTTTCCTCTGTCTTGTTTTGGTGCAAAGAAACGCAACTAATTTCTCTGCATTGATTTCATATCCTGACACTTTACCGAATTCCTGTACAAGTTCTAGCAGATTTGGAGTGGAGTCCTTTGGGTTTTCCACATATAGTATCATATCATCTGCAAAGAGTGATAGTTTGACTTCTTCTTTGCCGATTTGGATGCCTTTAATTTCCTTTTGTTGTCTGATGGCTGAGGCTAGGATTTCTAGTACTATGTTGAATAGCAGTGGTGATAATGGACAGCCCTGCCATGTTCCTGACCTTAGCAGAAAAGATCTCAGTTTTTCTCCACTGGGAATGATATTTCTAGTGGGTTTTTTATAGATGGCTTTGATGATATTGAGGTATGTACCCTCTATCCCGACACTTTGAAGAGTATTGATCAGGAAGGGTTGCTGTACTCTGTCGAATGCTTTTTCAGCATCTATTAGGAGTATCATATGGTTCTTGTTCTTTCTTTTACTAATGTATTGTATCACATTGATTGATTTGCAGGTTCTGAGCCAACCTTGCAGCCCAGGAATAAATTCCACTTGGCTGTGGTGAATAATCCTTTTAATGTACTGTTGGATCCTACGGGCTAGTGTTTTGGTGAGAATTTTTGCATCTGTGTTCATCAAGGATATTGGTCTGTAATTCTCTTCTTTGATGGGGTCTTTAGTTTTGAGATCAGGGTATTTGTAAAATGAGTTTGGCCTTGTAAAATGAGTTTGCACGTTTTCCTTCCATTTCTATGTTTTGGAACAGTTGCAGGAGAATAGGTATTAATTCTTCTTTAAATGTTTGATAGAATTCCCCTGGGAAGCCATCTGGTCCTGGGCTCTTGTTTGTTGGGAGATTTTTGATGGCTGCTTCAATCTCCTTACTGGTTATGGTTCTGTTCAGGTTTTCTATTTCTTCCTGGTACAGCTGTGGTAGTTTATATGTCTCTACGAATGCATCCATTTCTTCCAGATTGTCAAATTTGCTGGCATTTAATTGCTCATAATATGTTCATATAATTTTTTTATTTCTTTGGTGTTGGTTGTGATCTCTCCTCTTTCATTCATGATTTTATTTATTTGGGTCCTTTCTCTTTCCTTTTTGATAAGTCTGACCAGGAGTTTATCCATCTTATTAATTCTCTTAAAGAACCAAGTCCTAGTTTTATTGATCTGTTCTACTGGTGTTTTTTGTTTTTTTTTTTTTTGTTGTTGTTTCTATTTCATTGATTTCTGCTCTGATCTTTATGATTTCTCTTCTTCTGCTGGGTTTAGGCTTTCTTTGCTGTTCTTTCTCCAGCTCCTTTAAGTGTAGGGTTAGGTTGTGTTCTTGAGACCTTTCTTGTTTCTTGAGAAATGCTTGTATTGCTATATATTTTCCTCTCAGAACTGCCTTTGCTGTGTCAGAAAGATTTTGAACAGTTGTGTTTTTATTTTCATTTCTTTCCATGAATTTTTTCAATTCTTCTTTAATTTCCTGGTTGACCCATTCATTCTTTAGAAGGATGCCTTATAGTCTCTATGTATTTGGATTCTTTCCAAATGTCCTCTTGTGATTGAGTTCTAGCTTCAGAGCATTGTGGTCTGAAAATATGCAGGGAATGATCCCAGTCTGTTTTTATTGGTTGAGACCTGATTTGTGACCCAGGACATGATCTATTCTGGAGAATGTTCCATGTACACTAGAGAAGAATGTGTATTCTGTTGCTTTGGGATGGAATATTATAAATATATCTGTGATGTCCATCTGTCCCGTGTGTCATTTAAGGGCTTTATTTCCTAGTTGATCTTTTGCTTGGATGATCTGTCCGTTTCAGTGAGGGGAGTGTTAAAGGCCCCTACTATGATTGTATTACTGTCTGTGTGTTTCTTTGATTTTGTTATTAATTGGTTTATGTAGTTGGCTGCTCCCATGTTAGGGGCATAGATATTTAAAATTATTAGATCTTCTTGTTGGACAGACTGTTTAAGTATGATATAGTGTCCTTCCTCATCTCTTATTATAGTCTTTGGCTTAAAATCTTATTCATCTGATATAAGGATTGCAACCTCAGCTTTCTTTTGATGTCCATTAGTATGGTGAGTTGTTTTCCATTCCCTCACTTTAAATCTGGAGGTGTCTTTGGGTCTAAAATGAGTTTCTTGTAGACAGCATAATGATGGTTTTTTTTTTTTTTAATCAATTCTGATACCCTGTATCTTTTGATTGGGACATTTAGCCCATTTACATTCAGGGTAACTATTGAGAGATATGAATTTAGTGCCATTGTATTGCCTGTAAGGTGACTGTTACTGTATATTGTCTCTGTTCCTTTCTGGTCTACTACTTTTAGGCTCTCTCTTTGCTTAGAGGACCCCTTTCAGTATTTCCTGTAGAGCTGGTTTGGTGTTTATAAATCTTTTAGTGTTTGTTTATTCTGGAAGCTTTTTATCTCTCCTTCTATTTTCAATGATGGCCTAGCTGGAAATATTATTCTTGGCTGCCTGTTTTTCTCAGTTAGTGCTCTGAATATATCATGCTAGTTCTTTCTGGCCTGCCAGGTCTCTGTGGATAAGTCTGCTTCTAATCTAATATTTTTATCATTGTATGTTATAGACTTGTCCTGGGCTGCTTTCAGGATTTTCTCTTTGTCGCTAAGACTTATAATTTTACTATTAAATGACAGGGTGTGGACCTTACTGATTTTGAGGGGGTTTCTCTGTGTCTCCTGGATTTTGATGCTTGTTCCTTTTGCCTTAGTAAGGAAATTGTCTACAATAATTCTCACACATCCTACCTTTCAGAAAGGTTTTTTGTTCCTATAATTGCTGCTTTTCATCTCTTCTATCTCCTGTTGAGTTTGTAGGTGTTTGGAATGGCTTGATACCTATCTAGCTTAACTCCTGGGATCTGGTTTCATTTCATTCTGCAACTCCTCTGCCATCTTGCCTCTTACTTTGGTACTGTGTTTTCAATTTCAAATTTCATTTGACATTGCTGGTAAATGGGAAATGATTTTTTTTTGTGTTTGTGTATAACTTGTTTCCTTAATTCTTGCTAAATCACTGATTAGTTTCAATGGTTTTCTTGTGATTCCTTTATCTTTTACATGTATATGATCACATCCTCTGCAAAGACAGTTTTATTTCTTCCTTGCCAATTTGTATATCTTTAATTTCCTTTTATTGTTTTATTACATTAGTTAGAACTTCCAGTATGGTGTTGAAAAAGAGTAGTGAGAGGTAGTGAGAGTAGACATTTTTGCCTTATTCCTGATCTAGTGAGCTCTGATTTTTTTCACCACTAGGTATGATGTTAGCCAAAGTATTTTGTAGATATTCTTTAGCAAGTTGAGGATGTCCCCTGTATTACTAGTTTATGGAGAATTTTTGTCATGAGTGGGTATTGGATTTTGTCAAATGCTCTTTTTGCATCTATTGATATGATCAAATTTCTTTTTTAGCATATTGATGTGATGGAGTATAATAATTAAATTTTGAATGTTGAACCAGCCACGTATACCTGGGATAAGTCCTATTTGATCATGATGTGTAAATCTTTTTATACATGTTGGATTCATTTTGCTAATATTTTGTTAAGGATTTCTGCATCTCTGTTCATGAGAGATACTGCTCTGTAGTTTTTGGGTAATGTCTTTGGTTTTGGTATTAGGTAATGCTTACCTTATCACATTGTCTTTTTAACCTGATTCATGATGGATATTTTAGTATATTCTGTGCATGTAAAAAAATGTACATTCTAAGTTTACTGAATCTACACTTTTTGATATATTCAGGTAGGTCAAAGTTAAAAATATAATTCTAACACCTGAAGCTAGTGTAAACTATGTGTCAACTATAGTTCAATTAAAAAATCATAAAAATATAATTTAATTCTATGCTTTTTTTCTTTGCTTGATCTATTAGTTTTTAGATGACAGTGTTTGAATCTCTACTAAGAATAAAGATTATTTTTATTTCCTGGTATTTCAATTTTTGCTTTTTGTGTTTTGAGAATCTATTTTTAAGGGTCTATATTAATGATTTTATATGTTATTAGCAAGTTGTTTATTTTTCCAGTGTGAAGTGCTCATCTTTATCTTTTATGGATTTTTAAAAATTTTTTCAATTTATTTATTTTCAGAAAAACAGTATTCATTATTTTTTCACCACACCCAGTGCTCCATGCAATCCGTGCCCTCTATAATACCCACCACCTGGTTCCCCAACCTCCCACACCCCCGACACTTCAATCCACTCAGATTGGTTTTCAGAGTCCATAGTCTCTCATGATTCACCTCCCCTTCCAATTTATCCCAACTCCCTTCTCCTCTCTAACACCCCTTGTCCTCCATGATATTTGTTATGCTCCACGAATAAGTGAAACCATATGATCATTGACTCTCTCTGCTTGACTTATTTCACTCAGCATAATCTCTTCCAGTCCCGTCCATGTTGCTACAAAAGTTCATCCTTTCTGATGGAGGCATAATACTCCATAGTGTATATGGATTTTTAACTTTAAATTATATTTCGGCTGGTATATATTACTTAATGTATATTTTAATCCTTTTGTTTTCTATCATTTTGTACCCATTTCCTTGTTGTTTAGCATTCTAAGACAACATATTGTTGGATTTACTTGGAAAAAATTATTTTGAGAGCTTGTGTTTTACAAAGGGTGAATTTAAATCTATTTTATTTTTTTTAATTTTTTTTTTAAAGATTTTATTTATCCATTTGACAGAGAGAGATCACAAGCAGACAGAGAGGCAGGCAGAGAGGGAGATAGAGGGAAGCAGGCTCCCTGCTGAGCAGAGAGCCCAATGCGGGACTCGATCCCAGGACCCCGAGATCATGACCTGAGCCTAAGGCAGCGGCTTAACCCACTGAGCCACCCAGGCGCCCTAAATCTATTTTCATAATTAAGTAAGGACTTACTTCTAATACTTTATTCTGCATTCATACTTACCATGCTTTATTTCTTTCCCACTTTTGACTGGAGAAAGAATTTTCTTTGTTCAGATTTCATTTATTTCCTGGATCCTTGGTTGAAAAGAGTGCATTCTCTTTTATTTGTCTACTAATACCAGTATAATCAAGACCCATAGCCGCATTTATTTTTTCCATCAATAAAAAACAAAAACCTCAACTCACTTTCAGTTTTAATTCCACTCTCCCCTCCCCACTGCCCCAACCATGCTCCATCTTTATTATGATTCTTTATGTAGTGGGTTTGGTGCAGAGGAAGGGATCAGTGACAATGACCTTAATAGTCTTCCTAAAGTGGACAATCAAATCAACTCTGGTGGTTATTTTGAGAAGTGAGATTTTTAGGAATGGCTCACAATTCCTAATCCACAGACTGTTGTCACTGGCCTGGTTTCTTTCCCTTTCTTCCCTCTCCCCTTTCTTTTCTTACTCTTTCAGTCCTAGATATTCTCCAGAAGCTCTAGAGACTTCTCTTTCTATTGTGCAGCGATGTATCCCCTTACTGTTGAACTTTTACTTCAACTAATTATACTCAGTCTCTTGTGGAAGACTCTCTATTCCTATTAAAAATTGGTGAATTTTTCCCAAAAAAAAATTCTTTATAAGAGAATATGTGGTACCACCTGGGAAAATAATGGAATAGTGGGTTTTTTTTTAAATGTTAAGATAATTCTGGTGTAATTAGGAGGAGTAAAATTGGATAAGAAAATCTATTTGAATATTTGTTTCATGGATCAATTGAAAATTTGGAAGGAGCAGAATTTCTATAAACAAATTGCTGATGGTTTTTAGCTTTTTTTTTTTTTTTTTTTGGACAGTAAGAAATTCTCCTCCAGGCAATTTGGTTTAGCTAAAATGTATTCTATACATTTTAGTATACGTAGATGATACGTATTTGGTGTGTACTGTTAATGCTTTGGCAGAGAAAAGACTCTAGGAGGTGAGACCCCTCCACCCCCCCACCCCTGCTTCAAATCTCTGGCATATTGCAATGAGCAATTTTTGGGAAGAAAAGAATAGTTTAAAGCAGAGGGAAGCAAAGCAACAATGGGTTTCTTATTGATGGTTGTGGCACTCAAGTAAGTAACTTAAATTCTGTATTTCTGCATTACAGGATTTGAAGGCTCCTGCTGAACTTGAGTCTCAAGGTTTCCAAATTTTCAACTGTTAGGAGGAAATGGTAGGATCATTACTTGCTGATAAAGTGCTTTGAGATCCTTAAATAAAAGCTTTCAGTGTGAGTTTAGAGCTTTACTTTAAAGAGAGAGAGAACCTTTGGTGGTAGCTTTATCCATTTTTTCCTGTATTATAATTTTTTTTTCCCCCAGACACATCAGGGTTCTTTTGTGGGTTGGTTCTGTCTTTATGGAGTTCTGGCTTTTAACTAGCACCCGGGCAGCTTTTGGAAACAAAATGAAAACAAGAGCAACATGCAGTCACTTCTTTGTTGTGTGGTTCCCCTCCATGCCCCCACGTTTAGTCTTTTATCTTTACATGTTCCTTTTTGTCTGACATTTTGCATTTATCACCCCATGTCTAGTTGCAATAAAGCTGTTATAAGATGGGTGGATGAGGAGATGACAGGAAACAGACAATTCATGTTTTTCATTTCCTGTGAAGCTGGAGTATTAATAGTTTTCTAAATCTTTATTTATCTTCTTATCCAAACCCCCTTTTAAAAGCAGGTAGAGAGTAGTCTTTCTTCCTATCTCATTCCCAAAATGTTTTCCCTGATCCCTATTCCTACAATATTAATGAGTCTATTGCAAAGATAAGGAGATACAGGTTTGCTTATGATTCAGTGAACTAACAACTAACTTAGTACCATTCGAAGGCCTTAGAACCCCTTTCTGTACAAGTGAAGGTAATCCTAGGCCTCCTTTTTCTAACTCAATAAGCAAAAGCCTGCAGAACAGTATTCAAAAGGAGGATTTTTGATGGGTGGTATTGTAATTTCCAAATTTTATGATCTTGCCATAGAGTTGGAAATGGGGCTCAAATCAGAATTTTTAAACAAGTAAGACACTTTCCTAGAAAGTCAAGGTCAATTAGATGAGAATGACCTTTGATAGGTTATACATTTATTTTTTAAAACAATCCTGTTGTTCACTCTGATTTCACTCAGAATTAATATAAAAAGAGTAATGTTATAGCACAAAGACACTATAAAATAATTAAAATAAATTTCCATGAGTAGATGGTAAATGAATTTTATTTCTTTTTAAGTGGCCTGCTTTTCATCTTTGAGGGAGGCACTTAGCAAATTATTTGCATGTAACACAGTGTGTATAAGAGAGTCACAATTGTGCAGCATATATTCAGTGGTTATTTTTACCATAGCACCAAAATATCTAGACCAACAGTGAAGGTTCAATCTATCATCTGGCTATTGGTCAACTTTATGTCACATATATTTAGAAACATATGACTTGAACTAACATATATCTCAAATTTACTCTATGTGTTTGTTCAGGTGGAGTAAATGTTGGGATAGTGAAAAATTTCACTGAAGTACAGTTGGTATGGTTTTACCTTGTTATATACCTCTGCCTTTCTTAGCCTTTGTTTTGGGCCTGCAGACTTAGTGTTCCCTACAGCACTAATGGCCGTCAGTACAATAGAAAGCATCATACTGTTATGTGCCTGGTGTTGAGAGTACGTAAAGTTAATCCTGAGCCCCTTCGGTCTCTGATAGGCAGACTTTTGTAATCCTTATTATAGTCCCCAAATTTATGTGGCTAGGTTTCTACTTTGATTTTGTTATTTTTCCCTTTACTTCTCCTGATGGGTCCTCTCTACTCTAAGTTAGGGCTGTGACACTGCATAGTTATCCTTTGTCAATGTCTCTTTCTTTTCCATGATTTCTGGGTTATCCTGGTATCCTATTATCACTTGCTTAACTCTGAATATTGTCATTTCTTGAAAATTTCCTCTGCTTCCCACCTACCATATTGGATATCCTGGATCATAAAACCTCTGCAGATATTGAACTTGGATTCACTGCATGGTTTGGACACTATTTTGTATCCCTTCTGAAATCTAGTCCTCATGCATATCATTTATTTATTTTATATTCACCCCGGTCATTTGTATATTCTTCCCCCCACTTTTTTTTTTTTTTTTAACTATCTTGCTGCTGATACTCTGACATTTTAGAGCTGAATCAACTCAAATTAGGGCATTTTTATTTAATCCCTGATTCTCAAACTGTTCCAAGGAACGATTTAGCAAGGCATTAAAGTATAGACCTGAAGGTAGGTGTAATGAGTGTGTTTTCCATCAGCCCCAAGTCCCACTTTAGTATTTATTTCCTTGGAAATTGAAGATCTCAGACAAATATATCAAGCTGAACAATTGCATTATATGCAGTGAAACAGTGTTTCCAGCCATGCTGACTTGTAAATGGAAAATGGTTACTTGTGTCCTACAGGAGTAGAACATTCATATTCCCTCTAAGCCATACCTAGTAGTTTTCTCTTTTCTAAATATTATATTTTGTCTCTCATTTCCATACCTTTGAATTTACTGTTTTCTCTGCCTGGAATATACTTCTTCAACTTTTTAGGACTAACTATTCCTCTGCAGTTTAACATTCAATGCCTGGCCACATCGGGTACTTTCTTTTGGTGTTTTCAAAGACCTCTGTGCTGCTGCTACTTACCTTTCTTTCTGAGTCATAATTGTTTCTACAGTGGCCTCTCAAGCAGGAAGGCCACTTTGTATCTCTTCATCAAATATACTCAATAAATGCTACTGAGCGCAAGAACAGATTTTCTTCTCTTGTGGTAGATGTTAGAGGTTATATATATCAGCACGAGATGTTTCTTTCATTTTTATCGAGTTCAAGATCTTTTAAAAAACATCACACCCTAAATTGTTTTCCTTAATAAGAACTTTAAATAAACGGATTGGGAATACTCTTGGTGATTGTAAGAGTGCTGACAATACTGGCTCCATCTTTGGCCCTCCATCTTGTTCAGGTTTGCTCGACAACCTCCTTGGGACTATATGTTCAGGGCCCTTGGAGATTAATATACATACTTTAGTAATGCCCTTCAAGGCTGGGACAAAGGGGCTTGTTTTGGCCTCCCAAGAATCTGTTAGAGATAATGTAGTCTTTCCCCTTCCTGATGCATAGGTGGTGCCACAAGCTCTAATTAAAGGTTCACTGTCTCTTAGGTACATGCAAGACCTTGGAGGTGCATGTGAACCCCTTGATCTCACTATAGTGCCCTTCTACATGTCCTCTCTCTCTATAAAATCTGTAGACTAAGGTCTGGTCTGGACTTTGTGGAGAATCACTATGCAGCTACTATGGATTGCCCTCTATCCGTTGTCCCAGTTAGGTACACTGAATAGAACACATATAGTGTGAGCTGTATGGAGTGGCCTATTTCTATTTCATTTTCTGATTTCCAAGTGCCTTCTTAGTTTGGGGGATACTTTACTATCCCTCCTCCACCTTCTAATGCATTATTTTTGGAGTTCCTGGTATTATTCTACCTCATTTACCCTCATTTTTTTGTGTCATACTAATGGTATCCATGCTTGAACATATATATTTTCTTTTCGGGCCTTATTGAGGTATCACTGACCAATAAAACTGTAAGATATTTGAAGTGTATATATGGTGACTTGATATGTGTATACATTATGAAAGGATTCCTAGCATTTAGTTAACATATCCATTCACCTCACTATCATCTATCATCTATCTATCAATTATTTATTTATTTATTTATTATTTTTGATGAGAATATTTAAGTTCTATTCTCCTAGAAAATGTCAATTATATAATACAGTGTTTTAAATTATAGTCACCATGTCTTATATTAGATCCTCAGATCTTATTCATCTTAGAGCTGAAAGTTTGTACCCTTTACTAACCTCTATTTACTTCAATACCCAGTCCCTGGAAATCACTGTTTTTAAGAGTTTGACCTTTTTTTTTTTTTTTTTTTTTTAAGGTTTCACATGTTAAGTGATACCATGCAGTGTTTGTTTTTCCCTGCCTCACTTATTTCATTTAGCATAATGCCTCCACGGTCTATCCAGGTTGTATTAAATGGCAAGATTTCCTTCTTTCTCATGCCTGAATGATATTTCATTGTGTGTATGTGTGCGTGTGTATAGAAGATGTGATATATCTGTATATTTCTATCCATTCATCTACTGATACTTAGGTTGCTTCTAAATCTTGTCTATTATAAGAATATGATGGTGTAGATATGTCTTTGATATCTTGTTTTTGTATTTTTGAATATATACACAGAAGTGGAATTGCTGGATGATATAGTAGTTATAATTTTACTTTTTTGAGGAATCTCCATACTGGTTTCCATTGTGGCTGTCCTAACTTGTGTTTCCCCCCAAGGCCAACAAGTATTCTCTCTTCTCTACATTCCTACCAACACTTGTTTTCTCTTGTCTTCTTGATGATAACCATTCTAAAAAGTGTGAGGAGATAGCTCATTGTGGTTTTAATTTGCATGTATCTGATGTTGACTACCTTTTATATACCTGTTGGCCATCTGTATGTCCTTTTTGGAAAAATGTCTATTCTGTTTCACTGCACATGTTTTACATACTTGAACATTTCAATAAAGTTTTTTTTTTTTTTTAAAATTTATTTATTTGAGGGAGAGAGTGTACATGAGTGTGTGTGGGGGGGTAGGGGTAGAGGGAGAAGACGACCTCCTGCTGGGAAGGGAGCACAAGGGGCTCCATCCCAGGACCCTGAGATCATGCCCTGAGACAAAGGCAGACACTTAATGACTGAGCCATCCAGGCCCCCCTAATAAAGTTTTAATAAAGAGATAGAGTCCTTGAAGAAAACAATATCAGGTTCCAGAAAACTCTCATTACCTTACAAATGTTTCCATCTTTTCCTAAATTTACAAGTTGATTATATGTTAATATCCCATGTGTATATAAAAGTCTGATATATGATACAGTTGCCAGTAGGAGAAGGGCAGATCTTTTGATGGATGGTGTAGGGAAAACCTTCTCAACAAATGCAGAAAAATAAAGCTAAAATAGTTGGCACCCTAAGTATAGTGTTCCAGTTTGGTTAAAGATCTAAACGTAGAAGTAAAAATTAAGATTCAGTTTCTAAACTTTATTTTGTACCATTGTTTTGTTTGTTCTTGAGTAAGCATCATATATATATTTTTTATTATTATAGGATGTGTTGCATGCCTTGATATTTGGTA